>NW_008238330.1:1638315-1638861 GCF_000691975.1 Corvus brachyrhynchos | reverse complement strand
CCCCCCCCCCCCCAGCCACTCACTGCAACCGGGCTCCAGCTGATGCTACATGGCACGGGGCGGCGAGGGCTTTTCTACAGTACCGTCCGGCTTCCCTCCAGGATCAAACGGGGCGGGGGACAAGGAGCCATCTTCTGGTTCTCCTCCCAACAGCCCCAACAGACTTACAGTCGCTCGCTGGTGGTGGAGAAGGGCTTGGCACAGCTGCCGCGGTGGAACAAGCGTCCTTTGTCCAGTCTCTGGGTGCGGCATGCACTATGAGTGCCTTACACACTGCCTTTCAAAGACATAAAAGCTCCGTCAGCGCTGCTTCTAAAGCATCCCATGTCCGAGGATCAAAAATATTGGTCCTATCGAAAGCTGAATCACAGTTCTTTGCCCAGAACAAGAGTCTGTTCAAATCTGTAGACTCAACTTTCCTGCCATGTTTCTTTAAAATCCATTTTAACGTCTCTGGGATGTTCTCTTACTGGGATACTCCATCCCCTACGTCCACCCATGGCTCATCTACAAATTTTAGGGATTAATCGCTTGCCAGCATTCCTG
>NW_008238330.1:1596363-1638023 GCF_000691975.1 Corvus brachyrhynchos | reverse complement strand
AGCCTCCTCTCCGTAGGGGGCTGCTGTGCGACACCTCCTCCCCCCAGGGTCAGGTGGAGACAAGCTTCTTTGTGCTGCCATGTGCTCCTTTGTGCTGCCATGTGCCTCTGCAGGCAGGTTTCACAGCTCACAACCCAATTCTCTCTTAAAATTCCCCGTAGCCTCCATGGAATATTAGAATCTCATGTTTTACGGAAAACCACAGCCTTCATGAGGGAATCCAGGTTGATGGGTGGATTCTGTTATTCTCAGTCTGCGTTACCAGTATCTATTCAGTCCTTGCGGTCTTGAGGAGTCGGAAGAGGGCTGGTAGAAGGGGTATGAGAGAGGGGGTATGCACTGTCTTTGCATGGTTTCATTCCTCTGGGATGAGAGTCTGCTAATGCCTTTCCAAGCTGCCCTAGGACTCTCAGGATTACTCAGCAGCATCTCTCTCACATCTTTTGTTTTTTTCAGAAGGGAGATGCTTTGCTTCCTCTTTCTTACCTTCCATGGTTCAACCTGCTTACAGATTCAGGTTACTCTTCTTCAGGGCTTGTACAGTGATATCTGGCTAGAAATTAATCTTTCTTGTGATCTCTTCCTCCATGTTAGCTGCTTGCCTCCTTTTTATGTACTGTATCTTTTACCTTGTAAACACATGTTTTTATTTACTATTGGACTCACTGAAATAACCACTGCCACAATATTTACTGCATTTATGCTGGGAAGCTAGAGTGAATTAAAAACATTCAGAACAAAAGCAATTGGAGTTTGCAGAAGCCTGTGGCTTTTCTTTGAAAAGCTCTATCTACAATATGTAAAATAAAATAGGCTTTTATTAAAACAATTGATTATAGAAGTTCTAGGTCTGAACAGACATAGACTGGTTTCCAAGCGCTTCATCTGACCCCTTCCCAGCCGCACTCCACATGCATTCCTCCAGCTTCCAGGAGGGCTGTGACCGTCTTGCTGAATCACCAGCTGCCTACAGCCCTGGTGGGATGAACAAGACTGCTCTCTCCATTGTCCATGGGAAGGAGAGAGAGAGCTGCTTCTCCCTGCTGCTTTGCTCAGGAGTGCCAAGGGAAGGGAAGGGAAGAGCCACAGCTGACTGGAGTGAGGCAGGGCAATATAAGCAAAATAGGGCACTTGAAGGGGTGTAAATGGCAGTGGGAGCTTGAGGGCTTCTCTGTCCCACTTTCTCCCTTAGGTATGGAGTATAAAGAAGCTGAAAGTTCAGCATTTTAATACAGTGACATATTCAGTTTTGATATGTGCTCCTGATTCTGAGAGACATGTAAACCCCACAAATCTTTTCTGTTTTAGCTGTGTCACAATAACTCCTATGTAAGCTTTCTGTAGAACTGATCAGTGAAACCCTAAGTCCCCTGAAGTCAGCTGGAAACCTCTTGTTTTCCTGGACAGTGCAGGGCAAGACCACTAGCAAGGATTTTTTCTCCTTGTGTATGTTGCAATACTGAATATAGATTAATTTTTACTCTGTGTTCAGGTCCTTCCAATGTATTATTGTTAAATACATAGTGTCTTGTTATCATGACTGCATGAAAGCCCCAAGTAGAAGAGCATTAACTGCACTGAGCAAGAAGTAATTTGATAGCTAAGTACACTGGAGGGAAATGAACAAACCATGAGTTAGCTGGAAAATTCTGCTAAAATGAAGGTATTTTGGATGGATTTAGATATAAGATTTTGCTCATTTGGCACAACAGTGCATCATGCTGCCCTTGTTATGGGGCATTATAAGAGCATAGCTGGCTGGGGGATAATGACCCTCCAAATTAATGATTTCCACTTTAATTACACTTTAGATTAATATTTTCTCTGTGGAATTTGGGGTCTTGGATCAATTTTCTTGGAGAATATTAAGAAAACAGACCTTATCTGTAGAAAGGCCATCCTTTATGCTGACAATTGAATAAAGACCCACCTAGAAAATCACTTTATTGTTCTAACATTTCTGTTCTGATCTTGCATCTGGGATACAAACATCCTCTATAGTTTATGTGGCCCATGTGGAATCAAGTTTAGTAAATAGATATGAGTACAGATTTGGGACATGACCTTTGCTTGTGTGAATCAAAGGTTTTTCTGGAAAGGGAAAATTGTTGTTAATGCTGAAGTTCTCCAGTGATCAAAATATGTAACACGTGGTCACTTTTTCAAACTGTCTCAAAATGAATACAAATTTCAGGTTTCTGGTTTAGAAAGTTACTTTCAGTCACCTTGAAGTTTGCATTAATTTTCATACCTGGAAACAGAAAAATCTCACAACAACCACATTTGTGCAGATAGATCAGAGTAGATACAGTATCTATGCATTGGCAGTGTCTCCTAAATTCTGCAAACAGATTATAAACTTTTAGACAGACTTTTGGAGGTCTTTGAGTTACACACCCAAGTTGGAAAAAGGCCCGGATACAAGAAAACAACCTTGACTGGGAATATTTTCAAGGCTTACAAAGTTAACATCTGGCTATAAACTCTGGGCAGTACTCCGGCCCCTTGCTGTGAGGCTGAGGACAGACTCCAGGCTTGTTTTGAGGTTTATGTTTGTGAGAGGGCTGGATGATTCAAGGCCACATGCATTTCACCAAGGTTTCCCAAGCTGGGTCTTTGGGGAAGGGTGGTGGAGGTGACGGCAAACCAAGTGCCGCCCCTGCCTCTCCCCTCTGAGCTCCTTGTCACTGTCCTCTCCCCCATCACTGTCAGAGGCATCAAGTCAGCTTTCACTGTGTGCAACCCGCTGGGGCCGGGGAGCTCTTTGCACTTACTCGAGTATTGGGTCAGCCCTGTTTGTTTCACTGTTTTAATGGGACCCTGCAGTGCCATCCAGGTCACTGGTTTTTTACACCACCGACTCTGACCCATCCAGTCTGACAAAAAAACCTTTGACTGACATGTTGTCAGAGCAGCCTTTGGACCAAATCCGCTCGTGTACTGATTTCCATACTGGTGTGAAACTTGACTTCCTTGAAGCTACTCTGGAGTTGGCAGCAGTGTAATTGAAAGTGGAATCAGGCATCAGAGTGTCCTTTATTCCCCTGGCTGAGGAGAACTGAGTTATCAGTGTGAACATTTGAATGTGAATGAAGCTGGAAAAATGGAATTCTGTAGCCAAAGGCTTTAGTGAAATGCCTTCACCAGTGTTTAACACAGGCTGGTGATCGTCTTTTATTCATAAATTCAATACTAAGGAGGAGTACACCCCATCACTTAGTGCATAAAATCACAATTAACATACTATAATGGACTTTAAAGAGCAAACCCTGTAGAAATGATTTATATCTCATAAAATATTACATTAAGCCCTCTCTTTCTCCTGATATTTTTGTCATATTTCCCCTTTCTGCCTGTGTTTTAAATGCAACTTTATTTCTTGTTTTCTGCTTGTGCAAAGCTGTGAAACAGTGGAGACAATGTAGGAAAAGAAGAATCTGGGCAAAACAGCCATTTTGCGGTGACCATGAACCTGTCAATATAGCGCGTAATTTTGTATTTGCCACTAGCTTTTAAAGAACAATATTACAGTGAAGGAAGGGGGACAAAAGATAAAGCAGTAAGTTGGGATCTCTCTGTCTTCTGCTTGCTCCTTCCTTCTTTTCTTGGTGGCTATAGAGGTAAAATCCCAGTGTCGCAAGCTCTTGCAATAGCTGTCAGAGGCCTGGTCTGTTGTGGTTAGACCTGTGAAGTCCCAGAATATGTGGCAGCCAAACAATATGCTGAGATAAGTGAGCAGGGTCAGCTGGGTTAAAAGGGATGGCAAAAGTAGAAGTTGATAATTTACCTACCTCAGCATCACCTATGAAGGTCCACAAGGGAACTTGGATATTTGGTGCAATGCAAACATATATCTGAGTTGAATTTACCTCAGTTGTAAGGTGAATTCCTTTATTATTCACTGGTGATTTGTGATGGCAACCTGAAATTTTTACCTGCATCTTTGATAGAGATTAAGTGGTTGAGGCTTTTGCATTCAAGAACACAGGAGAATCAGTCAACCAGGGACAGTCCACTTCTGAAAAATATTGTCATATGATTAAATATATGTATGGCCTTGAGTTGTGCTTGCACATTGTTCAGTTGGAATATGCTTGGGAAAAAAGGACACAGCTTCTCACTGAAGTAAACAAGCACAATTCCATGGATTTAGTATGAAGCTACCCCAGTTCAAATTACATAAGGGTTTAGCCTGTGGTGAAATGCTCTTCCTTTCCCCCCCCCCCACAAATACTCCACTAGATTTCCTGGCTATTTAATATCTGGTAAACTAAAGGAAGCATACAAAAGTAGAGGACTGCATTGGTGGATTAATGTGTAAGGACTCCTGACTTATACCACTCACAACATAATGAACATGGAAGGTCAGGCAAACACAGTTGAAATTTTTGTGCTTTCTCATGTGGTCATACCAAAACATGTCTGCTCTCTGTTTTAGAGATGCTCTAAAACCTGATTATTCCTGCTTGGTCTGCATTTATAATCTATGAATAGATAAATGCAGATTATTTGCCGCTAAACCTCTTATTGGGTAAGAACTGTAGGCACAATGAATTGAAGTTTAAAACTGTTGCTTCATTGTAAAGAAGGATAGCTGCTATTAGGACCAGGAGCTGCATGTCAAAGAGTGGGAGCTCTGATGACTCTGTTATTAAATAGAAATAATTTTAACTCTACTGTTCAGCTCTAAAGGACCTAACAAATCAAACAGAATTTTGATCTAAATAATTGGGAATCCCACCTGAGAGGGTTAAACAAATTCCTCTCCACCTTTTCATAGATTCTAGACAGGATCAAGACTACCTTCCACTACCCTGGTTCTTGAGACAAGAATATTCATAGCTCTTAGAGATCTTCTGACTGTGTATGTGTGTATGAGCATGTATGTTTGGACATTACAAACAGAAAATGGGAAGGAGAACAATATAGCTTGATGTGAAATTCAGAGTTGAGAAGAGGAAGAGAGAGCAGTGGTTCAGGAAGCTTTTTTTTTTCTCCTCCAGCAGTCAGTATATCGTAGTTGAAATCAAAACCCTATAGCAAGCTCCCTGAAGGAAGCGGCATAATAAATAGGTCTTTAAGGTCCTTTCTGAATGACATGGAATGAATGCCTCTCTCTTTCCCCCTCTCTTCTCCCAAGGTAGAATTAGAAAATGATTCTCCACGTAGAGATATGTGATCCGTGCTAATGGCAGCAAATGAGAATGCCAGCTGCTGTTTCACCCTCTCTTGCACCCCTGCCCTGCTCCCACCTCCCCACAGTCACTCTGGCAGTAGTTTCATGCTTTATTTCAGACTTACTGTTTGAATAATGATAATAATGTCTTGCACTCCTGTAGTGTCTTTCATCTGAGGACTACAAAGCTGTTTTACAAACGTTAGCTCTATAGGGGTTCATTCTGCAATGTACTAAAGATGATCACAGAACGAACATACAGTCCTATAATCACGCAGTTGATTATTTAGTCCTTGCAAGTCTATGTCATCTACATCTATATCCATCCCAGAGTAAAAACTTCATGACTATCTTTACAAGGTACAATGAATATATGCATGTTTAATGCATAGAAAAAATTTAAAGGAAAACTTACTGCAGTCTTCCCAGGAGGAGGGATACTATTTATTCACTCCCTACTATAGAATGAAAAATAGACGCTGAGATATTTGTGCGTCACTATCTAAGACAGGTTTGTGTCAGTTCCAGCAGAAAGTTGTGTTCTCTCTACAATCTGAATTAAAATTTCTGTGTCCTTGCTGCAAAGTACCAGGTCCAAATAACCCTGGATTTTGTGACCTGGGAGAGGTCGAACCCACACCCTTGAAGCAAGGTCCTCTGTATTCTTGGAAAGTTTGGGATTCCTGTGCTGAGCTATGCAACTTGCAGTTGCCATCTAATCTAAACTTCATGAGATGTGTTTTGTTGTGTTTTCCTGTTCTTTTCATGCAGGGTAAGGCCAAATTCTGCCTTTTTTTCTGTTGATAAGCAAATTTCACTACTTGAAGTTCCCATAAACAAATGCATGTCTGCTTTTTATCTTTCCCTCCCAAAGCTTCAAAATTTTGCTGGAAAATTCCACAACTGGGCTTTTTCTAATCAATTTTACATCAGCATAACAGGATCTCTCATGGTATGTCAGAATTTTATTTGCATTTGTCTCTATCTCAATCATAAAGAAGCTGAGTGGAAATGAGAAATAGACTATCCAGATATTTTGAATTCAAAATAAAAAAGAAATTTGAGCTAAAAAGAAATTGCATATAACTCAACAACATGCCTGTTTTTACAGTTTTATCTAGTGACTGACTGTATTTTGACAAAGTCACTAAAGTCAGGCTTTCTAAAAGAATCTATGAATTCTTGGCTCCTTCCATGTTCAGTGCTCAAGTGAAAACACACAAAACCTGCTTTTCATTGTCACTGTCCCAGGTTATTATTATGTGCTCAACATCCTTAACTGGCCACTGCATCCTGTGGCCACGGAGTCACCTAAAAGAACTACAGATAAGGTCCATATGGGCCTTGAGATAAGTCTCATGTATTTTGATTCCTCAGTGAAAAAACCAGCTCCACAGAGATTTCTGGAATCTTCATGTGTTTTGAGACAGGCCATGCCTTATGCTTGGATTATGCAGCTGTATTTTCTTCTTATAATTTGTAAAATTTTTCTGGGAAAAGCAGGCATAAGGAGAACTGTACTATAATAAACCAGTTCTGAAAGATTTTTGAGGTCTTACAAGAGACAGAATCACTGTCCTTGAAGGCTCATTCAGCCTGGGATTGCAGTTCACAGCAGAGTGAATCCCAGATACACAGAAGAACTTGGCATAGCGCAGGGGAGATGCTTTTTCAAGAACTAGCTGAAATGTGCCAGGAGGAAGCAAAATGGAGCCAAGGAAACTCCAGAGCTCCTTGAAACTTCACCACGTTGTCCCCTGGAGATTATAATTTTCTAGACAGAAGAACATTCATGTGAATTTTTTGTTACTTTAAAATCTACTTTTTAAATTTTATTTTTTCAATATAGTTTTACTGGTAGGGTGATGCCTTGGCCACATTTTGCCTCTGATCAACATCTTAGGCCAGCAGCCACTGGGACTCAGGTTTGATTTGCCCTTACAGAGGCCACTGCAGTTAGAACCCAGCCTAGGAAAGAAAGCAGTAACTACCTGAGGGGAGGTGCAGACCTGGCATCTGTAAGGGGACAAGGTAAACCTGACCAAAATAAAAAAGGAACAGAGCTTCAGTTGTCCTGTAACCAATAAAATCCAACACCAAGCATATGTAGGACTTCGTTATGATGAAATGTAAAGCTTTTTTAATTGAATGGTTAGAGCAGGATTGGTACTTGCAGTTGACACTGTGAAACAAGGACATACTAGTGAGATACTCTTTGCTTTTTAATTTTGCGGTTCTGTCTGTTGATTTGATATGGTAGATTTTCTGTTCCACAACCAAGAAATCCCAAAACAAGGCCCAGAAAAGCCCACCAGAGTTAGCACTAAATCTCTATGGGTACAGCCAGGGAAACTATTTCAGGCTTCTCTCCATCAGATTTGAATCAGCCTAACCTAACCTGTCAGTGTTACATTACCTGTGACTGCCACCAGGAAAAAGGGTCATATTCAAAACACAGGTAACTTGGGCAACCATTGTCTAAACAGAGAATAAACTGAAATGTCTTCTTCGAAAAGGTATAGTAGTCCTTTTAAAAAGACAAGTTTTCAGAGCAAAGACACCCAAAGTTTCCACTTGAAAACTTGTCCTGTGGCTGTGTGACCCTTGGAAACACCTGTCTACGATATCAGCCCCTCACTCCTCTCTGAATGTTTGCCTTCAGCCACTTTTGATTTGTGAACCTGTAGAAAGTGTCCCATGTAGGTGTGGGCCCCTCCCTACATAGGATCATATAGCTTGATGATAGTGACTTTCTGAAAAGCATATTGATATTTTATGCAGGTGTTCCCCTGGGGGTGTAATTTCCAGCTTTTCCATGCTTCATACACATCTGCAGCTTCAATGCACCCTTAGGGTTCCCTGGCCACGGAGACCAAGTACAAAGTAGGAAGGCAGCATGCACTGGCCTCTGGTCTCTACACCTGTACGGGCTGTATGACTTGAGCAGGGAGCTTCAAGGACCTCAGCTGCATAGGTGAAACCTGTGTTACCTTTTGGAGACCCCTAGGACTTTTCCACAAGGGTGGAACCCTTCCTCTTGTGGGCCTTGCAAAGCATTTGTTAAAAATCACTGAATTGCGCTGAATGACATCAAACACAAGAGTTAGGCATATGGAAATAAAAGCTAAAAGCTGGATATGAGTGTCTAATGATGGAAGCTAAAGGCAATGAAGGGTGCAATGCTGAAGGAAAATATGCTTCATGCAGGAACAGTGAAGTTGCATTTTTCCATTATCCTCAGGAAGGCCCCACAGTCCTTGGTGGGAAGGCATGAGAGCGATGCAAAATATTGTGAGTGGCTGAGCTGTATGGAAATCAAAGCCACCCTTGATGTAGCAGGATTTATATATGAAAAATTATTCTGCTCCAAGGTCATGCTTCAACCCACAGGATAGTCCCCAGGATGCTGGGGAAGATTACTAAAATGAATCGCTGTATTGTTGCTCTTGGACCATCACTAGCTTCTTGGTATTTTAGAAGTGCCACTGAGGGGAGGTTGGGTGGTGCCTGCATATAGCAGCTGCACAGATACATTGCATTACTGTAAATTCCTGAGTGGGCTGGAAGGCCTCCCATGGAAACAGAGGTTCAGTACCTAAATCGCCTCCAGGTGCCTGCCAGCAGCCTCCTTGTGTAAGGAACAACGTTTAGCATGGTCACAGACGGGGGTGTGCACGTCAGCACCCACCTCTCAGGCAAAGGACTAGTTCTCAGATGTGTGCCGGTGCATACTGGCAATGCCCAGCACAAAGTGCAATTCATTTCCTTAGCTACTGCTGCCCTGTAAATAATACGATAGCACCAGTATTTTCTAGTATATTTTCCCTATGGGGAAAACAAACCAGTTTGGACTCAGGGCATAACGTTGCCTTCAAACATACATGCACAGCTGACATGGATTTCCGTGGCACCTTGCCCTGAATGTATAATTGCATTTGGGTTTGAACAGCTTTGTTTATTTGTATGTTTTGTTAATGTGTTTTGCACCTCAGGCATGTACTTTACAAATGCAAATTCCTTGGCTTACTGGGGTAATTTACAGCTTTTAAAGTCTAATTTTTGAACCATTTTGCAATAGTAAAAAGCCCTTGTTTAGGGAGATCCTTTGCCAGGGGGACCTTTGCTGTCTTTTCAAAAAGGTGCAGGGCATTCCCACCTCCCACTGAAATCAGCAGGACTCAGCCTGCCAGAGAGAAGCTTATGAAGTCCTCAGCCTGGCACACAGGAGAAAAATCAACCAACCTCCTCATAAATCATTATATTGCAAGAATACTCAAGGGCCCAGGGCAGAGAGCAAAGCACACTGCTATATCTGCCATCCAAACACAGAGAGAGGAGAGGGAAAGGATCATCCTGCACAGAGGAAACAAGAAGAGAGTGTCTAGTTTAG
This sequence comes from Corvus brachyrhynchos, assembly GCF_000691975.1. Lineage (NCBI taxonomy): Eukaryota > Metazoa > Chordata > Aves > Passeriformes > Corvidae > Corvus > Corvus brachyrhynchos. The sequence continues at coordinate 1,628,457 of NW_008238330.1, read as the reverse complement.
GGAAGGGCTGAGAAGATTCAGGGATGGTTTTCAAGCAGGAGCTGCATTCATTTTCCCACCACTACTAAAACCCTGCTGTGGGACTGACAGGAAAGGACATACGGGCTCCAGCTTTGGTGTGGACAAGTAACTTGGGGTTACTGATGCATTTTCCTGCAAAGGCTCAGGAGGAGAATTACCTCCAAGTTTTAGATGGGTAAATAAGACAAAGAATGGTCTCCAGATTTCTTCAGAGGTGTGATAAGAAGCCTAAATCACATCTCTGACTTTCTCTCATGTTTCTTAAACATGCAAGCAGCTTTCCAGCTGCTCTTCAGTGGCAGTTCTCACTGGGGAAGGACTAGGCAGATTTCTGTCCTGAAACCCTGTTAGAAGTGCTTTGTTACTTGGCTGAATTAAGGGCATTAGCCCAGTGTTATACCGTAACAAAACTGGGCCCAAGCTTGCTGTGTTATGAAATGTTTCTATTTGTATAACTGCTTCCTGAGGGAAACCCTTAAATTTTAAATTGTAGGTACTTAAGATATAAGGGTTTTTTTTGTTTCATAGTTTATTTAAGAAATAAGAAATGGGAAGAGAAGGGTTGCTTAGTTTTTTTTAAGAGCCACTGAGGTTTTAGAGTTATTCCAAGCCTTGGGGTTAATTTTCAAAATGAAGTCTTTGAGAAAATAGCTTTCTAATAAAATTTTAAGATTTGGAAGCCTCTATTCTCTGGAGCTTTTAGGCAACTTGGTTTATTAAGGAATTTTACCACTAATAATTCTCAGAAATGACTGTGCTGAAATTAAAAGGGCCTAGTGATGACAATGGAGTGTACTGGTTCCCTTTGCAGCTAAGAACCAGGGGGTCAGAGGAAGTGTGTTAGTTGCTTAGTTTATCCATTCTGTTTCGTGATGAGAAAGTTACTTTAAGCCAGCTCTGCTCAGCCCAAAGCTCTGTTTAGACATGAGAGTCATATCTTGCTGATCCAGCTACTCCCAGCTTGCATCCGCTTTACCTTACACTGGTGTCTTGTACTTGTGAAATGAATTGCTGAGGCTCATGCCATTTTGACAGAGGGCTTAAAGCAGCTCAGCAAGTCAGTGAGACTGTGTTAGGGCATATGGGGTCTGATCCGTTAAACTTTTGGCCATGCAGCCCAGCATAATTGTATTGTTCCTATTCACAAACTGCTAAATTCCTAGAACAGGTTGCTTATATATACTTTTTTCCTCCCTATCTGACTAATAAGATTTTTCAAGGCTCAAAAGCCACACAGCCTTGAAAGAAATCCTTTCTCAGTTGCTTAACAAAGATATGTCTGGATTTTGTGCAGAGGGTGTGGGTAGCTGTCACATTAACCCCTGAAGCTATTGTCAGGATTCCTGGTTTACTCTAGAGGAGGGTGGAGGAAAATCATGCTTTGCCCTTATAAGAACAACACTCGTTTGAAAATGGACTGAAATGTTAAAATTACAGCCAACAATATTTGTTAGGCTTAGGGGCTTTTTCACCTCAGAGGGCCTCTCAGCTGATACCATTGTTTCACCTGGAGGAAAATGAAAGACAGGAGATGCAATTCTGCAATTGCTTGCACAGCACCATGGTATGAATCTGATCTCTTGAAGCAGGCACCCAACCCAGGTCGCTGCCTCCCAGCCATGCCTGAGGCACAGGCCTGCTCTTCCCCAGCTTCACAGGCCACAAAATGGTTATGTTTCGTTTCTGTTTGGGGTCAAGTACACAACAGAAATAATCTGTAAGATTGTATAGTAAGGCTGCAGTCCTCCCTGGAGACCTGTAGGGATGCCATAGGGGCAGTGCATCTGAGAAAAGATAACAACAGTCTCCTCACTTGCTATGTTTCACCAGCCCTCTAAGCCTTGGTGAAGTAGATGAATAAAGAACAAAATATTCAGTAAACTTTTAGGGTTGCACTATTCCTGCAGGGGGCTCACAACATGTTGCTTCCCATACCCAGCAGGAAGTTATTTCTAATTGTTAGGAGTTTATTCCAATATGTAAGAGTAAATGCTGACCTTGATGACATGGTAGATGAATGCCATTGGAGGAGTAAGGAGCTGAAATAGTGCTTAATACTTAAGAGGTAGATTTTTGTTTAAATGTCAGTTAAAACCGTTCCTTTTTTTTCCCTCCTTTTCTTTCTACTTCACTGGAAATTGCTAAAGAGCTAAGAGGTATGCATCCTTAAATATGGATGAAGCACAAGTGAAAACAATTGCAGAATTTAGTCCAGGATCTAGTTGCCCACATGCCTTATGATGTTCAGTAAACCTAAAAACCTGTCTCCTGAAGCTTTAAGTGTAACTCTTGCCATACTAAAGTTTGTGGGTCTGCAGAATAATAAACTCAGAGATAACAAGATACCCTTATCCCAGCTTTGAACAGTAGTAGGAAATGCTGACAGTGTGCACCAGTGCCTTGTGCTGATCCAGACTTCTTAAATTTCTAGCTTCACTCACGTTCAGCCTTCCAAAGGGGATCACTGTAAAGCCACACTGTTGAGATTTACCTTGTGAACTCTGCTTAAACTGAGAATCAGACTTATACACAGCCTACTGAGATAACTCTAGTGGTCTGAGAAGGCAAAAATATACAAGAAAGTCAGTGTTAAGTCTCAAACTCTGTCTTTAAACCTGTCCTTCAGACCCCATGATTTCTGCTTCTGGTAGGTGACATCTGTAGTGATTTTGAGGATCCCTGATAATGTGTGAGCTGTTTGTTAACTCTTTTCACCCAGGCTGAGGTTTCACATATCCTTGCTGAAGGATATGTGATAACCTCTACTGTAAAAAACTTAATGGCAAAGATTCAGGGCAATAATCTTATATGCATCAGAGGCTTTTTATTGATTTTGATTTCCTTTTCTTTGAAGAGTGAGGAAGCAGAATGACTAATTTGGCTCTCTTGTACTTGCTAATATTTAATCTTAAGGACTGGTTTTTGGGTGGGGATTTTTGTCAAAATCACTAGAATAAAATTGCTATTGAAAAACTATTTAATCAGAATACTGACCCATTATTTTTTCTTTTGTTAGCAAGATTATATCTTAGCAGCTTGTTTTAAGTGAAATAGCAGTGTAGGCATGATGTAGTAATTTCTTATATAGAAGGCTTTGGAAACAATTTACATTCAAGGTTACTGTACTGCTTTAAACTGTGTCATATCTGCTTTGTGTATTCAAACCAGGAAGTGTGGCTTTCCCTCTCTCCTTCTCTCCAGTGTGACAAGGGTAGATATTCAGTTGCGGTGTATGTGGTCATGAGGGATGGGTTGATCTGAATAGGCCTGGGCCATTTCTGAAGATTGACTGAAAATCTGTCACAGTCTACCTTTGAGGGTTTTGTGTCATCTTCACTAAGTAGATCATGAATCCGCAGGCTATGCAGCTCAGCGCTGAGAAAGGCCTAGTATTCCAACCATCTGTGTATGTCTGCCTATGTAGAATGTTCCCACTGTGCTGTGCTTTTACCTCCCTTCTACAGCCTAAACCATCTCAGTTATTGGCATCTTTGCTCTGGTGGCCATTCCACAGCCTAATGTATCCCAGTGTTAGAAAACTCCTCCATAACTTTGATCTCGTGGTTTTTTGCAACATTTGACTTTCAGGATAAGGCACCGTGCCCTCTGCTGTCTCCTCTCAGCTCAGCATTCGCATCCTGCAGATAGCCGTGCTCTCTCTCCTTGTGCCTCCGTGCTCAGAGCTCAATCAGAATGTGCTATTAGCAACTGGGCTCTCTTTCCACACTAGTTTGCCTGCCCTTCTCAGAATTCATTCCAGTTATCTTTCAGGTAACAGCATGCCCAGAAATTAAGGCTACATTCCAGTGTCTGAAACAAAGCTCTTGGTGACTCAAGCCAAAACATCTTTGGTCTGTTTTGCTACTGTATTACTCTTTACTGCGTGTCCAATTTGCTGCGTACTACTACTATTAAATCTCTGTTGACATTACCACTTTCCAGGTTTCTCCCTCCCATTGTGTGACTATTTCCCATCTGGACTTTTCTCACGTGGGAAATATTCACGCAAATTCAAGATTTCAGCAGAGCTTCCCAGCTGCATTAGGCATTTCACCAATAAATCACTGTTTCCTGTGGCAGAAGAGAAAACTGACTGGAATGGCCTTTCAAATCCCAGATGCAGTGATACTCACTCTTCCCTCTTCCCTTACTCCCAAATCCTGTGTAATATCACAAGCAAAATTTTAAACAGAAAATTGAATCCGGCAGGATTTCGGGGAGGATTCAAAGTTGCAGTGCTAACAGTTGGCAAGGATCCACATGCTACCTCTGAAAGACATTGAAAAACTGACTGGAGAAAAAGCTGAGTTTATTTTTGCTGTGTTAACCAAGGTTATGACCTAGTGTGCAGCCATCAGGATTATTTCCCAGTTCCTTAAGTTTTGGCTAGGTTGATTGTGTAATTTAGTGTTGTTTAGATGAGGTAGAGTTGATTTAGACCCCTGGCCACCCTGCAGGGTAAATACAGACAATATGGGGTGTTCAGGAGGGACAGCCTGACAGCCTCTTCCTGGTGTCGTGCAAGGCCAGGACCCTTCAGAAAACAAAGCAGCTCCCATAGGAACATTGTCAGTGTGACTTCAGCCCTGAGGATGATGAAGAGATAATATTTCATCCAGAGTTCTTCTCTGTCACCAGTGAGGATGTAAAAATGGCTAAGGTGGTTCAGACCCTGGACCACTTAGTCCAGGGCTCTGATCCCAGCAGTGCCTCTAGGAAGGCAAAGATGAGAACAGGACAAGAATATGTGATAATTCCTTCTTTCAGCCTACAAATATTTTCAGCTCAGGGGATTTCCTGGCCCTGGTGAAGTTTGTCTGTTTTGTTACCCAGGGGATTTCTATTTCAAGCACTTGTCCAGTCTCCCTTCAAGCCTATGTAAACTTTTTACATTCATGTAGTTCTTTGGTAGAAGCTCTACCGGCTCTCTGATGACTAAAGAAAACACTTCTCCATGTGGAAAACCCAGCTCCATTTACCTTCATCTGGTGCTTTTGGTTCTTTTACTGGAAAAGGGAGCGAGCAGTCATTCACAATCCAGCCACTCCTTGCTACTCTGGATTTTGTAGACCTTTATTGTATCCCCACCAAGTCCAGGCAGAAGAGTCCAAGACCACTCAGTGATTCCTCACATGAAAGCCGTTTCATACCTTTGATTGTTCCTGTTTTCTTTCTTTGAGTCCTTCTTCCAGGGCTCTCAGTTTGGGTACAGTACTGAAGGGAGGGAATGGAGGAATAGTACAATGGCACAACGATTTTCCATGTTTTTCTTTTTATTAATTTTCCATGTTCTCACTGACTTGAGTTCCCTTTGGATTGAGCCAAAAGTCTCTGCATGTTGGTAACATGCAACAGCCTGTGTTGCTGGAGAAAAAAGACTTTACTCTCTGGTCACTGCTAGAATTAAGTTTCTCAGCAATAGATCAGATCTAAGATGAAAGATTACTAACACAATTCAGGGCAGTTCCTGGATTTCTTAGCTCAGGTAAAGCTGTAAATTAAGCAGTGCCAAGGTTTGAGCCTTGGAACTCAGTCATTGGCACCTTCATTAGTGTGCTCCTGGCTGCGGTTTTGTCCTGCACCAACCTGCCCTCTCCCAAACAACTTCCAAGCATGCTGCAAGAATTTGCATGGACCAGGGATGGTTCCCAAAGAAGTCTGGCTGCAACTCAGATGCTGTTAGTTCCTTTAACTGTGATTTGGAGGATGAGAGAGGCTAATAGTATAAATACGGCCAAACATGCCAGCTGGACTCAGAGACAGAGAATGGATCTTGGATATATCCCAAGGCTTCCTTGTGGGGTTGGAATGATGATGTTCACAGAAGCAAGGGCAGGATCTAGAACAGGCATGGAAATGGTTTGGCCCGATTGTGGGATACTGAGAAATTAATACCAATATTGGTTATGTTTTTTGTATTTATGAATTTCTGTCTCCAAGACTTTCCACCTGCCCACTTTTCTCAAGCATCTAAAATTGGGGATGATTGAATTATTCTAGATGAGGAGATTCATAAATTTATTTTGCTGCAGGGCATGAAAGAGTCCAGGCTGAGGGGAAATGCTGATTTAATTGATTTGGTTGCTAAGCCAGTTCAAGGAAATCCAACTATAACTTGCAAGGAAAGTAGTCCTAAGTCTTGGTTGCTTTTGACTATGATGAAAGGCTATTCATATCTTTCACAAAGGTAAACATAGCTTGGGTGTAGAAAGGTGCAGACCTTTGCCATTTGCCCTAGTGGTATGTTCCCCCAAAGCATTTCTACTGCTTTAGGTGTCGCCACTGCCATACTCAGTTTGTTGATCTATCCTAATCCATCTCTTTTCTTTCACTTGCAGGAGCACTGGCAGCATAAAAACAAATTTCCATTTAAATTTTTTTACCATCTGGGGTAACAAATAATACATAAGGTAACTGTAATGGAAAGTGATAAGGGACAGGAAGTTTCTCATTATTGCAGTTAATTTGCACTGTGCATCAAGAGCATTTACATATAGTTAATGCACCATTGCCAATGGTTCCCCTGTTGTTTGTGCAAGTCTTTTACACAGCAACGGAGAGAAGAGAACATTTGAACAGATAGAAGAAATTAGGCACAGGCAGCAGAGATTCACATCTAATAAGTAAAGCTTCAAGTGCTCACAGAGACCAGTATAAGTAGAGGAGGATTGCATTTTTTAGGTATTTGAAGTTGCTTTTATGAAAATGGGTGAAATAATAACCATACTAATTTATTGATACTGGTTTAGTGAGGAGAGGCCAACATTCCCAGTGAGTGATTTGCATTAGTCATCAGTTACTTATTTTGTGGCTATGAGGTACAAGAATCTAAAAGAATGTCGAAGACCTAAAATCAAAATTCAGCAGTTGAGAAATGCCAAAATTAAGATTATTGATTGGAAATGTAGTTAAAATGAAACAAGTTGGAAGTTATGGTGGCAATGTACACAATAAGAAATAGATGTTCCATCCCCTTGTAAAGCAGTGGTTGCAATTCTATAGCTTGAAAATGTTAGTCAATGTTAGTCATATAATACACAAACTCTGAGTCTTAAAAGCTAGTTCTTTTATGTTACTATTTTAATAATTAAATATGGAGCCTATTGAATAAGAGGAACCTCCTCTCTCCTTGTGTTTACTTGAAACAAGTGCTGCACAATTTTCTGTTACCTTTAGACTCTAGACTCTTGCCAAAATACCAGAAGCTCTCAGATCATAATATCCTTTTGGTCCTCCCTTTCCAAGGAACTGGAGTTCTCCTCCTCATCTGTTTCACTCATTCCCAGCAAACTGGAGGTTATATCTGTATTCCCCAGACACATAGTTGGCTGCACAGATGGACAGTTCCTGGGGACCTTTTTACAAATTACAGAGCACCTTGGCTGACTACAACTGGTCACGCTTTGATTTTCCTGATCCATCCTGTCTTAGGGATTTTGTTTTCTGTGCACTGCCTGCTGCCCTGAGCAACACCTGTTTCCTGTTGATGGCTACCAAGTTGTTACAGATAGATGAACTCAGCAATCCCCAGTTCTTCTTTCTTTGTGCTTGCACTGTGTTCTCAATCCCTCTGGTAGCATATGTGTCTAGTATCTGCTCTGAGGACTTCCAGGACCAGAAAGAAAATGAAGGCACAAAAACATGTGAAAGAAGTTGGTTCCTGGGGGGAAAAAATCCCCATATAGTAGTTTCATTCAGTGATGTGTGAAGCACTGTATCCCATACTGGTGTATACAAAAGCTTTCACCTACAGCAAGAGGGATTTGGGGCCTGCAAGGGTCAGCGCCTCACGTAGGACTACATGGCAGGAGTGGGAATGGAAAATGCACTAAGGAGGTAACAACACAAACCCATATTCTTGTCTGTAAAGGAAAAAGAAGATGGGAAAAAAATGTCTTGGCCATTTAATCTGGAGAAAAAGGAGAGATTACAGGCTGAAGAAACTTACTTGGAGGGATACTTGTTGACCTTGTGAAGACAAAAGCAGACTCATCTGCCAAAGCTTTGTCTCATTTTGGCTTTCAGTTCTATTGCTCTGAAAGTCAATGCACTAAGGCATAGGAGGTAAGTGGAGGGGAGCTACTCTCTTATCCCTCACTGGAGAGCCAGGTCCAGCACAGGGACCACTGGTGACTGGCAGTGTGAAGCAGGGGTGGTGACGTATCCCCCAGTCAGGAGTTATGTGGGGTGCAACGACCTGCTCTGCTCATATTGCCATAGCAGCACCTACATCATAAGGATGTGTCTGGTACTTTCCCATCCATCTCTTGGATGATTTCCAGTGATGGGGTACCCTGACATGCTGCACTCAGCAACGTGCCTGAGCAGCTGAATGGTAGTTTAGTTTTGGTTGTCATAGGAGTGAAGTTCTTTGTTCTTTCCTTTCCATTCTTTCTGTGAGCTCTGTGGAAGCCAAATGTGCTCAGAAAAGTAAAATTATCTTCATTTGCAAGGAGTTTTTTTTAGCTGTAAGGTGCATCATACCCAGTTTTCTGCCTTTAGAAATGAGACTTTAAGCCCTAAAAATTCATGTAATTAACTTTTTCTCAGGTAATACCTTTCTAAGTACTTTTTTTCTATCTTTTTTTTTATCCCCCAGGCCTTAAGTTCATGTTTTCAGACTTGTCTCTGCAGGCACAAAACCTACTTTTTCTTTTAATGAAAGCTGAGATTTTTCACAACTCCAGAACCTGGAGCTCCCAGCAAAACAAACAATAATTACAGCTATAAGACCTGGCAGTACAGAGAAAGTAAAGTCCTTAAAATGCCTTCTTGTCTCTACTAGCAAAACCTTTCTCTTACTGAATAAAAGTAGCCACTCTTCACCTAGATGATCATTTAAGTTACAGCAGGACAGCTGGAAAGGGCAGCTCAGATGTGGACAGTGGCACTGTTTCTGTGTTGGTGGCTGTTCTGCTTCCCTCTGATCATACACAGTCCCAAAGGCACATATGGATACCTGTGCCTGGGCAAGGGCAAAGGAGGTGGAGAATTTTGAGAAGTTTTAGGAAAGAGGAATTCTGCTCTGTAAGAATTCATCCTGGTGCTTTCTGAAATCTGATCTGTACTTTCATCTGCTTGAAACAGAATATTCATGCTGAGCAGATACCTTGAAAAGTTTTAGAAAGAAAAGCATACATATCTTTCTTCAGTGGTTGCCTTTTCTTATTTTTGTACTGCAGATGTACTTACAAACTACAGTCCAGGTCCAAACCACCTTTGGGCTAAATACTGGGCAGACATATAACAAGGTGCATACTCTGAGTACATGTCTGGGGGAAAAAAGATAATTAACCAGTAAAGACAAAGCATCAATTTCCTTAGTCTTCTAGAAACCCTTACTTGTACTCTTATGAAGGTCACAGAATTTGTTATCCAATTATGAATCTATGACCTCCTCCAGTTGGCTGTTAAATATGAAGAAATCAGAAGGAAAAAAAAGGATATTGTTTTAAAATCTAGGCTTGTTTTAATATAATCTTCATTCAGCCCTGAATACTTAAAGAATTTGTTTGCAAAGTTAGTTCTAAGCTTTCATTCATGTTCAGTGCAACAGTTCAGCAAAGGCTAGTCTTTTCGGAAACATGATTACTGATAAAAACCTATAGCCTGCACTACAGCTGTTATTTATGACTGACACAATTAGAGGCCTTTGTCTTTCAAAATAAACAGGGTAATAAATTTGCAAGAGCCTCGGTGTAGCCTCTGCAAATTTCTCTAGGGTTATGTTCCATGCCACAAAAAGAGTCTTTCATTGTGTGTTTATGCAGAGCTTGTGTCTGAGAAATTAATTGAATCACAGATGGTGACTGCAATTATCAGTCAGTATCCTTTTTAACTCCTATAGTGGTACTAATGTTTCTGTCAGTGTAAGACATTTTTCTTTTAGTTTAAGAGGCTGCAAGTAAAGGGTTGTGAACATCAAAATATGCATATATACACATATATACACGAACACACGTATTTTGTGTGTTTGCACCTATATATTAAATATATATTGAAATATATATTGATGTATTATATAAACAGTGTATATATATCTTCAAAGTTTTTCAAAGTTTTTCTTACAAAGCTTGAATAAATTGACAGTCTTGGCTGGCTTTTCTGGAGTCTTCCCAAGCCCCACGCATGTATGGAAAGTACCAGGATTGCCAGTCTAAAAATGTAAGTTAGCCTCATCTTCCTGCATGTGGCCCTGTGTGCAGACACCCCCCCAGCCCCTGTACCACCCTCCCTTCTGTACCTGAAGTCCCTGTTGAGCAGGTGGTGTCCCTGCTCCAGTGTCAAGCCCTCGGCACACATTCCTCTGGAGACACTGAGTTCCAAACCTTTTTTAGAAAGACCCAGCTTGTAATTCCTCCAGCTGTAAATACACAGTAGATGGATACCAGGCACCTGTTGCCTAATTCCTTGCCAAGCATTTAAATTTTAAATTGCACTAGATACTTGTTCAGGGGAATCTTTGTAACTTATTAGCTGTAGAATGTGTGGGAAAGTACCAGCCATGTATGGGAATGGCAGAAAACTGTCTTTTGAGGTAACAGAGAAAAACAATAGCCATGCACTTACAGCATAAATATGAAGCAACATCTGGTCTTAATTACTGTTGAGGAACGTACATATATCATGCATGGAAATGATATCTATCAGAGGAAATTCCTCTCAGTTATATACCAATGTAATTCAACTGAATCCAAGTGATTTACTCCAGAGTCACCTTGCTGTAAATGAAAGTGGAGCTTGGTCCACCAACTCGCTGCAATGATCCTGTGTAAGGAAGGACATATAATGAAAATATGTGGCATACACTTGAATTGTTCTTTGCTGAGCTTATACTGCAGCAGAAAAACACACATGAGACAGGGACAAACACATCAGGGGCCTACTTCAATAATATTTAACTGTCTGAAATGATCGCTTTAACTCTTAGGAAGAGTTATTAATATTTATTATTTGCATTTTAGTTGTGACTGTAGGTCTCAACTGAGAAAGATAATTATGAAATGTAAATCCCTGTGTTCCTGCAATATCCATCAGAGGATCCTCACAGCAATGACTGACATTTTAAAAGCTCTGTGGATGGTCAGTATTCCAAGGAAAAATCATTCAAGATGGCAATCAGAGGGAGCTGCAGCTTGCGTTACACAAGGCTTTTCAAAGAGATCCTGCAGAAATTCTTGGTATCAGACCCTGTACTTCCTAAATGACAATCCTCTTAAATTCACATATATTTCGCCTTCTCTTGTATAATTGTTCTGTTCTTATACACTGCCAAAAACAAGGCCATGTCCTTGTATCTTGTAGGGAAGAAAAGCATTAATTCATGTGCTATACATTTCACATACAATAATGCAAATATTTGCATCGTTTTTTTAATTAACTAATTTGACAAACTCAGTCTGCAGTTGAACCTCTGTAATATTCCTCACAGATGCGTGGATTTTTCCACTGCTGCATTGCTGCAATCTGTACACATACCAAAAGGTTGTAAGACTGATTCTTCTACCAGTGTAGCTCACTTGCATACACAAGATAACACCATTTATCCTTTTCCTGTTGTTTTTCCTTGCAATTCTATCTATTGCAGAACATAACTGCTGTTAAATCCCTCCGTTATACTCCAAAAGTGTATTTCTAACTATATGCCTAAATCAACTTATTTTCAGCTTCCTAAAAACAATCTGTATAATCACTCAATGGTCTGCATACATCTAAGCCGTGTTAAATTGGCATATAGGTCACCTGCAGGCAATGCCAGCTGTGATTAGCCACTAAGGAATCTCAAACAGATTCTGCTTTTGCTGATCCCTGGGTAAGTTTGCATTTCACAGTTTGCGTATTATTCATAAATCCTATTGCTAAATGTAAAATATTTTTGAAAACAGAGTGTCTTACTATACTGCCTTAGCTACAAACCACTTGCAAACCCCGTGATTTGAAAGATGAGTGCTGCATGGTCCTCACCAGAACAAATAAAACAAGTAGAGCAGATGCTTGAGGGTGAGTCCCCCTGCTTCTCAGAGATACGACACAACTTCTCCACTGTTCTTCAGATTTGACGGAGTAATATTTTTCTTTCAAGGATGAAGCTGGGCAGGAAAAGGTTTAAAGACTACTCTTGTTTAAACAATGTAGCTAGTATGACATAGTGGAATGATTTCAGCATTTAATTTCTCAGTACTTTTCACCCCAGAGAGCAGTCTCAGTACATCCTGCCTACCTCTCCACTAACTAGCAGCCAAACACATTTTTGGTTCCTCTTCCAATAAGCAATACTGAAAGCATGCTACCTAATTTCTGTGTCTTTGCCTAAGGAGACTTGAGAAAGTGGCATGATCTTTACCATGCTGTCTACCAAACATGAAGGTTCTTGAATCTGACCAGGGATCCATCCCCCATTCTTCATCATAGTGCTAGAAGTTGTTCTTTTTGTGATTTTAATTAAATTCATGCAGCTTAAAGAAACCAAGAATATAAATTATATCCAAATAGACCTTCTTGGGAAGAAAGCCTTGTGTGTGACTTCTTTCCAGCAAAAGCACTCCACAGCAAGAGTAGTGGAAGGGCTCTCATGCATTTTTGATGGAGGCCTGTGAAACAGCTTTGAGCTTTTTTCTGCTTGCTCCTGACATTCCCATCCCCTCTAGTGCTTTGTTTAGCAGAAACAAGGCAGAATGGGATGTCCTAGTAAGAATAAGTTCCTTTTGAATATTGCATGGATTATTTTCCTCCCATAGGGGTGGCTCACTGTGTGCTGCATCTCACTACAAATCAACCTTTTTCTGCAGTGATGTCTCAGACCTACATCTTACTGCAAAGGAGGGACTGTAAAAAGCAAAATCTTGTCAATTGTGTGGGTTTGGACCTCTATCAGATAAGATGAGCTTATGACACAAGATTGCTTTGTGCCTGAGGACATTTTTGTCTATCACTGGATTATTTGGGAAAACAGGACCAGTACTCCAGAAGTCCCTTCAGAAGATCCATGTTTCACTTACAGGCTCTGTTGCAGATACTTTGGGATTAATGACACTTTGAAAACTGTGGGTAGCTGGAATCTTCTGAAATTTGCATATTAAATTCATGCCTTGGACCTTGTTCCTTTCCTGTGGCCACAGAGAATAGGTTGACTGTGGAGGATGTTATGAAGAAAATAAATATGGGAATTCCCCTTCTTAGGCACCATGGTTGGGCAACTGCTGCTCTGAACATCTTAAAAATGGACATTTGTTCCTCAGACTGGAATATTTGTCAGTCAGAGGGGTTTATGGTGTCTTTGCCAGTTTTTACAACCAAGTCTAATTATAACTTTTGATGTTAGGAAAGTGATCTATACTATGTCCTTCATATTCCTCTGACTTCTGTACCTAAGCTGCATTGTATTCTAAAAATCAGTTTGAAAAGTTCAGAGAATCAATAAAAAGAATATGTTAATTAAAAGAAAATGTATACAGCTGTTTTATTCAAGGTATAAAACATTACCTGGTAACTGATTTCTATTACTGCAAAAGAACTATGAATGGGTTTACTGCACTTAGCATATGTTTAATGTCATAATTCTGTTTTCACTTATGGCCCATTTCAATTCCTAACCTGTGATTTTCCCCTAAATGTGGTCTGCCTTATGGAAAAATTAGGACCTTTACTCTGGTAACTATGAGTGTTTTGTTCCAGTAATGAAGAGTCCCTTGTTTCCTGTCCCACAGAATTCCTGGTGTATAGCTGTCTGGAGTCTTTGCCTCCAATAGCAGGAATTGAAGGGAAGCTCTAATAATTTATTTACATGAATCTCTTTGGTTTTGGTATGGGGTTTTTTGTTGGTTTTTTTTGGTTGTTTTTATAATATTGCAACTCAGTCTCAGTATTTCTGAGCAAATGCAAAATTGACTAGGAAAACAAAGAATATAAGTTATCTTTGGTAGTCAGTTTAAATATCTAGTGCTCAAAATCCAGGTTTCCTTTGGTTAGTCATTGTCACATTTTACATTAAGGCACCCTGCTGTCCATATTAATTTCCTTTCTAATTGCATCTCTGTAGCTCAGTAATTTACAGTTGCATGTTTTGGAAGTCCTGTTTTTAGTTTATTCAGCAAAGTGCTAAAGTAACACAATGGCTAGCCCTTCTGACAGAAAAATAGTGCAGAAAGCTTTCTTCTCTTTCATCTGGCAGTTGTGGGTCGGTGCTGAAAAGATGGTTTAGTATGGCACAGGGGAAAAGGAGTTAACCTGTATTTATATGTTGTTGTTGATTTTTTTGTCAATATCTTGCAAATTAAAAATCCTGGCAGTAAAAGTGACATGTGAGCAGTCAAGTGAACAAACAAGCAATGCTTTCATTCAGGAAGGTTTAAACAGGCTAAACATTGGACTGGGACATGAACGTTTTGTTCTGATGATGTCGGTTTGGCTCTGCTGCAATTTCATTACAGTGTTTCTAATCACATTGTTTCATGTTTTTCATTAATCTGAGGTACAATAATCAAGTTCAATGTTTCAGCTATGTAAGGAAAACATGAGCTGCCTATCTAAACCCATTGAAAATATCCTTACATGCACTATGGACAAATACACCTTCATAAACAAAGTGCACATGTCTCTCTGATGCCTAATCATGTTCCTCAGAAATAAAATGACCATGCTATATATGATTCTTAAGTGATTTATATAGAAACAAGCTGTTCCATAGGCAATGTAAGTAATGAAGCCTGGTTTCCTTAAGGTTTATGTTCTTTGTTCTCAAATCCTCAAATTCAGTTCCCTCTGAGTTTACAGTAATGATGACTCACCCATTGTGGATAATATTAGAAGTAAGTCAGGGCTTAAAGAAAGGCATGTTCCTACAGTATGTCATGGCAATGTTTGTTAAATCTCTGCAGGAAATTTCTACTAAATGTAGAAATGTAGGATGTACATGCAGAACTGGTTAGTATTTTTCAAAACCAGAAGACTCCAAGCTCCAACCATAAGCTTACGCATAAGTTATGCCAAGTGTACAAAGCAGTTTCTCCAAGCCCAGGCTAAGGATACTCCTTGCATCATGCTGAAGGTGAGCTCATGCTGTTAAGTGACACCTCCAAAAGAGCTCCCAGTGCTTCAGCACTCACCTGGGAGATCTACAGTTCTGCACAAGAAGGATGGGAATAATACATAAAGGGGAAAAAATGGGGAAAGATAAGCCCATTTAGGAGCGCTCTGTCATTTGTCCATTTTGTACTTTGACCATAAATTAGAGACTGTTTTGGGTGATGTACTCCTTACTCTGCACTCCTTCCAGTACAGCTGTATGCCTTTGCAGAAAATTGATTAAGACTCCTTGGCCCCCAGGTGAGACAAGCAAGCACTTGGGTTCTCTGCAATGCACTCTGGTGCTGTGGCCCCGGGCTGAGAACCGGGAGAATTCAGTTCTGGAGTGCGGCCCTTGGACTGTGTCTGCACGTTGTAGAAGGACTGTAAGACAATAGCATCTGGAGGAGGAGGAGAGGAGAGAGTCGTGATGTTGCACCTCATTGGGCAGGGGAGACAATTTAATGTGGGACCCTGGGAACTAACAGAAAATGGGGAAAAAGAGAAAGAGGGTGGGAGGACAAGCTTGATCACCATGCACTTTCCACAGGTTGTGTCATCCACATGACTGCTGATACACCTGGGACAAGTAGGAAGCCCAGAGCTCTTCTTTGTCACTGAAGTCTCCACTGCTGCTCAGGTGAACCCTGCAAGTCAGATGCACATGGAAATGCACATCCTGGAACTCAGACAGTCTCAGACATTAGTTATGTACCCACCTGTTGTTCCTGAGTGGGACAGGTACCCAAGAGGCAGTGCAAAACCACAATTTTAAGTAACAAGGCTGAAATTAAAACTCAGGACTTAGGGACCTGTAGAGTACAGGCAGCAGGGTTATACAGCAACTAAGCAGACCTGTGAACAGTACTTATAGGGGCTCATCCTAATACTTAATAAAATCACTTCCATCTTGGCACAAGTCTTTCTTCTCTGGCCATGAAAAGAGAGAGAACAGCTTGCTTATCAAAATCATGCTCAAACTTGGTGTTGGTCTTTGTTGATAATGGTATGTGTGTGGGTCAAGCTTACCTGTCTGTTGCAACTTACACAGTGAAGGACCAAGAGAGGTTGGGAATGTTACCTGGTGAGAAGCAGGAGGAGAGGATGAGACACTCTTTAGGCACAAGTTAGGGATGAGTCTCCCCTGTAGTTTCTCCTCTTTCTTCCTTGACTTATTTTTCCTTGTTGGGAGTCACTATTCCTCTAGGGGAGAAGGAAACACTGCTGGATATCTGAGGTCCCATCTCACATCATGTCTCCTCATGTTGGCCTCCCAGTATTACTAATAATTAATCTGGCCTCAACACCCCATTTATTTCCAGCTCACACTTATGTCTCCATTAGTTTTCTCTTGATGACTCTGTGTGGGTTCCCAGAGCACCCAGCAAATGGTCTGTAGATCCTGATTATTGCTTTGTGCACTAAGTCATCAGTAACAGCAGTAATCAAAAGAAATTAGTGTATTAATCAGTTATTTTAAAAGATGCCCATCTCCATCTTGGAATTACCTGGTTTGTTTTGTCCTTTATGTACCTGTTACTTAGATTGCTGTCTTTCCTTGATAGAAATGGCATTTACTTACCCACTGTCAAGAATGTCAGTGATATGAAGATATAAGCAGGGAATAATCTGTAGTCTCTATTGATACACTATTGTAATAAAAATAAATAGCACATTTAGCAGGTTAACAAAAACCTCACCACCAGATGGTTTCTTCTGGCATTGCTGATCTCTTTGTGGTCTTTGGCCTTATGTATATCCCATAAAATTTGTCTGTTCACTATTACATCTCTGCTTTTTAACTGTTGTTACTATAAGAACAAACTAATCAGAAGTCTCTGAATGCCAGTCTAATAAAAGTGCATAAAAATGGATCATGGGAATGATCTGACTGCATAGGGGATTTATTGTATGAGTATGAGAAAACATGTTGGACTGTTTGTGACTAATATTTTTGTTTGATTTATGGATTCTGTCATCTTTTATAATCCTCAAATTAATAGAAAACACAAGAGTTTTAGCTTTACTAAAAAAAACCACTTTCCATTGGTAAGCTTTATCTACATTAGCTTTTCAAGCATTTTGAAAATCCAAAGTTCCTGAATTTTTTGAGCTGGGTTATGATTTGCTAAAATAATAATGGACCCTGTGAGAGTGCAGGTTATTTTCTTTTATTTCATTTGCCCTAATATGCAGGTCAGTTTTTGTTTGCTTTGGGTGGGTTAGTTTGTTTTAAAATTCAGGACTTGAAACAAAACAAATTCTCTCTGCAAAATGTTGAAATTTGTGTTGTTTACAATAAAAAAATGAAAGAAAAAGCGTTTTTTGACGTGTTTTGATTAAGTAATAGTAATACCTTATAAATCCATGAGATGGGTTACACAGGAATAGCTTACTCGTTTCCAGTTGGAAATAATTTTGAAAGCATAGAGATAAGAAATGTTGTCTGTGCAATGAGAACACCTAGAATGAATAAAGGAGATGAAGAAAGGGGAGGGGAACTAAAATCCGTAACTTAAGGAAAACCCATTATTTAACACCTAAACATATGTGTGCATATAAAATCATATCTTATAAAATGCTTACTTTTCAGAACTGTATAAAAATTTTGGATATTTTTTGCTTGAAGGAATGTGCAAGAGATGCGTGACCACGTACCCCAACTGGCTCCTCTCTGGGAGGTGAGTTGTTTGGGATGACTGTGAATAATGGGGTTGCTGCACAGAGCTGAGATGGGCTCTGCTATTGCACCATCAGTGAGCTCTTTGGTAGATAATTGCAGTCTGGTTGAAGCTCAAGGGAGTGCTGGTCAGATCCAGTCCATCTTCCATTCTTTCTCATGGTTTTCTCCAATAAGGATCTTTTTATTTTGCTTTCTGCTGCCAGCCAGATTTCCTGGAATAAGAGATCTCTTAGAATGCAATGTTCAGAAGTGAATATTCTGACTGTGCACAGATAAATGCATGGTGAAATACAAAGCTAACTGCACACTGCTTACTGCAACTTCCTTCCCTTGGCCAATGCTTGACTTGTGCCAAAGGGCTTGCAGGCTTCCAAAGAAGCTAAAATAAGAAATTTGATAGTTTTCAAGTGATTTTAAAAGTTTGTGGAGAAGACAAAAATCTACCATATTTTCACATGGAAATAAAAAAATAAAAAGGAGAGATACTCTTTCATGTCAGCATTTATTCAGTGTTAGTAAGACATTCATCCTATGAAGAGACCACTCTACCATTAACTATTGTTTAGGTTCTGCCATGTTCATTTCATGCAAAGTTACTAAAACAACTTGTGGAGATTAGACATTGTTGTTCTCCTGCTGTCATCCTGTAATTTCCAAATTCCTCCGATATAACAAAATTTACACAACCATACAATAAGATGGTCCTGAAACTCAAAGCAATATGTTGAACTGCAAAATGATGTTTTTTTGGAAGGAAAGTTTTGTAGGAACTACTGCTGACTATTGAATGAGGAAAAACTGGCTGCATACCATGAAACATCTTCAGAAAAGGCTTACATCACATTAAAAATGAATTTTCATTCAGCCTATTTTTATCTCAATATTATGTGCTGTTGAGACACATCAGTAAGGGAAGAATTTTGATTGTACAAATATATATAGATATTTCAGAGTCAAGTGTAGTGATGAAATTCCTTTTGGGCAGAAGCTTTTTATGAATCTCCGTCAGTCAACAGATCCACCATGCCATGAGTTAAGTGCCAAAAACACTATCTAAGATGTGGTGGTGAATTCATTGATTATCCTTGGGTTGTCATTAGTCCTTATATCTGCATTGAAAAATGAGTTATAATTTGTTTGGGGAATTTTTCAGTAGTTAATAATTTTACTGTCTTTATTTACAAAAGTTTTATGTATATTTATGCTGGATGTAGTTACTTTGTTTTGGAAAAAAATCAATAGCTTTAATGTCAGCACATCAGTAATGATACCTGCTAAATATTAAATGGTAGGTAAAAAACCATGAACAAACAAAAACCAAACAAGTAATGGAATAATTTTGCATTAGGAACAGGGAAAAATAACATGGAAAACATTAGTAGGCCATTAGGCAATTAGGTATGTGGTATGTGTTCACTTAGCACTTTGCTGTGCCCGTATGTAGTGAATTCAGACCAATCAGAACCCAGTGAAAGGAAAAACTCAGGGAAGGGAAGGATTAATAGCATATGGAGGAAGGAGCAGCTCTTATGTGGGGAGGGAATACAAAATCTGGTTGTTGTGTGAGGCACTCCCATTATCTGAAAGGAAAGGACACACATGAATTTGTGCCTGAGATTCAGTCACTTATTTCAGTTGAGAATATAACCCAAGAAACATAAAATGAGTAAGTCAGTTCTTAGTGAATTATTATCCTCTGGAAGTTTTTCTGCATTTCAAAGTTGAAGATGGTATTTGCACATGGGTTTTGGTTCTTCTCTACCCTGGAATAGGATGGAAAATGATGACAGAGTAGGGCACTTTGTCTCCGACACTTTTTCTTTTTCTTTTCTCTTTTTTTTTTTTTTGAGATGCAGAGGAGTCTCTGACTCAGAACATGTAATACAGAAAAGATCAGAGACTAAACTTCTGCTACAGCCCCCAGGAAGTCCTGCTACAGCCTTTTGTTGTTGTTCTGTCCTGGTAGCTGTCCACACTCACTCTGCATGGGTAAAAATGACAAGATGATGTGTAGAAGCCGGAAAATCCAACTTCAGAAGTTCTTTCCAATTTTAGTGTTTTACCTACTCCAGCAATAGTTCCTACAGTTAATATTGAAAACGGCTCTACAAAAGGTTATCCTATCTTAAGAACTTATTTTGTATTAAAGAACAAAACAGATCAAAACCACATCATATAGACAGAACATTACAAAACATCGTGAAAACAATATGTAAAATTACTTTCAGGTCTCATTCTTCATGGATTCATTTTTGGCAATGTGGGTTTTGTTGGTGGTGGTGCCTTTCATTTGGGATTCGGTGTGCCGGGGGCTGTACTTGCATACAATGAAATGAATGCTCCTACTGCAGAGCTCCTCCAGCCTCAGCACTGATCTAAAAAGAATAATTAAGATAGTAATTTCCATTTCCTATCCCAGGGCAGATATAGTAATGAAACAGGCTGAGGATGACAAGTGATTCTAAGCTTTTCTTTAAAATAAGGTTCATCAAGCCTTAGTTGGAAAGAATATGGGTGGAACTTGTAAGACCCAATGACAGACATGCAAAAATGGGCTGTGCTTCAGTATTGCAATGCTGTGTGCCTTGCTAGTGTATTCCATCTTTGCCTACAGCTAAGAGGAGGTGCATGTAGCTGTTCTTCACATACCTACTGACATAGTTACTAGAGACTCAGACATCCCACTGAGCACAGCCATGGAGAAGACCAGAACAAAGTGAACCTCTGTGGTCACTTCACAAGCATCAGGTGAAATTTAGTAGTTTTTTTGTAGTTTAACTGTAATTTTAAAATCAGCTTCTGACCACAGATTAATTCCTCCTTCATTTCTGTTATTTTATCTTAATTTGCATTTCTTCAGCACCCCATTTAGGCCAAGAAAGATTTGTTTGGTGATTAATTTGAAGTAGGTGTAGGAAGGCATTAGTTGGAGGGAGAGCAGTATGTGCCACTCTCCGGGTTCCAGCCTGACCGGGACTTGACCCTTTTGTGCTTTGCTGTGTTTTTGTTTTTGATTTCAGTAAGTTTTGATGATGATGCTGTTCAGGAAACAGAGAAAAAGCCCATTGTTTTCTTAGATTATCTCCTCAGATGCACCCCTGAAGTATATTGCTTGGTCTGACTGAAGATCAACCACAAATGCTAAAGCAAATAATACTGTGGGAGCCTGAAAGTGCAGATGCCATTCAGAGTAGTCACAGACACTTTGATGTGGGCACTCACTATATTTCCTGCATTTCTTCACTCTAAACATAGTTTTGGCTTTAACTGTTTTCAGCCAGTCTCTCAGGCCAGATCTCTGTGCCATTGAATGACAGTGTCTAAACACTGATGATTTGGTGTGTACTGTTCCATAACTTAGGCCACTAGTACCTAGAACAAAGGCATGGATTTGGAAGGATCAAACTGTCAAATGCATACATGGGTCACTGGGGAGCTTGAAACTCAGGGATTAATTTCATTGGCTATAAAGACTGGTACTACCCAGTAATCCACACCTCCAAACTCAGAAAATTAGGTATTTGACTCTGGAGTTTAAATCTGGCATATGTATAATTTGAACTAATACAAGAGACTTGTTATGGCAGAGTAGTTGGGGATAAAGGAGTGGGAAATGCCTTGTTTTAAGGATATTATATCTTTATAGTGGCGGAATTGAAAATATTTGCTTTCTGCCACACTGTACCATTTTCTTCATCTGTCTGTCTGTTGAGCTGGTTAAAAACATGCTGTAAATCTATTTGTGCAGCAAACATGATGTCTAAAAAGTTATGAATTGCATATGTGCACCAATTCTTGATGTGTTCTTGCCAGCACTAAAGTAGTCATTAATATCTCCCATACTTTAGGTATTATTATCTCTTTTTCTCTCTCTGAAGGAATAATTTCTTTTCTTAGTTCATGCACCATGAATATTTATCATCCCCATATTTGTTCCTTTTGGCAACTGTATTTCCAAGTTGCACCAGCCAGATGGGTTGGGATGGTCTTTAAAAATGCTGTGCAGGACATAAGAGAATTGAAGAATCCATACCACAAGAAAACATTCAAAAGACCCACAGAGCCTTCTTTTTATTTTCATTAATTTTGTCTTGTCTTACCACCTATGTGAAAGCTAGAGTAAAGCTTTAGTGGAAAATGGATGAGTACTGTTCCAGTGTCTCTATCTTAGTGGTCATCATGCAAAGCTGATATGGGTACTCCTCCTTGTCCACCTTTTCCCTCTTAATCTCTGTTGTGCCTGATGTCCTGACTGCACTAATGCTTCTACAGTGCCAGTGCCAGTGAGCCCATCTGCAAAACTGCCCAAGTGACCCATGTATGCATTTGGCAGATCTCTATTTGGAAGCTTTTGTCTCCAGCTATAGAGGCAGAAAAATCAAGGTTGTTGTGGGCAAACAGTAGGATTTGTGGAAGTCTAAACCTGAAAGGATTGGAAGGACTATCAGAAAAGTGTAAGAATGGCCCAGGAGAGTCACACTGGCTCAAGCCCAAAAGTGTAGCAAACTTCCTTTATTACTCTGAAATCCTCTAGGAAATACCCAGAGCAAAATGTGGAAGACCTAAGGTTGGTCTGCCAAAAATTTCCACAGCATTTTTGAGTAGAGTATGGCTGAAAGATGGTTTGGTGGGAATGTAGTATGAGGTAGGATATGAAGCGAGGCAATAGCATGGGAGACAGTTCAGTTAGAAAGGACACATACAGGCAGCAGAAGAGGACCACAGTCTATGGTGGAGGGGAAAAGTCACAAGAGAACTTGACATGTGGAAAACAATGTAGAATATAAACAACAAAATTCGTGAAGGGAGAGAGGGAAATGGGGTCACAGAGGATGTCCCCGCAAAAGGGGCTTGATGTAAGCCAGGGCAAACTAGAAAGTACTATTTCTGCTTTACTTTCAACCTGGTTTCCCATCAAGTGGCTTCATTGGCCAGTTTCAGTGGCTGGCTATTACCTTTCATTGCAATAACCAGAGAAATGTGGCTAATGAACAGACTATCCATAATTTTATTTGTTTCCATTGCGCCCTCTTACAGTCATCTCCTCTCAGAGAAGAAGAATCCTAGTCTGTCTGGAAGCCACTTCATATTTCTTCCTCATCTTCCTTTATCTGTTTTCTGGCTCCTTTTTTGAGTGGCCTGCCAAGGAGAGGAAAGGACAGAGACTAGACTGCATTCTGTATTTTGAATATTCACTTCCATACTGTTTCCCTCTGTTCCATTCCTAGTCCTCCTCAGTTATTCAGAGGTCAATTACCACCTCTTTTAATAATGCTGAAGAAAAATTTTTGACTGAGTCAAAGCCTGAACCCAAAAAACCCAGCCCATGAAAAACTATTGCTTTTATTCTGGAGAAAATATTATGTGTTTGAAACCATACAACCATTTCATAAAAGAATGTCCTTCACATCCATTTTCTTAAAAAGGAAAAAAGAAAGCAAAAGAGCTGTCAGGGTTAATTAAATGGCATTATGTCACCAGCACACAGGAAAGGTGCATAGCAACAAGCGCAAGAGAATCTGATACAGAACTCCCCACATTAGTTGTCTGCTCTGTCTGTAGGCGACTTGGACAGAAATTAAAGCACCCACGTGGTAACTAATAATGAATGATAGATTTATTAGCAGTGGTAATGGTCCTAAACTTTAAAGTTCTTAACATTTCAGGGACTGTTTGGATGTAGAGTTTTTGGCTGAGGTGCAATTTGGAACGGTTTTGGTTTTTTTTCTAGTGTTTGAAGGCATTTGAATTCTATTTTGCTGCAGGCTTGATAGACATGCATATACTACAAGGACAGGCAAAAAAATATGTAAGTATATATAAAAATATATATGTAGAGAGATTGTATATAATGAAAATTTGATGGTAACCTTAAATTCATTATAAATATCTCAGATGATATACTTCATAATTTTTCCTGAGCTAGAAAAATATTATAGTTAGTTTCCTTTCCCTCCAAGAAAAGACATGCAAAAAAGCAATCCCAGTAAGCATATAGTACTTCATAAAACTTTCCTAAAATTGCTTGTTTTTTCCTTTATAAAAATCACACAAAACTTTTACAAAATCCATAATAATGCAGAGAACTTACTCTGGTTAATATTATTTATACTAAAAGTGTGTTTGCCTGTATATTCCGGCAGTCAGTATGTCTATCCTCTTCCTCCAGTCCTTTGAACTCACACAATTATTCTGGTCAGCCATGTGTTAGGCAATTATCTTCTCCTGTGATGTGTTTAAAAAACTGTTCTCCTACTCACCCCAAAACTGCTGCAAGTCTCTCTCCCAGGAGACAGAACAAAGTTGAGACTTACTGATCATCTTCCGGGATGAGGTGTCCATAACACAGCCTCTGACTGGGTCATTCTCAGATATTTAGTCTGTAACCTCAGGACCTAAAGAGAAATGCCTCTTCTCTTGGACTGAAGACCTGTTAGGTAAGAATGAGCAGAGACAGAGATTCAAATATATATTCCCCTCAATAAGGCAGGAGACAGGATGGGTTGGGATGAGGAATGAGTGACCCATGGAGTCTGTTGTTTCACTCCCATGTGGGAAGCTGCTCAACAATCAGACTTTGAAGTGTGTCAAGATCACCACTCAAAGTAAAGACATTCTCTTTATCCTAAACTCTACCAGTAGAATAAAGAACCTATACTGTGGTCCAAATAGCAAAAATGGGAAGGAGGAATAGGAACTGGACAGTCAGGGACAAGTGCATTTTTTGATCTGTGCATGTCTTTGAGAAAGAGAATATTGGAATAGAGTAAGTTTGTTTTCTTCCCTTCAGGAAGGTGACTGTGATTAGAAATGCCCATGTGGACAGAGGTAAAAGGGTTTTCATTTCTTTGCTATCCTCCCACCCGGTAACCAAATTTCCTCATTTCTTTTCACCAACCCCATCTCAAACCTCAAAATTCTCTGCCATTCAATCCCCAACCCATCTTAAAATCACTTCCTAGACCTCCCATTCTTCCCTATATAGAAATCTCCTCTGAATACACAGCCTTGCACCCAGACACCGCCTTGGCAGATGCCATAGTCCTCCTGCGTGTACCCATGCTTACTTTTTCTCCTGTTCTATAAGCTGAACACAAGTTGCACATATATCAAAACAAAACTCAGGAAAAAAAGAGATGGCAACAAGAACATGTGCAGAATAAAATATATGTGCTGTAGCTCAGTGTTGTGAAAAATGTCTTCCTCCTCATGGGGCTCAACTCTGAGTTCAACATCTGCTAGGCTACTTATCTCTTTAGTGGACACTGCATCATTGCTTTACCCAAAAGAATATCTTAGCATGAAAACCGGGTTATCTTACAGTGATACTTGCTCAATATTTTTACCTCCTTTCTGGCAGTCTGCAGCCTAGGCACCTTTTAATTAGAGGTTATGTCTGTATCTTCCTCTTTAATCACCCCTCGTGGACTTCCATTAATTTCTTTATTTATATTTTAAAGCTTTTTGGTATTTTGACTTCTACAGCATGTGGCAGGAGGGAGTTCCACAGTTTTTCCTAAGCAAGAAAACCACTTTCTTCAGAAGTACAAACTTGGCCTCCATCACAACGCTAGAACCAGGACTGCAACGAATGTATGAGGGAAGCCAAGTTCAGTTTTATCAATTTGTGGCCCAAGCTGTAGACTATGAAATCAAACTCATAGGATACAGAGGTAGTAAGTGCCAGACTATCTGGAGAGACTCAGGTCACAATCTTTCGTTAAAAAAATTACCCTGTGCCTTAGCAATATTTTTCGTGCTGTCTCCCAGCTACACTCAGCTGACTCCAAAAGCTAGTTGTTAAAGGAAAGCAAATATTTCTTTTCCCAAAAATAGTGAGATTGGGAAAAGGAAATGTCAACTCAATGCATGGCTCAAAAAACTTCTCTCCTGGTGGGGTAACACAATCATGTGGCTACACAGTTGCTTTTTAAATGGTGGGTAAGAAGTGGCTTTTGTCAGTCACTTGGAAAATGTAACCACCTTATCAAGCACTGGTGAAGCTAATAAAAAGGGAGGAGTGGATTGTCCTGAAATTCCTCAAGAATCCGTTGAAATATTTGTTTTATTGCATTTAGGCTGGATTCCTTTTAAAGTTCCTTGCTTGACCGCCCAGAGCGTTTCTGTTCTCTAGCCCCTCAAATAACGATTCAGATAGAAACTCAGTTCTTAAAAGTTTTTTTCTTCTTTTCCAAGGGAAAATGTGAAGACAAACAACTGTCTAGGATAAGCTGTTTCTTATCTTCATCTTGTAAAACTCCTCCAGGAAAGCTAATTGCAACATGTGAGGCAGGGCAAAGAAGCCCCAGAAAAGGAAAGGAAAGAGAGGCCTTGAAACCCACAAGCAGGCAGGGGAAAGTCCTGGCCTTTGTAGTTCCCGTCAACAGCAGGAGAAGCCTGGAAAAGGTTGCACAGTGAAATCTGTGGCCCTGTGATTCATTACTTCAAGGGGAGGTTTAACATAGCACAGGAGGCTGAGCAGCCCCAGCATTTCTGTGCCTGGGACAGAGCTGCTTGGTCTCGTGGCAGTTGGACTGTGCTCCAGGATCACAATCTTTCCCAGGCAGCAGACCTGAGCTTTAAGTACCTAGATTTTTCTGAAAAAACCCCAACCAACCAACCAAACCAAACCACAAACCCCAATACCTACTGACAGGGTTGAAGCGTCCCCGCTGCACCTACACGCTGGCATGGCTCCCAGAGCTGGGGTCCATGTGGCAGCAGTTGGGAATTATGGCATCGAGGGACAGCAGAAGGCTACTAATAAAATGAAAAGCAAGTTTATTTCAAGTGCTGTCAGCAATATGGTGGTAACGGCAATACATGTTTGTGGACCTTCCCCCAGGATATCTTTGTCTGGTGTGAGTAGCTTTGTGTTGTTTCCTGGCTGGCAATTAGGTGAAGTGCAATTGCATTATGGTGCTATTTTCATCGGCATCTTTGAAACCACAGGTGGTATGGTATATTTCCAGCAGGAGATATAGGGCGGTGATTTTTGAAAATCATCTTGCTGTGAGGGTAACTCTGGAAGAAATCACCCTGAGTCAAACTTGGGTGCTTGAGAGCTCTCAGCATTGGGGACCTCACCAGAGAGGGCAGAGGGTGGAATTCAATGTACAGATTCCCAGGGAAAATCAAGCAATATCTTTCCCTTGTATCACAAGATTTTTCCCCCAGATTTACAGCATGTTCATTTTAAAACAAGATATTGAAAAAATATTTTCCCTTTTACTTATGTGTGAGGATCCTAGTCCCAGGTTTTCCCTTTCTCCTTCAAGTGCTTCTGATGAGCCAGACAGCTGAAGTAGGAGGTGTGAACTTGGGCAAACCATTAATATTGTGGTGCTTCTGTTTTCCCTCTTGTATGAAAAGACCATAGCAATTCTTACCTAGCTAAACAATACATTGAGGCGATTATTATTTTCCAAGGACTGGTGATCTTGATCACTGCCTGCTGAATCAGTAACAAGCCTTCCTCATTTTTTTGTGCTTTTCTGTTTGTTTTGGTTTAGTTTCTCTCTTTTCTTTTCTTTTTTTTTCCTTTATTCAAGCCACTTCAAGTTCCTGCAGAACTCTGTAGCCCTCTTTTACTTTTCACATCTAAAATTTTCCATTTTAGGTCATCATTTTTAGTCTCTGTTTCAGCCCCTACTCAGTCTGACTGTGCAGTCTCCTCCAGTTCCACAGACACTGTACAGTGTCCATTTACTCCCACTGTGGAGCTTGTCAGACTGCTTTGAGAAACACCCAGCCACAGCGATGGTGCACCATAGCCCCTTCCCTAGCCCAGCAGTAACATCCGCAAAGAATTCCCCTCTGCTAGTGAGCCATGGTGACCTCCCCTTCCTGAAGACATGCTGGCTATTTTCTGTTAATCTGCTGTTTTCCAAATGTTCTCCCTTTTGACTCTTAAAAGAGTTTCAAAGGCTTTTGCTCACAACTCCTGTCAAACTGACTAGTGTGTAGTTTCCTACTATGTCTCTATAGGTTCACTTTTAAAGTTATGCCATTACACATTAGTCATCCTTTTTCCTCAGAGACCACTTCTGAACTCAGTAAACTTATGAAAA
Organism: Corvus brachyrhynchos; assembly: GCF_000691975.1. Classification (NCBI taxonomy): domain Eukaryota; kingdom Metazoa; phylum Chordata; class Aves; order Passeriformes; family Corvidae; genus Corvus; species Corvus brachyrhynchos. The sequence goes on along the minus strand of NW_008238330.1, from coordinate 1,600,620 downwards.
CATCTACCAAAGTCTCTCCAGTTCCTACTGTTATTCTGTTCAGTATTCTCTGATGGCCGCAGCACCAGAGTCCCAAAACCTGGTCCTGTGGAAGGTCCCCAGGCATATGTCTCATCTTTGTTACAACCCTGGAGTTGAAAGGGTACATCTAGAGGTGCCAGAGGAGTTATTCCAGCTTTGCACAACTGTTAGTGACCCCAAAGACTGTTCAGAGAGCATTTGAAAAACAGTTTCTGATATTATGAACACAGCAGGCCCCAGACAGGTGCTGTAATTTACTCTGAGTCTCTTGTATCTTCAACTACATCACAAAGCAATAGCTAAATATCAGTTCCTTAGCAGGACTCCAATGTTGCTTTTTCTGTCCAAGTAATTAATTTACCATCTTCTTTTGTAATTATTTACATCCATGAAAATTTGAATTCTGCCCTTTGGTGACATCAAAAGGAGGAAAAAAATCATTGTCACCTCAGATTTTTGTCAGGTTGTTTGATTTCTCTACTTCTGCAATTTCCTATAGCCTGTTCCCACATTCACTATGTATTTCCTGAGTTTATTACATGTGTTTTTGGAAGAATCACCATTCCTATGTTATGCCTTATGCTACTGAGATGTTCTCTCACCCTTCATTCAAATGGACTTGCCACATGGGATTTCCATATCAACGTTGTTTCCTATATCAGTTTCCTATCTTCTGCTTTTACAAATAAATATATTCTACAAGATATTTTCCCCTGGTATTTTCAAATATAAATTAATTTAATAGATGAACCTATGGAGCAATAAGGGGGTATAAATACAATTGTAAAATTTATAGTAATGGATGAGGTTTGGAAACATGCATTTTAAATTTGGGATCAATGGGAGAAAGGAAGGAAACAGAATGTCCTACTACAGAGATTGATAATGAAAAATTACTTTGAATGTGAGGTTTTTTTACTGAAGGATTAGCAAGGATTGCATACTGGATGTTAAAGGAAACTCATTTTCCATCTATACTGCAATAACTTCTTTTCATTGCTTAGCATAGATAAAAAAATCTTGACATTATTCCTTATAGTTCCTCAGGACTTGAAAAAGGCCAGTATTTTCCAGACTAGCATAGTCTTGGGCATCCTGCATCTGCCTTCATGGAACTCGGTGGATGTTTATGTGTCGTACCTGTAACCTGTCCCAACACCACTTTTAGAGGAATATATTTGGAAATTGTTTCTGCTCTGTCACTCTGTTTATCTTTTACTAAGCCAGCAGTGATTGCATGGCCTTTGAGGACTTTCTCTATTTTTGGATACATTTCTGTACTTCTAGGTGGTGGGGGAAGGCAGGATGTTTCTCTTTTTTTGCTTCTGTTTTTGATGAAAGTCAGTTTGAGTTCAAGGCCAGACAGAACACATTTTTGGAAGAAAAACCAATGAAGATTATTACATACACAAGCACCATATCCTAATCAAGAACTCCCAAACTGAAAATAGTTGAAGAGTGGGACCTTACTAATGGGAAATTTCAAATATGCCTGTCTTTCTTTGTCTTCTTTAGGCATCCATTCAACTACCACAGGTGGAGAAAGCATAATGTGTTCGATGGCCCTTTGCTGTGATACATAATGCCTTACTGTCATTTCTTTTAATGCAAATTTTTTCTGACAACATAAAATGGATTTGTGTTTACCTGGTTACTGCTCTCCCATGAGGAGAGCAATTCAGGTGCTTGGCAACACTGTAGATGTGTCCAGAGACATTCAGGGCATTTCGACAGGGCCGTAAAATGTAATGAAAATCTTCCTTTGAAAGTTAGAGCCCAAGAAGATGATCTACAAGACACTTGTGCCCCTCTGGGGAGTCGGTAAGAGGCCAGGTGGGTCACCCACAGGTGCCAATGATGATGTGTCTATTTAGGCACTCAGATCTCGCCTAAAGGCTTTCAGTGTAGTCAAGAAAAATATGTACCCTAAAAGGTGGGATTTACCCAGGGTGTCTTAGATATGCACCAGATGGAGTAACTCACCCAGATCATATGTCTGCCTCCTGGTGTTAGAGGGCTCCTGGATAACTACCTAGAGATGCAAAGTTTTGAGACAGGGATGGCACACTTGGCTCCTATCTTCTATCAGGGTCAACTCTGTTAAGAAAAGAGAAAGAAACAAGCATCTGACTCTCAGGCCAGACTCAAATGTTGCCTCCCTGACATAGCAGTCCCAGCTGGTCACTCTAACCCCACTCCGGCTGGCCGGATATATGACCACTCCTTCCAGTTAAAATGTGTAGATGTGAAATCCCACCAGGTAGCAAGAAAATGCTTGTTTTGGCAGCATATATTATCAACATACTCACTGAATCTTTCCCAAAAACACTGAATTGGAACTCTGATCTAGGGTCCTGCTTGTGATGATACATGTACCTATTTTTTTAGTTGACTTTGTTGTCAGTCTCTTCTTCTCCTATACGTATATGTATATATAATTCCCTATATACATGTATATATATATACACACATTCAGAAGAGATTTTTCCTTCTTATTTTCAGCAGCTTATTGGAGACAAACAATAGAACAGAGACCTTAAAGAACTTTTAATGCACTGCATGCTACCTGCAGCCACCTCTTCAATAAAAGTGAGATCTGCTTCTGGTTTGTATCCTTATGTGGAGTTCCAGTTTCCAAAGCCTCCTTTCAGAGACTCCGTGAACCTGGGATGGTCACATTTTTGCTGCTAACTCTTCCAAATTCACCATCTGGCACTTCTCAGTGCTGGAGAGTCAGATAGCTGTCAGCAGCAATGCAAATCATTGTTGTTTTGTTAAACTAACCTATAGTACATCCCCTCCATTTTTTTTTTACTTTTCTCTTGCTTCCAGAGGGTGTAAATAATAATGTTTAAAAATGAATAAACACACATGCAAAGACATATAATATCTCAGTCACATTCCAAAGTCCTTGCTCAGGTTTTTCATTCATTTACAATGCCAATAAAACTCCAACTGAGGTGAATATGATTTTGATAGACTAAAAATTGAATCAAATTGCAGGAGAAATTTGGCAGAAATTTGCAACAGCAGCATTAGCAATCCAACTCAGAATGCTCATTAAAAGGAAAGCTGAGCTGCCATTTGTGGCTTGGAAAAAGAAGTCTATTTTGAGGACTTGGATTTTTTCCTCCCGTCACTGTATCCTTTCTCAGTAGCAGCATAATCATTGGCACTTACAGATAAAGTTCTGAAAATCTTGTCACACCTGCTACCTTTCACAGCAACGATGAGAAATACACCTCTGGCAAGCTAGTAAGTTCTCTAGCATTAGACCGACAGGGAGCCCAATGGATATCTTTGCTTTCAGTCATTTTGGTCAGTGAGAGGGCTGGTTCATTCATTGGTTTGGTCAAACAGCAGTGATTCCGAATACCATGTTTGCTAACTCCCTTGCAAAAAGGAAGACTCTTCAAGAAAATCTGTTGAGGACAGGCTCATAGTGGAGGTTGAATTTAGCACCTGTGGGTTCCTGCTGCCTGTGACACTGTGAATTAGCTTGATGAGGCACTGTGGAGTGCTGGAGCTGCCACCCTTTTTCCCATGGGACTGTCACTGTGCAAAGTTTTGATCTCTTCCTACCTAACAGGCAGATACAAATCTTTGTAAATTATTAGCAGAGATATTTTTAAAAAAATTAAATAACAAAATTTAATCTTGCCGAAATGTGCACTGTCACAGAAGCAGTTAAGGATTTGTCTGGAGATCTTTGAAATTTCCTGTCAGTGGGATTTCCACACTGATACAATCTAACACTTTTTGGGGACCGTGTACTTCTGTTCTCCTAGGATATCAAAATTATCAATCTCTTGATTATAATATTCATGATACTCAGCAGACCAGAAAGAGCACTAAAATGTAATTTAATTTAAACATTTCCATTTTCATATTTCCAAAGTTGCTGATACAATATCCTGGTGCAGTATATCCTCTCATTATCTCTCCATTTTGCCTTCACATACTGGTCTCTACATAGTTTTCCCTTTTCTACTTTTCTGAGACCCATGGGTCTCATTCTGACCTAAGGTCTCGCACTGTAAGTTCAAAGTACTGCCACTTGTTTACATGTTTGCACTGATACAAATCACAGCAGCCTCCAACCCTTGGCATGGCTTATATTCTTCCTGGTGACTTTTCTGTTATGATCTCTCTGTGCCCTGTGACTGATCACTGCAGCTCACTCCTGCCAGATCCTCAGGTTCCTCCACCCAAATCATCCTCTGATGACATTCCTGC
>NW_008238330.1:1563658-1596344 GCF_000691975.1 Corvus brachyrhynchos | reverse complement strand
TGTGCTGCAGACTGCCTTCCTCCTGCACCTTGGCCCATCTTCCCTTTATCCCTCAAAAGGGAAATCTTGAGAAGGAATACAGTAAAAGCCACAGGAGACACAGGGAGGAGGAGAGAGCCTGAGGTTGAGCAGCTCCAAACTAATCTGTCAACAAAATCTCATTACAGTAATATATGGTAAGTCTCTCATTGTGCTACCAAGGCAAGCCCATCCTTGTCCCACATTGTTTTGTTACCAGAACTTTTTTCCCTGATCCCACCACTTCCTTCCTAATGCTGGATGGTCACAGTCTTTCCCTGTCCACCTGGGGAGAGGTGGAGAGCCGGAGGAGTCCAGAATCCCCATACCTAACTAGTGGGTTTGTGGTTCTAGACAGAGGAGAGGAGTGAAACGAGTTAATGTGGCAGTTTTTAGAGCTGAGTATGGTGCACATTTTTGCTCTCAGCTTTTGTTCATGCAGTTCTTAGTGCTGAGTAATACCTCAGTTTTGTATCACTGCAGCTACACATTTAGCAGCTGCCTTTGCAGCTTCAGACCGCAAGATACAGACTGACTGACAACCAGTAAAGAGAAGATCCAGCTTCTTTTCAGTAGTATAATATCTTTGGCACCAAATGTATTTTCTATTTCACATTGTCACACATCATATTCAAAATGAGTGCCAGGCTCTGAAAAAGTTTTCTGTTTTGCACCAGAAGATCCTGAATGTAACCGGAAAACTTTCCCAGCCTGCAAGGAGCCTTGGTGATTGCTCTGTGAGGCCAAAAGGGGAAGTGTAAACCTGATGAGCTAAGGGGTTTCTCCCTTTGTCTTCAAGTCACACTGACTCTCTGATATCTGATAGTGGATTTTTTCACTTAGCAAAACCCATGGGTAGCAGAGGGCAAGCACTTTTAAACACGGTATATTTTTCTCATTTAATTAAAAATTTAAAAAAAAATTCAAACATTAGCGAACCTCAAAAAGGAGTGAGCTGAACGATTTTTAAAATGGTTTATCATGCTCACAAGCCAAATAACCTTTGTGGAGGAAGCCAAGAAATTGATAAAAATAGCTGTTTAGTTTTGTGTTCAGTATGAGCATCTACTTCAAAACCTCCTAAAGAGAAGACACATGTTCTGATCCAGTTATTGAATACAAGAATTTATTAAACTTTTATTTCTTGGATTATGCATCCATGAAATACATGAATGCACTATTCGGTTGAAGGTTTATGAATTTGGTTTATGAAAAGACTAATGTTTTTTGAATCTTACATTACCTAATGGTTAAAGCTAATCTAGAATGTTGCTGAATATGTCTGAAGCCACAAGTAAAGTTGGTTTTATGTCTGGCCTTTTTGGGAAGGTAGACTGTCTCGGTTTTTTAGACTAGACTAGATAGAAAAACCTGTTTTCACATATATTTGAACAGACGCTTTCCAGTTTTCTTTTACTGCTGTTGTCTGAGGTTGCATATAGATTTAAAAAAAACCAAACCAAAAAACACCACCACCAACTGAATCCTGCAATACAAAAAAAAAAGGGCCTAAAGGATGCAGAGATATATTGTGATTTATTGTTCCCTGTAATTTATAATTATGGTATTCTTACTGTCTCAACTATGAAGATATTACATTAGTGTATTTTAAGAAGATTGCCACATGAGCTGTATTTGTATCCACATAAATATTATTTGACTTTTAATGCAAGGGTATGAAAAAGCTAAGATGCCGCTGAGATAAGACATCAGTGCTGTACCTGGAAGAAACTTCTGCAGACCAAACTTGGCCCAGTTTCCAGTTTTATTGAAACCAGATGCCTTTTCAGCATTTAGCTCCAAAATCTGTGGCGCTTTGTCCAATCTGTGACCCCTGGGAACTGCTATCACCCAAAACACACCATGGGAGGGTGTCCCTGGGGCTGCTACCACAGTGGTGCATAAATGATGGACTTGGTGCAAAAGTCTTGCTTTTTGTGTAATTTCTAAGAACATTTAATTCCATGGGAGATTTCTCCGGAGGAAATAGTGACTGTAGTCTCTCTGCATATTGGAGGATATGTCTGGACAGATGCTTGGAGACAGATTAGCATGAAACCCTTTGCAGTCCCCTCAAGACACCTTGCAAGACCCAAGGCTGAAGCAACACAGGGGTTGGGAGGAATCCCTGTGGCGCCAGAGCTTCCCTCCCACCTCTACAAAGGGTATCCCAGGGCAGGGGAAGGCACCGGCCTGACTTGGCTTCTCCCAGCTGCCATATGGTTCCTCAATGACTATGTCCAGCTGCCACAAATTAAGGCTGTCCCTCGGCCCCAGATTGCTGGAGGCTGCCCTGGAACTGGGCAGGGAATCAAAGGAGTGCATCCGACTGATGCCCCAACTGTACTCTGTTGTACATAGCAACTGCTGAAGTCTCCGTATTTAGCTTGGGATGTGCATATTTGTATGCATCAGAGCTGTCCAGTCCAGCAGTACTTTCGAGGCTGAAAAAAATGTTGGTTAACTCTTTTTCCCCCCCCTCTTAATCTGTTCCAATTTTACATCCTCACCTGTCTCCAGCAACAGGTAACTTCACTTATGGCAGAAAGCTGTTCTTGAGGTGTGCTGGTTTGCCAATGGAAACTTTAACAAGACAGTTTTCTCTCAGGGTGTAGCCCTTTTGGTTTTCGCTCGTTTTGGTTTTTTCCCCCTTGTGAGTAATGGCACAACTACTCATAGGTTTCCCATGAGAGAAAGCTGCTGTGTAATGGCCTCGTTTTGAAGGTATGAGATAATTGGTATGTAAGTTACAGTGGCTGTCATGTCTGTAAGATTGGATGGATCCTACACCTACACTAATAAAAATATACTGAGGCACAGGGGTAAGATTCCTTGTCAGAGATGTGCAATAATCACAGAAAAACTAGCATTTAGGGAAAAGAAGAGTTGTTTAAAGGAAAATTGTGATGGTGTATGGCCTGAAAGCAATCTCCAACATGACATCAGAGCATAGGGCTGCATCCTGGCTTCCTTTCGGTGGACATAGTCCCCAGTTATTGGAAGGAATCATTGTTGAAACCAAGTATGAATCTTTCTGGATTCTTATCCAATTTTGCCTTCTGTATGGTAGTATAGAGGGCCAACACATACCATCATTGTTGTCTTCAAACCTGGAACAGTTGCCACAGTGTTCTAGCTCAAGTATCTAGGGTTTTGTATACTGTACTTCATTGAAAGGAATCATTTAAGAGGGAAGTAATATGATGCATAGCTTGAGACACCAAGGCTAGCAAGATAAAAGTTACATGTGTTTGTTTCAATGTTTAAGATACTGTCTGCAAGACAGGAGAGAAAATAGTCCACAAAACTTGTGAAAATGCTGAATATTTCAGTCACAAAGTTGAACACATTATGATTTTCAGCATTCAGACTATATTCATGCATTCTTCTACATCTACACCTCAAGTCCTTCCCTGCCCCCCCACCCCCCCCAAAAAAAAGAAAAGAAAGAAAACCCAACATCTTTTACCCTTTTCCTATCCAATGCTAAAACACTAAAGTGAATTTCGCCCCTATTGGTCAAAATTTCCATTTCTAAAAGTGCTTCTTTATCTTATTATTTGTTCTGCTTCCCCTGGCTGAGTTGCTCTGAGGGAGGGAAAAAAAATCCTTTTTATGGGTTACATTACTTATGCAGCAGGCATGAAACTGCAAACACCTGGTAGAGTTTCCCTTGTGTGAGCTGCAGCCTACCTCAGAGTACTTTGCAAACATCTGAAACTCATTCTGTGGATCTCAAAGGCCCTCTCCATCACTGATTGAATATTTTTATGAGATTCATTATGGAACAGCTGTGATTGATACCAGTGATCACACAATAGAGGCTATTAATGTTTGAGATGTGATCACTGTCATCCAGAAGAATAATTATTAAATTAAGGTAAATACAACATGTATCCCAATTCCACAGGCATTACGCCTGTTTTTGGCAGGGAACATCTGGATGAGGTGATGCTCGCTGTAGGCATGGGGATGGTTGGAGTATTGGCTCACAAGGATGTTAATTTTGGCTAGTGAACTGAGAAGAAAAATATCTGAAAGAATTGCAAAATTAATAGCAGATTTTAAATAGCTAAATAATAACTGAATGGACAACAAAGTATTCTGTGACTGTCCTTCTGCTTTTCTGTGCATTTCCTGAAATATTTTATCTTTGTTACCAGGGAACCCCCAAATTTTTCCCATGCCAAGCAGTCTGTAGGATCTGTGTTACCACCTTATACTTGGAAACCCCATGCCACTGTCACTGTGGAAAATAATAATATTTTTTGGGTGCAAGATGAGCGTCTCTTTCAAGAGACTCAGACACAGACACAGTATAAGAATCTGCAGAGTTTTTTTGTGTGTCTTTGTGTGTTTATTTGCACACATATGCATATGTAGCACTGTGTGTAGGGCGTGCAGGATGAGTGTGTCTGTGTGTGTATACCTCAGAACCTCTGTTAAGTGAGTAAGACTGCCAGACAAGGGCAATATCTAAGAAGATGATTTTCATATGAGGGGAATCAGCAAGCAATCTACTTCATAACTTACAAATAATCTCTGGTATCTGGAACACAGCCACTAGCAGCTGAATGGTGCTAGACATAACACCAGATTAATATGAGGGGCACTTTTTGGCAGTACCACCCTCTGAAGGAGTCCATAAAAATGTATATTGAAAAGAAGAGAAAACAAGAACTGAATTTTTTCTTGCTGGGTTGCACCTTCACTAGTTCTTGATATTTCGTCTCAGTACTCAGTAAGAACTATAGTTTGCAATGGGTTTGTCACATGCTGTTTAAACTAATTAATTGATCACAAACTGGCTGTATATTAGGGATCTAAAAATCACCACTGTAATGAACTTTATTGCTGCTGCTTGTGTCATATTTCATGGTACTGTCCATTTAAAAGAAACCTGTCCAGACTGTTTCATCTCAATGGAATTATGTTGTTTTATACCTGGTGGATTCTATGAGTAGGACAGAGAACAGAAATTGTGGGATTTTTTGACTGCTTGATCCTTTGTTGATAGTTTTCCTACAATCTTTTTTCTGTCTAATCAAGTGGATAGCATTAAAAGACTAAGACACACACTCAGAAATTATTAAAAAGGGCAAGCATCTACCTTTATTCAGATTTTTATTGGCAGACTCTGATTTTTTTCTTGTTTCCTACATTTTTTTGTTCTTTAAAGCCAGTGGCAATAAGATCTGCAGTTATAAAAACGTCCAGTGTTTTATTTATACAAATATCTTGCTAAGAAATGACAAATCAAATAGAGGGTTTATTGTTTCTAAAAGTGGCCAAATTCTTCTTTCAGTTATACCTGTGTGACTGTATTGAATTCAGAGCTGCTCACTGGTAGAGACAAAAATTTAACTTGTATTTTATAAATGAATGAAGTAATTTACCAGGTTCTCCTTTCCTTCCTGTGTTGGTCAATTACACAATACATTCAGAGACTTGCTCCAGCTGGGGCTTTACACAGTAAACTGCAGTACTCATATGCCAATCTCAAGTTTATATTAGAAAGAATCTTTTAACAGTTTTAAGTTCAACAAAACAGAAATTCAGGGCTCAATGTCAGAGAATTAATCTTTTTCCAGATGTAACAGAATCTGGTCATCATAGATGATGTCAGTTTATGCAGCTGAAAACTGCATTTCTTTAAAGTGCAATTATGCTTACATTTTACATTTGGCTAAATTATATCTCTTCTCTGCAAGCTACACGACTAGAGGTGACTACAAACCAATGTACGGGTTTTCTCTAATGCAGAGAAAGCCCAATTATGGCAAGGCTGAGTGGTTATTTGACATTTATATGAAGTATACATATCCTAAGGTATGGAAAATTATCATTATTTTCAGATGGGAAATACCTGGCAGACTATTGAACACTGTCTGTGAGAACCTTTGTTGCACAATGCAACACTCAAGTTTTACATTACTTTCAAACATGAGTGTTGGAAGAAAAATTCAGGAAGAAAAAGCCTTGGCATGCTACTTCTGTGTGTTTTTTAAAGATAACCACATTTTTTTTTCTGTGCATTCTGCAATGCTTTTAATTTGAAAAATCCTTTTGTATAGGTGATTGCATCCAACAATCAGCATTTGAATTTCAGTGGTAAGACCCCAGTAACCTTAGCAAATACACTTGTGCAAGGTTGTGAGGTTAATATCCAAAAATAGTCCTTCTAAGCTTTATTGTCTCCAAAGATTTTCTAATATCCTAGAATTATGTGGTCATAAATGGAGAATAGATAGGGTGTCTTCTATAGCACTTTTCTGCTGGTGCCTTGGAGGAGCTGAATTGCTGCTGAAAGAAGCCCAGAGGAATGTTGTCTCTTACCACATGTATGGGAGCTGTCAGCAGCCAACTGAGCGCAGTTTCCAGCTTACAAAGGAGTCATCCACCCACTGGAAATACTGGTGCTAGCACCTTCGATGTTTTGAGGTATAAACTGAAGGACCTTGCTTTTCAAAGTGCTCAGCCTTGCAAAACACAGTTGTTCTTGTTCAGTGAAGTCCTAATGAAGGCAATAGGAGTTGGCTGATCAAACCCAGAGGTCCAGCTCTGGAGGTCTCTGGTTTTCTTGGGTGTTGTCCTTTGATTCAAGTCTTGTTAATACCACTGTGACTCTGTCTTGTAGTTGACTTTGGGAAAGTTGTGAGTGTGTTAGAAATACAAGCTGTGTGGATACAAGAGATCTGAGAGATGGGGCCAAAATTCTGCACCTAAAGAGCACAGTCTGAGAGTTAGTGAGCGGGGCTGTGATCCCTGGGTACTTAGAGCCACTGATATCCCATGCTGCCTTTCCAGCACTTCTGTGTCCTAGGACAACTCCACCTCGCCAGATAAGGAAAGTGATATTGCCTCTGCATTTTTCAGTCATACTTCACTGGAAATCCATGCTGTGCTTCCAAAACCTTCAGATATGAGTGTGCATGTTTTTTTAACCTAATTACATTTACAAGATGATTTCTTAAACCACCTGAGATGAGATCATATCCACACCAAATGGACAGGGAGAACTTGCTTTTTATCATAGCAACCAGCTGCTTGAAAAGAGTTCTCTTTCAGTCATCCTTTCAAAAATCCTACATGATCTCATACATTTGTGCCCCTTCAACTTAGCTGTGTGCTCTTTTAACGTTTCATTCATTTTTATCTTATAGTATATGATTCAAAGGGAAACGCAGCACAGAGGGGCTGCAGATAACCTAGAAAGGCCTGTGCCTTTCTAGGCTCGTGCCTCGGAGGGTCATGTTGAGTTGGAAGTGAGATTCGCGCTTCTCACAGCAGAGATGAAAATTCAGTTACAGCCAAACCTCTTCATTCCAATGGGCCTAAGATAAGGATGCCCAGAGTTAAGCATGCAAATCTGCTTTATCCAAAGCGTGAACTTAAGAAAAGATAACTCAGAGAAAAGGGGAGTTCATATCAGAACATATGAATATTTTTATCATATCAGTCTGGATTTTTGCTCTCATTTTCTTTCTTTTTCTAATTCTAAGGCAGAGAGCTATTCTGCTTCCATATGTGTATTTACTGTGTCTTACAGCACAGGAGTGTTCTCGGTGCTGTAAATAAATGCCCCCCCACCAGTAGAACGTCCCCATACCACTTCTGAAAACCTGAAACCTCATAATAAAACCAGTCCTGGTGACCTCTCTCCATGCCATGTTTAGAGGGATGAATATTGGTGGTATTTTTTTCTTGGTAGTGATCAGCCAGCTTTTTTAAAAATCAGAAGAGGGTGTGTCTATATGAATAGAGTTTTTTTCGTATATTTACTTGTACACTGGTGTTCAGAGGACTGAATTATATCTTAGATATAATTCCTCTCAAGCTCTTCCTACTTGTTCTGTATTCTAAAACCCATGATGTAGCATAGAAGTAGACAGAAAATGTATGCGAATGGGTATATGTACAAATATGTGATATTGTGTGCACTGCACTGTGTTTAATACTGGAATTTACAACATTAGTTTGCCTGTCTATTATTCTAGTCTTCTGCTAGTGTCACTCCTCCGTGATGCTTTACAATTCAGAGAAGCATCCATTATTTATTTTTATTCCCCCAGGTGACATGAGGCCCCAGGCTTTATTTAATACGCATCATCAGGCCCTGCAGTGAGTACAGAATTGTTAATTTCCTTGTAGGGTCACTTGTGAGCTGTTATGAGAGCAAGAGTTGGGTGAACATTTTTACAATAGTGAGATTAATATCTGAAATATGAGATGCAGTGGGACTGTTGTCTCAATTTTACAGATGAGGAAAGGAGAACTGGGATAAAAAAATAAAAAGTCAATCAAAGGTAATCAAATGTAATTTGGGACAGTGAGCTTTAGGAGGACTTGGCAACTTTATACAATTTGAATATTTAATGCTTAGCTCTGGTTTGTTTTATTTTCTTCTGTGGAGGGTCAGACCTCCACCTACGTGATCTCAATGGAGGCTTAGTCACATCCCACTTAGGTGCTCATCATGACTACTTAGGCTGGTAGCATTTCTGGCATCCTTGTCTGGACTTTGAAGGTAACTTAGAGACAAATAGGATCATGCAAGGAGGGATTCATCAGGGGTGTCAGGTATCCACCTTAGGAAGAGGTGAAGGATGTACTGCAAGTATGCATTTTTCTCCATGGGCTATGAAGGGAGTAAGGGGCAGTAGTTCAAGGCTGAGGCTCCAGGTCAGCTGAGGTGAACTCCTCTCAGGGGTTGAATGTTAGCAATGTCAAAATTAAAACTCTAGTTCTTTCTATATCGTTTTTTTATTATCACATTTGATATAGGTAGCAGTGTTGTATTACAAATAGAGTTTGGTATAATAAATATGTATCCATTTATCACATATTCATCAGATATGTATACATATACACACAGATTTTGCAGCCATCCACATGTTCTTTATGTCTGGACACTGAAACATGAAGGCATTTCTGAGAAATTGAAGGGCAACTAGTGTAGAGCAGAACTATACTGCTCTTAAATTGAAATCTAGATGTTCTTCAAAAGGATTTTATAAGGAACAGGTAGAGTTTCATGTTAACCATTTGGGAAAACACTGCAAAGATCTTTATTACTGGATATAAACCTAGGAATGTCTGCACAGCAATAGGATGGGTACATTTATGTATTGCTTTGTACAAGTATTTTTAGTGTCTTTGCACTCAAAACTAGTGGTGTTGCCTTTTATATGTGAGATGTGAAATTTAATTCTGATCCTTCTTCCTTGATTTTCTTTACAACAACAAAAGTTTTATTCAAAGGATTGCCTACATGGCTTGCAGACAGCTACTTGAGCAACTTACAAGAAGGTTACCTGGTTTCTTGATTGGCACATACTGCTCTCCATGTCCAGAGGTCCAAGAAGCCCTTGCTTTTTTTTCCAGGAACCCAAGCAGAGGAAGTGCTAACCAGTAGTATTCTGTTGTAATTTACTTTCTGCAGTAGGCTTGATTGCGTTCCTTGACCTTGTGAAATTTAAATCTGCTATACTTGCAGGGAATAGAAACACAGCTATTGCTGCACTATCCATGGTGTTGTGGCTTGGTTTCTTCTTCCTCCTCTCCTCTTTTTCTCATTAACCCACCATCTTGCTGAGTGGGCTAATTTGTCTTATACTGCTCTCCCAGTTAGTCTGTGAACTGGGAGTGGAAATGGGAGCACTGACGTGCTTCAAGAACGATCACGGTGACTGTTAATATGTAAACTTTAAGGGGAAGTAAACATGCAGCTGTACTCTCAGCAACAACCTTCCACCATGCCAATCCAGGCGCTACCTTTGAGTCTATTACACTTGGTTTCTGACTCCTTTTCATTTCCAAATTATTTCCATCAAGCTTAGACATAGGATTTATTTCAGCTCTGCCCTTTGTTAAGCTGTTTAAAGAAAATTAAGGAGCATGACTTCCAGGAAGGTATTTCATACCATTTTTTCAGAGAGGTTACTAGTGTTGTGTCTACAATCTGGTTTGTTTGATTCAGAATAATTTGAGGGAATATGGTGAAGCCTCTCAAGTCAATGCTGACTTGTCAAAATGTAAAACCATAATTGTTTTTAGCACTAGTATAAAAGTGTACAATTTAATTTAGGGTTTTCTTCTATACCAGCAGATACAGACAATGATTTTTTGAGGTTGCCTGCAGATTAATATAAATATTTGAGGTGTTTACTCAGATCTAAGAATTAGCTGTTTGTTTATAACAAGTTGAATTGTAGGTACATAATTCCCAAGCTCTTGGTTTTGTTTTAAATATCCTTAATCAGAAATCAAGAAACTCTTGCCAACCATAGCAATGACCAATTTTCTCCCCTCACTTCCCCGCAAAATGAAGAAAACCAAAACAAATTGCTCATTGCTTTGCTTTCTTACCATTCTGCGACCACGAGTTCCACAATCAAATGAGCCTCCTGCAGAAAAGCTGTTTCTGTGTTGATCTTCCCTTGGATACTTTTCCAAATCACGGCATGTTCCCTGTTACTGAATATTCTAAAAAGGCTGAATATAAATTCCCAGACAATCTACTCTCTTGGGTTTTATTTAATCTATTTTTAAATTATAGCACCTCTTGCTCATCTCTTATTGAGAAAAAAGGATGATCTGTTAAAAATACCTTTTTTAAGTATTTAGCATTATAGCACTTATAACAAAGCATTATAACACCTCAGGATTAAAGCATGCTCAGGTCAACACTGAGTGCTTTAAAGACAAAATTGTGTCTTTCCACCTGAAGTGTGTAAAGAGAATTACCTCTTTGCAAAAGGCTTTATTAATCCACATTGGCCAAACAGGGAAGACAAAGCCCCCATTCTTAAATTATTTATCAATAATTGAGGATTTTTAAATTATTAATTAATTTGTAATAATAACAACTATCTGCTACATTGATTAAGCAAAGCAAAAGCAAAGTGCTTCCCTTGGATCCAAACAGGCACAAAACTGAAAGTTCTTGGTGCTGCTCTGTCCCATGGCACCTTCCTGTTGCATCCAGCGGGACACACCAGATGAGCAAAACCTACTGCACTGAGTGCTCCTACAACTGATCTAATACCAAATATAACTAGCAATGGAAATACTCACGCAAATAGGGGAAGGTGTCAGAACTGAAATCTAGGGTAGGAGAACAGTCCTGATCCTGGGTCTCCAAAACTTTCTATAAAGTTTACATACACTGCATGCGTGGCCATCGGATCTTTTCCAAAATCCATGGAGTTAAAAAAAAAAAAAACCAAAGGAAAATACTTTTAAGGATTGCAGTGTGTTTTGGAGCCATATCTGTATTATCATAGCAGCGCTAATAAGTTAAAACATCTATGTTCATGGGAAACAAAAATCACTCATTTAGAAATCATTTTCCTTTACAGAATTCACAGGCTGTAGCCTTAAATGCAAATTTCATTTACACAGATGATAAAATAATACAGTAAGATACCTTTTTTGTCCAGAATTCTCAGAGTAATAAAAAGAACAGTGGCCAAAAGTGCTTTAAATATATTAACTTTTTTTTTTAACTCTGCAAGCCTTTGTTCTCAAGAAAGAAAACTGCTGTTTCACTTCCCTGAAGCCATTGGTAATATGATGCAAAACATCAGAGAAAATCTAATCCAAGATAGGTGCAGTCCCCAAGGGAACATGCTCTTCTTTGTTTTATATTTCCATTGGAAATCTGGGAGATTTTGCATGCAAACATCTTATTTCATGGGGCTGCTTCTCAAATTGAGAGATTAAATCTAGCACAGTATAAAGGCCTTTTCAATAAAGTGGGTTGCACAGTCTTCTGTTTACAGAAAATTGATGCATCATCTGATATGTCTGAAATTGCTAACTTCTGTTTCAGTAAAGCTGAAGGAATTTCAACCAGCCCATTATCTAATCAAGAAAAATATTCCCTTAGCATCTTGTCTTAAGGTAGCTGGCTGGCAAGCAGCGTTTGGACTACTGTATATCACGATTCATTACAGCTGCACAATGGACTGATTTTCTTGAGAAAGTCATATTTGCAGAACTATCCATCATCCACAAAGTGTTCATAAATGCCTCAAAAGCTACAAAACAGCTATTAAATCCTAACTTCATTTTGGTTTTTTCCCCCTTTCATTTCATACGCTATCAAAATTTAAATATATAAGTGATCATTCTTGTTGAGTGCACATTGACTGAACTCATGGCAGTAGCGACACTCAGTATGGGCCACAGCTGATTTCTCAGTCCTCAGAGCTCTATGGGTCCCCTGTGCCCGTTATTAACATACCTTCCACCAAGGCAGAAACCAGCTGAGCTTGCTCAGTCCTCAGCACACTGATGTGACTGAATACATCCCTTGCATTCAAGAAAAATTGCAAATCAAATTTTTCAGGGAGCAGGAGGGAAATGTACCTGTTAGTGAGACCCTGTGAGTGTGGACCCAGCTGTGCAGGGCCAGAACTTCCCTCCTGCTTCTTGGTGATGTCCCATCCAACATGCAGAGTTCAGGTCCTGCCAGACAGTTGTGCCCAGCAGCTGAAGCAGGAGTTCCAACAGGTTTGCTTGGCAAATTTGTCAGGGTGTGAGCAGCTGGAGAGGGCAGTGCTGTGTAATATGTGGGTATGCTTCACCAGGTCTGCACACCTCAGCCAATCCTTTGTCGCTGCTGCTCTCAGTCAAGTGACACTATTTAAAACAAGCACCGCAGAAACTTTTCAACCCAGAATGCAGAAATGAAAGCTGACACAAGCGTGGCTGAGAAGCAGGGCAGGTAACGTGTACAGGACCATGGTCCAACATCTTTACAGCTGTCGGGACAGCAAGCACTCTCAGCTGCATTTCATCTCCTACCAAGTAAGAAAGATATGAAAGCTTTAATTAACAGTGCCAGCCTTTTCTGCAGGACTTTCCATGAACAGATCTCAAAGGCCTTCACTAATGAGTTAAGTAAAAAAAGTGTGCATCTCCTGGGTTCCCAATCAAGCCTCCCAGCACTGCTGCTTCCTTCCTCACCATTCTTCCCCTCTTTGGTTTCGTGGAGAAGAGCAAGTCTCGTGTGCTTGCAGGGTAGGACTGTTAACACTCCTCCATGCCTAGAAGGGGCTTCAGTGTCCACTGAGGCAAGTGGAATAGAGGATATTTTTCTGGATTTAGCTTTAAGAAATAAAAAGCTGATCCCTGTTCCCAGGAGGTGCAGTGAGAAATATATCTGAAGCAGAATCAGCTGCCACATACCTTCTAGTGTTTTCATCTCAAGGTTACTTCTATAAAGAAAAGTACTTTCCTTGGCAGAGAAGCCAATTAACAGATGGATTTTGAATTTAGATTTTAGATATTTGTTTTAATGAGCAAACCAAACTTAATCCCAAATTCCTGTAATTTTGAACAATTGCTATTTTGCAATTTATAGCAATACTTCTAGGTACCAAACTAGCACTCAGGCCTTAATGTCCTAGGCATAGTGAAGAAACATAAAAGGAGATAAACCCTTCCCTGATGAGTTTCTGAGCTAAATACATAGGTTGAGGTAAAGAGAACATGAGATTATACATCACGTGCAAGACAAGGACAGTCACCTAGCTGATGATCCGTGTGCCAACTCCCACTGCTTCTTCTCTTGGGAGGACATTTACTTTCAGCTAACAAGCTGCTACTTCTGCTAACTGTACCATCTGAAAACTATTTAATAAAACAGAAATAAATTGGTCAAGTATCCATAATAAAAGCAATTAGAGCTAACAAGAATGATGAGAGCAGGCTGTCCCAGAGGCAGCAGGGTCAGGATGGGAGTGCCCCATGTCCTGCCCTTTCTGCATGAGTCCCTCTGAGGAGCAGATGCGAGAATGGCAGCGACACTTCCCACACTGGAATCTCCCAGCCCTGGTCCAGAACAAAGCTTTTTTGTCAGCCTTGTGCTTTTTCTGTACAGCCACTGTGCACAGACACACTGGCTATACCAGAGGCCTGGGAGGCACTGAAGTTCCAGGATATCTCATCTTCATTCCATGACTGGAAATACACCCTAGGCCCTTCCTGGTCCTTTCTCTTTTCTCTCTGTCCTCACCTTTTCCAAACAAAAATGTCTGCTGAAGACAGTAGAAAAAAATATGAAGATGCAGATAGTGAGAGGGGTTTCAGGTGTCACTTCAGGTAAATATCCAAACAACTGGGGAACCAGCGTCAAACCTTGATCCCATCTGAATAGCACTCAGGAAGTCAACCCTGGCAACTACTCCTCTGAGTCTGATGGTGAAGAACTCCAGGCTGTCCTCTCTTCCTGCCAGCACCAGTGGTAGCCCCTTTTCCATCCCACTAAAGACTACTGATGCTTTATTTGCTGAAGAAGGGCAAAGACAGACAGGTTTTTTCTCAATGTAACAAAGCACTTTTGGTAAGTTTCACCTGTGAAAGAATTTTTGTGTAAATAAATGTACACAGGATAGGGGGACAAGGGGTTATGAGCTGACTGCTGCCCAGGATTCTGTTAGCTCCACAGGGAGAATCATCCACTGGAACCAGTGCTATGGGCTACCCAGCAAGGCCAAACCTCACAACTGAGTGACACGCAGTCACTCAGGCTCTGTTTAATCAATTGGAAGTCTTTCCTGAGGCAGAACTGAAGCAGAGGCTTAACTCATTGTCAGTGGGCAGAACAGCAAAACCTCACAGAGTGAGAAGAGAAAATCCCACGTGTCTCTCATGGGCAGCTCCCTATTTTGGTGACTGTTAACTTATGGCACTTTTTTTCCTTTGTGGCTGAAAATGACGGTGATGTAAGAAAGGCTTATGGCCACCTCCCCCTCACACGCTGTAGGGCTTGATCCTTGAAGGAGATGGAAGTGATCCACGAAGAAGTGCCTCGGAGGCCATTGCTGCCGTGAGGGGGAGGCTCCCTCTTTGACTGGGAGGTAACACTAGGAGAGCTCACAGGCTGGAAATGGAGGATAAGATAGGAATGGGAGCCTGCAGCTGGGGAGCAGAGGCTAGAGATTACTTTTTTATTATTTTATTTTAAACATATGTATTAATCATGGCTCAAAGCAGGGATGGCAATGGGAAACTGCTGCTGGAGTGGGTAAGGCAGGAGGAGGAGGAGGAGGTGATTTTTATTTCAGACATAAATTATGTATTAATTGTGGCTTGAAGGAGGGGTCAGTGTGGGAATCTGTAGTGCGGGGAGGACAAAAAGGAAAGATGATTTCAATTGCAAGTATATTTATTGAAGTGTAACTCAAAACAGGGACTGAATGGGAATCTGCAGCTGGAATTGATAGGGCAAAGGAAAATATTTCTTTGGTGGAGCGGTATTATTTTAAACACATGAATAAGCCCTTAGCTCAAAGCAGACACAAGGGTGGGAATCTGCAGTTTGAGGAAGTCAAGTAACACTTGTGGGAGAGAAGATCTTTATGTCTTTTCAGGTGCATTCAGAGCTTGTGAAGGTTGCTGAGCTGACTTTGCTAGAGCTGAAGCACCATCTGTTCCCAGAACGGGGTAATTCAGGATTCCCTAGCAGCCCTCTACTTCCCTGCTGGCTCTCGAGAGTCCTCTCTGCCTGCCCGGCGCGGATGTGCCTACGTGACTGCCGCAGTGGAGTTCACAACTGGTGAGCAGGGCAGCAGGCTCTGAATGCAGCATGCAGCTCCACTCAGTGTGACCAGTTTTGCTCAGGAATGGCTGCAGCCACCATTACACCACAGTACAGCTCAGTCTCCCTGCAGGGCAGTGGCAGTGTGGGTCATTATGGCCTGTTTGCCCTTCGCCTGGCCTCCAGGTGGTGGGTCCCCACTGCCTTGGTAGGCCACCATCCCTCATGCTGCTGCTGAGTGATCTCCAGGCTGTGGGCTTTCTCTGCAAGGAATGTTGGATGGAGCCAGCAGGGAGCGGGGCTGTGTGCTGCCTATGCCCACTCTGGGCAACAGGAACAGTCATTCCCCTGGAGTTAGCCTAAAGCAGCTGGCTACAATGTTCTGGAAACCCATTTTTTTGGAGAAGCCATATCTTTGAATTCAAACAGTGTGCAGCAGTGGTTGGAAAGAGAACACTGAGCCCATGGAAATGTCACCGAAGTGCTAGTGCCAATTAATATTCACACATCCCAGAGACAACAGGCCTTTCCTGTCTGAAGCTCTGGTCTGAAGCCTTGTGTTTGGCCAGTATGTTCTGTATTACAGCCCTGAGCAGGGACATTACAGCTTCCACAGGTTGATGTCTGCGAGAGCCACTAAACACCATGGATTTTTGTCAGTGTGTCATTGCAAAACCACCTGTGCTGAGTAACTTTTCACTAACAAACTGTGAAGACTGTTAGAGTATTCAGGGAGCTTCAGAACATAATTTTAATTTTTTTAGATAGTTAGCTTTGGTGTTTGCTTCTTTGCTTCAAAGAGTAAAAAAGAAAATAGAGAAATATTTGATTCCAGGCTTGCTTCACATGCTTTTCATGAGGCATACCAGTGTCTGTTTCCCTTCTGGCTCTACTGAACATGCCACTATATCTGTGCTGTTGCTTTCTTTTGAAATTCCCACAAGTGCAAATCCTCTTTACTCATACTGTTCATATTGTGTACATTATGTATATTATATAATTAAGCTTTTGCTCTGTAAAAGTGCATGCTTTCCAGTGTCTAGCACACTCAGGAAAAGTTATTCCTGAAGGAGATTCGAAGTGCCTGAACCATCACGATACAAAACTTCCCAGTAGGCTCCAGAGCTTATTAGTTACCTTATGTGACAGATGCATGGCATGATGCTAAGTGGTGAAGGACGCAGGAGTTCTTGCCACTTAGAGGAAGATCAGTGCTGTGCTCATCAGCTGTACCTGACTTTGCTTTAGATATAATAGACCATCACTGACTGATCAGCTGCAAATGAGAAACTGGTCAGAAAGTCTGAGGAATTGGTCAGAAGGTTTAGCATCAGGTTATGCTGTTGACTGCTTGTTATACTTGAGGAGCAGAAGTTTTGAGGTAAACGTTGAATTTACCTTAATTCATGCCAGCTCTGGGCACTCTGAAGAGAGGCCTTCAAAGGTCTCTTTTCCTCTGAGTGAGACAGCAAATCTTTGCTGCTTTTCTTGGTCTGAGCAGAGTTGACATCCGTCTTGTTTCCTATCCTCTAGATCTCAGATCGCTCACATCCCAGCGCTTGCGGTTGTTCTTTGCCTGTGTTAGCCTGCGAGATTATGGCAGGAAGAAATGGCCACAATTTTCAGGCAACATACTGTGCCAAACTCACACTCCAGACCTTGATCCAGTGTCAGTCACCTTCAAAAGCTTATCCGGACTTTCTCCACCTCAGTGAGCAGGTGGAGACAACCTCACAGACTCAGTATGTTGCAAAGGCCTCACTGTATCTGAGTCCTTATTTCAGTGCTCAAAAACTTCCCAAAATTGCCATGAATTCATAACAGTTTAAGCCAAACTTTCTGGCGTTCTTCTATGTCTTGTGAATTAATAGGGATTTCCAAAAATGATCATTAAACTGGCTTTCTTTTATCCTGTTCTTTCCTCATTCTCCTAAAGAAAAAAACAAAGAAAAGACGGTGGCATTTCTTCTTACTTTTGGTTTCAACTAAAAGCTTGAATTTTTCCCCTCATTGAAAAATTAAACAAATAGGGGGGAGAAAAACCACTTTCTTTTTAGTTTAATTGAGAACAGGTCAGCTGTGAAAACTGAAGAAAATTGAGTATTTCTTGAATTTCAGATCTTAGTAATAACTTCTCTCTATTGCAGATTCTCTGATTTTACTGGTTTTACTCATTCTACCATTAGAAAAATTTCCTACTTTTATGTTGCTAACTTTTTTGTTTCATGGACCAATAGCAGTCAGATTTAGGCCACAAAATAATTTCAAATTTCCACCTCTTTCAAAATGACATGACTTTTCTCCAATATTCACACATGGAAGCCAGCAGGCAAACAATGTAAGAGAAAATAAATGAAAAAGCATTTAAGCTATAGTCTGATTTTTGCATGGCTGCAAACATAAACAGTAACAGTTGATCGTGGGTGTATCTAAAAGGTTGAGGTGTCCATGAATTATTCTAAAAAGTTTAAGAGCTTTTTTTGATTAAAATGGTCCACAAATACTTCCCTATATAAAGGTTTAATAAAAAGGCAAAGTCAAGCACTTCTGACTGTAATGTATTCATGGTTGAGTATTTGAATATTGTTTGGAGATGTCCCAAGGGTGGCTCCTTTTTCATTTGTGTCTGTTGTGTAGCTCTGAGCCAGGATGCTTCTGCTTCAAAAGTTTTATAACTGATGATATTTAAGAGAGAAATTAAAAGGGGATGTATTTTCACTTGTGAGTCCATGGTATTGGGTTTTTAGAAGACAGTTCAAACAGCTGGAGTAAGCTCAAATCAGTGCATGTCCGTACGGGACGGATAAGCGAATTCTCTGCTGTTGAAATAGACACTGATCACTGTGGGTGGGTTGGAAATAATGTTCTTATCCTCTGAAAGTTTTTAATTGTTTGAAAAAAAGTCTCAAATAAAATGGAGATGAAAATCATCAAATATTGTATTTGGTCGCCCAAAATGTTCAAACCAGTAAAATTTTACACTGAAAAGGGCAGGTTTTTTTAACACCACCAAAATACAGTATATTGATATCTTCAAAATGTTTTTTCCAAATTTTGTCAAAATGAGCAATGTTCAGAACTGGTCTTTTTCCATGAAACAATGAATTTTGGTTAATAAATTTGCATTTACAAAAGAAAAAGCAGCTTCCTAAATTCCTACTAGCCAGTGCTTTCTTAAGTTCTAATTTTGAGGATGCTTAGGATGCTAATGTAAAGAGACAGCTCATCCAAGTTTAAGTTTTCTTTCTTGGCACTCTTATTGGCTTTGTCAGTAAAAGCAAGGATTTACAACGAACACTATATCTTTCTCTCGAATTTTATGTGTACCTACTGTTCTTGTCCCATTTTCAAACAGAGCTCCAAACTAAGACTTTTTCTGGTTTGTAAGACAGCAATCATTGAACAGATATACAACTTTAACTGTGTAAACCCCTAAATTTTGAGATACAATGAACCTTTAACTCCCATAAGCTAAATCAGGACATGACATAGCTCATATGGGTGCAATTTTTGCCTTCTCCAATCTTCCCTTGGTTCTCTCTGTCGTCCTTTTTCATTTCAGCCAAGTTGTGTATTGGATCTCGCTGCTTCCTGGGTTCCCCAGAAGGCTTTGAAGCCTTACTGTCCTCCAGTTCCTGGCTCTGCAGTACTCATCCTCAAACCTTTGCTGATCATACTCTCTGTGTGATACTTCCCTGGGGCTTCAGACTGCCTATTGATATTTTCTCTTTCAGATCCTCTTCTCGGCTTCTGCTGTATTTTTCTCTAGCTTGAATTCATTCATGGCTAAATTGCTCCAACTCAAAGATTTTAGAGATGTGAGGAATTAGAATCTTCTTAGATTAAACTAGTCATGTAAAACATAATACTCAAAGTGTAAGGAAAGCAAATCATGGCAAAAATTACATTCCCTCCCACCTCCCTTCCAACAGAAGCATTATAGCTTTGCAGCGTCATCTAGCTAAGGACTATATACGAGAACTAGGCTTCCAAAAAATAATAAGACTCAGATCAGCAAATGACATTAGACATGGGAAATAACAGGGAAGATGAAGCATATGCTTCCAAAGTGTTAGCAATGCAAACACTTCTTTCATGGTGATGCTAACAGGCAAATAACCCTGGAGACAGTGTGCTGTAAGCATAATTCAAAGCTCATGTAGGACTAATGCACTAAAATATTAGCTTCCTATCCCCAGAACTGCACAAGGCAAGCACTGTGCTTATCGCCTCTGTAACCCATAGAAGTTTGTGAGATTGCCAGCACAAACAGCAATGCAGGAAAAGCTAGGTGTACACAAGGAACTCTTGGTGTACATCCAAACAAAAGAATTAATCCAGGGCGAAGAAGCATGAATGTTAATAATCTTGCCAGAGATCCTTTCTTCAAGGCTAATAGTTCAGTAACCTCCTTTGATGTATGACTTGAATATATCACAGCATCTGTATGCCTCCAGCACCTCCCTTAATACACGACTACAGCCAGAATTAATTAGTAAGCAGGAGCGGGAAGGAGCAAATGACCCTGTATGATGCAGATCAGTTTGTTCTTACAGCTAGTGCAGCACTACCAATAATTTAAGCAGAATTTTAATAAAGCACACATAGTGGCTGGTTCCCAGTAGCCAAGAGTCTGTGGTAGACTTCACACCCTATAGCCTTTAATTATTCATCTCTGTGAACAACAAAATCCAGAGATGCCTAAGGTACTGGACAAATCCCTTGACCTGCTCAGACAAGAGATGAATGTCCATTTGATTCCTTCTATTTACCTGTCAGTTTCATTACTCCAAATCTGATTAATTTTGTTTGCACTGAGGGGTAACACTATCTTGCAAGTGATCACATCAGCAAAACAGGGAATTCAGCTGGGCTTAATCTAATAGGTTTCAAGGTAGTTGTTGGATTCCAGTGGCACTGCTAGAATTAGTGAAAGCCGAAGTGTAACAACCTTTGTCCATGCTCTGCTATAAGGTCTGTAACCATGAACTGGGATCTGAAATCAATCCAAATTCTCAGCTCCTGTTGTGTTTTCTGCCTGTGAATGGGACATAACAGACAATTTGGTTGACTACACATGAGAGAAAAAAATTCCTCTTCGCAGTTTTACGATTTTCCTATTCTGAGCACCACAGAAAGATACCTAACATAGAGAAAAGATAGTTGGAAGGGAGAGGCAACTTTTCTGTATGCATAGTCTTGCCATTAAAATTCTTTGGAACAGCCTCCGATGTCTTTCATGGGGACATCAAGTATTCTCTTCAACACAGTTCCTTTTCCGTTAAAAACTTTTGTTTGTTTCTCCACGCTACTCCATTGACCCTATTAAGAAAGAGCATGAAACATCTCTTTCTTTACTCCCTTTCTTAAGGCTTAGGCTTGTGATGATCATAGCTAAACATAGCCTGCTGGCTATAGAAAGACCAGCGGTGGCTCTTCCCTTTTTTGCTCCTTTTCTGCACATGTTCCCCTTGATTATAACCTTAATTAAAACCAAAGAATGCTTGAATTCTGTGAAGCATGTATCTATCGTACCCCACTCCTATTTGTCACAGTATATTGCTGTCTACTATTTGCCTCTATTTATTCAAAGAGAAGGATTCCCTATTCTGACATTATAACAAATACAAAGAAACCCCAGTCCAAGTGCAGCCTTTGAACAGTATTGCAAATAACAGCAATTACTCCTAACAATTATATAAAGTATCACTGTCATGTCTACAAAAATATTTCAAATCTTCTATTCTGCCTTATGTGATCATCAAGATTGCTGTGAACCACATTTGTATTTATAGAAGTGGAATCACCACCATGTAAAGATGAGAGAGAACAATTAAATACACTTAAACTCAGTTTTCTCTGTCTAAAGCAGACTAAGGAAAAACCATTTGAGGTCAAAACTATCGTTGAAGCAATAAAACTAATTCCCCAGGCGAAACTCAGTGACTTACTTCAGTGGGGTTATACTGGGGTGAGTTTGGCCCATTATTTTTTAATTGCTTCCAAATGTCTCTCTGCCTAGTGAACTATCCTGATAAAAATAAAGGACTTTCATGAACTCCTTAGGCAGCAGCAACATCCAAGGTACCGCTAAGAAGTGTCTACTGGTGAAGCCTCATCTCTCCATCTCTATGCACACAAAAACATACAGGCAAAACATTGATATTTCCCCAGAGTGAATACCAGAGAAGGCAAGAGACTGGCCAGAGAGTGGTATTGAGATTGCATGGCCGGTATCACTGTTGCCGTGGAGCAGCCATGGTGCACAGCCAGGTTAGTTGTCTCACCAAGATGGACTTTGCTTGGTCCAACACCCTTCAGAACTGGAGTCACATACTAGTGTTTTCTAGCGCTGTAGGCTTGAAAGACATACTCACCTCTGCTTTCACTGGAGATCAAATCAGTCTCCACATTGCTCCTGACCCACTGCTCGCTCCTGGATGCATAGGGGGAGACGCTTATAAGGGAATCTCACCAACACCTCCAATGGAAGGCACCATGTGGATTAGTTCTCTCAAAATTTGTTTGTGGGATACAGTGAGAGAGGCTTGGAGCTGCAAACAGCAAGGGTTAGGAAAGCATCAACCCTAAGCCAGAACTTGTACACAGTAATTTCTGAGATCTCTGGATTGTGATTTGGCTTCTCTTTTGTTGGGTCTCTTGACCATGCCTGAGCCAAGGCATGGCTGATCTTTACACTTAGTATTTTGTTGCATTTTGCAGTGAAATCTTCTCTAGACCTGTCAGAACACAGAACAGTCTCCCTTCTTTGTTTCCTAAAAATCACAGGAGAAAAAGCAAGGTGGTGTTTTCATCTGGGATTGCACCAAAAGGGACACAGTAGAATACCACTGTACTGATGGCCCTTATTGGAATTTCTATTGAGCAAAATAAGAGAAAATGTCTTGCTATATGCATGCCATAGGTGTAAGACATATGGAATAGAAACAGGAATGGTTGTTTTGTTCCACCTAAACAGAATTCCTGGTCCCACAGGTCTCTGGAATGCTCTTCTGATGGTGCAGGCTCTCAAAAATTTGAAATCCTGTAGGCCCAAGCAAGACTGGATGTTTTTTCCCTGTATGCAAAGTCTGATACTTTAAAAAGGAGATGAATAGATACAACTTCAGTGTTAAGAAGACTGAAGGGATTTAATATGTGGGGCTTTTTAATGATGTTCTTCACAATATTTTATAAAAGAATAATGTACTTCTAAGCAAACAGTCCAAAATCCTATTTATTGGGGTTTTGCCTCGCAAACTGTAAAGACGGAAACACCTCCTTGATGTCAGTTTTGTTCCCTAACTGCTTGACAGCATCTGCAACACAAGGATGGCTGAATTTCAACTCAAATAAAAATGAATGTCTGTGGGTCCAGGGAAGTTCAGTGAAGGGATTCAGTGAAGGGTTTTAAGAGGCAGGTCAGTGACACACGTTACTACTGCCACTGCCTCGAAAGTGCCAGCTGCCTCTCAAATAACCATGACAACAGATGTTCACGCCTCCAAGGTAGGGTGCTATTGCAATGGTGAAACATGGACAGCCATTTCTCTTTGGAAACAGAGAGGTGTATTCAACAGTTTCTTTCCTCTAGTATCAGTCTAGGTGATCACTGAGATTAATTTAATGAAATCTCTGTAGCACCTTGGTCAGGCAGGAGCTGAGCAACAGTGCAGCCCCTTGAGGCAGCTGTCACAGGATCTGGCTGGCATCAGCTGCCTCCAGTTTCTGTTCAGGTTTCCATTTGAATTCAGTACTGACCTGTAACACACAGTGCTGTGAATTGAGGATGCTGAGCCTACCCGGCCAGGCTGCTGTAGGGACACACCAGTCAGCGGGGAGGCTGCTCTGGGACTGTATGTGTGACTGTAGGTACAGGGAATTCCAGACTTGGTTCAGGAGCAGACTGAGACCAGTTCTAGCCTTGCCTGCATGATTCCAGCCCTACTGTGCAGCTAACACAGGTGTACTGCATGTGTAAGCACTCAAATGCCTGAGGTCATTTCTGAGTTAGCAGGGCTGCAGGGCCATCATTGTTGGCAAATCCTGTTTTAGAGGGTCACTCTTGAAAGCATCCTTTAGAGATACTTTTCTCCATTATTCAAATTCACATTTATTTTTCTTCTTCTCACATGTGTTTCTGTTTCTATTCTCTGTTTCCATTGCTGATGGAAGGACTGAATCTCTTCATGTTGGCTATTTTGTCTCCCTCTTGAAGTTCATGAGTTATGTAATTATATTGTGATTAGAGCTACAGAAGCCTGTGAATGCTATTGCATGATTATAATACACAGTTACCAATATCTAACTGAATGCTTTTTAATGTATTAACATAAAATTTGGGAGCCAGAAGTGATATATTTACTATCAGCTTCTCTCCCTTTTGTCAGTGGTGTGGAATGAATGTAAAACTGAACAGGGGAAGGTGTAGTAGCTGATACCTATTCCAGATGTTCTGCTAAAAGGTGCTATTTATGAGAGGATATGATTGGGAACAGCCCTGACCTAATACCTAAAGGATTACACTAACTGTACATTACACACACACACACACTCTCAGATACATGCATACATATTCCCACCATCAATGTGAGAATTCTACAAGTCTGGAGGGGAAAATGTGAAAAACATTGGACCAATGAAAATGGAATAGTAAAAATATCTCTCCTCAAGTTTAAAGCAGAACTGTAAAGGTCTGGATTCTCTCACTAAATACCTCAAATTAACAAAAGAACACTTGGCAATCTATGATTCCGTGATTCTTAGCTTTTACCAAAATTCATAGAGAGAAGATCTGAACCTCAACTTCAGTTCGGTTCAGTCTAAAGGCCAGAAAAAATCACAGTTTATCTGAAAATTTCTATCCAGTCTGCAAAACCACATTTGGTATTGCAAATCTTCTGAGCTTGCTTCTTTGCTGGTGATTGGACACCTTCAATTCTGATCTCAAGTGAAAAAAAGGCCAAAAACTAAGAGAAAAAATGGAGGTGAAGATAAACATTGTCCATCCCTGAGTGATATTTGCTCAGCTGCTAGGTGAGTTGAGGACTGAGTGGAACCTGAAGAATTCAAACATAATTAAAATTTCATCATCCATTTTTAACAAATATGGACCAAATGAAACTATTTAAAGATTATAGTGAAAAAGTTAAAGATAACCGTGATAAAACCCTGACAAAACAGTGAGGGGCAGGTGGCCTCTTCACTTTCATTTGCCACACTTCCATCCCCTTATTAGATATATGAGAACAAACGTGTGCCTGATGCTTTACAGCCATGTAGGAAGATGCTGTCGCTCACTGAAATTTCTCTTAGACTCCTGAGGGTAATGGGACTCCATGTGTGTCTGGGCTGCCTGCACTGCACTCATTAAAGATTGCATTCTTTCCTGAACAGCTTGTACCTATTCACATGTCATAGGATAATCTTCCAATTATCCTGGAATGAAACAGTGAAACAATGTTGGGACATGAACAGTTTCAAAACAAGGGTTTGGAGATTAGATAGGGATATGTGTTTCAGATAAATCCTCATGTATTCAAGAATGTGTTTGTTTTAATGACAACTTGAATACTGCATCACCTTCCCTAATAGGGAAGCAATTAAACCTTCAGATATGTCAATTAGCTACTGATGGGCTGGTTTCCTGTTTGTTAGTGTACCATTAGAGAGTCATATGGCTCTGGAAAGTTTCAAGACTGCTGTCTGGGGCTTTTTGCACTTCAGGGACATTTCTTGCAGACATTAAAACCCTGCTTGATTCCTCATCATTAAATATCAGCTGAAGTCCGGGAGCAGAGGAGAACTTCGGGCTTGAAACCAGCAAAACTGCAGAAAGTGAACTGCTACCTCATTATGATCATAGAGTCAATAAAGTCACCTGATGGCAGATTTAGAGGAACTCATTAGGAGATGGAATTTGGTTGTGCAGACAAGCTGCTGTGATTCTGGAACCAGGCCCTTTCATTAAGGTCTTCAAATAGGATACAACACAGAGGGAGGGGGAGCCTGCAGGGCATTGCAGCTTTAAAGCACAGCAATAAGGATTCTATATGCATAGAGCACTCTACATTGCAAGGCAAAGGAGGTAAGCTCTTAGGTGAAATTTAAAAGAAAAGAAATGAGAAAGGAATTTAAGACACCTATAGCTCCTTAAAAGTGATATTTTGTAATTCTGACTTGAGAGTGAAAGCCATGACATCCAATGAGAATACAGTGCAACAGACCTTTTATTACCCAATCTCTATGTAAATTTACTGATTTCTTATTCTTGGAATAACTTTTTTTAAACATAATTGAATTAATCTAAGTCAAAACAAACCCAAAGCTTTTCATGTGGCCAGTACATTTTTCCTTTGTTTCTCCAGCCTGATTGCTGCTAAAGCAATTGTTGATTGTTGCATTTAGCACGCAGCTTCTAATCAGTGAGCTCTGTTCCTGCAGCTCTTGGCCTTACCTCAGAAAGCTGAAAAGATGAAGCTCCTACTAAGTATCAGTCTATTATACATAAGTCATAGAGATGTCCTGTAAAGCCAGCCCAGAGCAGGAGAAACACTGTCTAGTAAGCAGCATGCACCCTAGTGAGCTGCTGAGCTGTGCGTGCAGAAGTAGAAATAGGTGCTATAATTTTGAACCAGAGAGAAAACCACCACTAACAATTCCCCTTTTGAGAATCACCCATGTAGCAAAAGTCTAGTTATAATGAAAGAGAATAAAGGTCCTGAATTCTTTCACTGTAATTTTGGTTACAGCGAACTTAGAAAGAAAGTGAATGGAGTGGAGCAGCTTAATTATAAGAGGGCTTGCTGTGGTTACTTTAAAATTTTGGATATGGTGTAGGGTACTTTTCCTCCCAGCCATCTCTTTAAAATTAAGGAAGGTCAGGAGTGTTCTGGACAGTCCCCCAGAAAGCACACAGTCGGTGCAGTGTGTACTTGAGCTGCTATTTTTTCATCATCCTACATCTGCCTTTAAAACATTTAGCATAAAACTTTGTTCAACAGCATTGCAATGGAAGGAAACATTGAACAATTTAGCTCTGCTAGTGAATTGGGTGCATGAAAACAGTAGGCAAATAATAGATTATTATTGTATCACTGAATAGCTTGAAAAAAAAAATTAGAAACCTGGAGAAAGTAAGTATGCATCTTTTTATGTGTTGGAAGCTCAAACAAACTGTCTGATTCTCTGTTTGCTGTAACTGACTTGGCTCTGTGAGCAGTTCCAAAGCCATGTTTCTAAAAAATACAGTCTGTGTTTAGCTTATAGGCGTGAATATGTAAAGGTCTTTACTGGTGTGTTATTTGTCTGCCATGTTCCTGCTCCTGTGCCTGGCTGTCCAAACCCGAACAGGCTGTCTAGTCTTCCTTTCTGCACTGACTGTAACCAGCAGGAAGTTTTTTGCAAATGTTCATACAAAATGTTAAAAGAAATCACTCTGCCCTGCTTGCTCATTTGCTTCTTGAAGACAGCCTTGTGGATGAGCCTGCTGCTTTTCTTTATACTTTTTTTTTCTCATTTGTGTTACCACAGCACCTTGCAGGCCAAATTGTGGTCTAGAACCACTGTGGACCGAGTGCAGGAAAAACATGAAACATCCAGGCTCTGTCCCAAATGGCTTAAAATAATGTAATTGAAATATAAGACCAGTGACTACAGATGGATGAGAATAAGGGAATAACAAGATCATACTAGGGGGTGTTTTTCATGAGCCTGTAAGCTAGCCATGTTCAAGTTTTTGGCAAAGGAGAATTTTAATAAGGGATTCAAAGGGGGATAACATTTGGTTTTATGAATGCACATGCAGGCTCTTCTCAAGCCTGAGGGGCAGCAAGGGAGAAAAAGCACAAAAGATGCTTGTTGGAAAATTTAACAAATTGATCAATTGAAGCTGGCATCTGGGTCCGACTGATGCTGGGCATTTATATTTTGATAGTGAATAAAAAGTGACAAGTTGGGAGTAAGCCATGAAGGGCTTTGAAAGTTAAGAGAGTCACAATAAGCTTGATGTCCCAGAGGAAAAAGGAATCATTGAAAGGGTTCAAAGATAATGGGTATAGTCAGAATAACAGACCAGGAAAATGATTTATATTGCTGGGGCCTGAAATGAGCAGGGCAAGAGTGCTTTTGTGAGGGCCAGAGAAAAGGGCATTGCGCTAATCGTGATGAACGTCAGACAAGAACTTCAGCAGTAAGAAGAGACAATAAAGACTATTGTTTAGAGATAGCATGTGGAAACATGGTGTGGGCTGAATTGGGAACACAGATGGGAGACTTGGTGAGAGGACAGGATCTCGTGCTTCTGCGTGTGGACATCCAAGGCTGAAATCAGTGTTGCTCACCACAATCAAAGACGAAGATAAGGGAAAGGATTTGCGAACATTCGAGGCTTTTAGTCACCCTTAGTGTGATACCAGAGACTTATCAAGACTCTCACTGGGACAGAAAGACGTGTCTGGAATAAATTGCTATGGAACAGAGCTCTGATTCTGTATTATGGAAATTGTGATTTGTTTGCATGAGTACATTAAATTATCCACAGTGGATAGAAGAGGAACAGAAGAGTATCTTGTGAAATGCTTAGAAAAGGGAGGAGAAGGGAAGATACTCTGAGGAAAAAAGAAGGGGAAATATTGGGAATTAAGAAACAAGAGGTGGTCAAGAGGAGACTGTCTGATAGTGTTAGTAATACTCACAGGGCCAGGAAGGTGAAGATGTAGAAGGAGTATTGAGATTTAGCTAAGGATTTGCCATTTATGGTTTCTGCAAGGTAAAGGGGGAAGAGATCACATGGGGAATATAAGGTATCCCCAGAAAGAAGGAATTCAGGGAGTTATTGTAAAGAGAATCTTCAGTCTGTTTACAAGGAAAAGAGATGGGTGGAAATTATAGATGTCAGTGAGATAAAAGGTAGGAGATTTTAGCTCGGAGAAGAAACCAGGTATTTCTGTAGTGTGACGAGAGAAAAGAGCCAAATGAGAATGAGAGGTAAAGGAAAAAGGAAGGGAGCAGATAAGAGCAAACACTGAGACTGGAAGAAAGGGTAGGATGAGGTCACTGTGACAAGTGAAAGGTCATCTAGAAAGAATGTTAAACAAAATATCTGATTTTTAAATATATCTTACAGGCTATTTGTGGGAAATGCATTTGGGAATAGATATCCACAAGAATTTGCCCTGAAGATCTGCTTTGAAGACCTAAGCACATGAAGTCAAGAAACAGAAACATAGACAAATAAGACATGCTAATTGAAACAGCTCAGTTTTCAGTTCAGGTTTCCTAAGCAGGACGTTTGTAAAAAAACCCACATCTTTTCAGACTGGAAGACTACAGAAAAATAAAAAAGAAGTTCTGAAAGCGTATGAGTTTCTGTGTTGGTGTTGACCTATTTCAAGTGTAGAAGACCATTGGGGGGCTCAAAGTGAGGGGTTCGTTTTTCATCAGAATAATACTGAAGGCTACATTGTGTTCACAGCAATACTCTGCACTAATACATGTCTTTGTGGTTTGGATTTTAAAATCTCAAGTACATCATGGTCTCATCCTTGCTTAAAGTGACACCCCATTGAATTGCTTCTAAAACTTAGTTCAGCAGAAAATTCCCTAAGAAGCTAATGTTTGAAAAATTTTCCAGAAGCCTACCCATTTCACAACCCTTCTGACAAAGCACTAATGCCATCCTCATGAAATCTTGCCTGCTTTCCATATATCTTCCCTGGGTGCCTGCTCAGGGAGCGAGGTCTCCAGGACTTCTTGCTCTTTGAGAGCAATTCTTAGCTGAAAGAGGGAGGCAGGAAACTCGGAGTTTAACCTTCCAAGTTTTACCCAGTTTCATCGCTTTGAAAGCAATGATTTGAAATACCTTCAAATAGTTTCATTTTCTTTTTTAATGAGACTTCTGATGTTTATTCAAAAGTGAAATTAATTCTTTTTCTTCAGCACTTCTGAACATGTTGCAGAACAAAAATACCAGCTTTTGAACACCGTAAATGCTAAACAACAAAGTGAAAGATTGACACAAGCCTTTCAGCCATTAAGAAACCGTATGAAATGAAATGTTTTACTTGCATATTGTCAAACGTGTGCATTTTGGGGGAAATTCCAGTAAATTAATGAATGAGTTGAATTCACATTAAAACTTCCATTGAATCATGCCTGTATTGGGATACTTAACAAATGTTGCTTGTGTTACATGGAGAAGAAGAAAATTAGCTGCAGTCTGGGGTGAGGGGAATGTATAATTTGGTATTGGTAGTGCTTTTCAGGGAATGGGACAGACATCTGACTTCTTGATTTTGTAGCTGAATTTGTGGATGAATCAAATGATCAGGACAAGTAGCCCTATTAAAATAGCAACTTAATATGTTATCTTTGAAGATTGCATTTTGTTACGTGGTCTTATGAAAACATGGTATTTTTGAGACAATGCTGTATAACTGCATGAGCTAGGTTATAGAAAAGTATGGAAAAAAGACTTAGCAACAACAAAGTAAACTACACTGAAATAGGTGAATGAGGGAAATTTTAAGAACAGAGATTAAGCTCAGTTCTGTAAACACAGGTAGGTCAGGCTGCTGTGCTGGACCTCTAAAACAGAGTAATAGTTTTATGTGGCAATCCCTGTAAGTGAGTTGATCTGTATTTTAAGGGACAAAAGCACTGTAAGAATAAGCTACTGGGACAGCATCTTACTGTTACTATGGTAAACATATGCTACACTATATAAAATCATAATACTGTGTGGCTGCTTACAAGTTAAGTGCATACAGGACAAAAAGGTGGAGTGATCACAGTAACTTCTAGTTTAGAAACTTGAGATGAACAGACAATTATCACTATACAAATTTATATTAATTTTATTTATATTTAAGGTAAGCTGATCCTCAAGTCAAGTGAAGTAATTTCAAAGTAGCCTGAAAAGCATATTTTATTTTTGAAACAAATTCTGAAGAAAGCAGGTCACTGGAAGGGCAACATCACGGAGGCAGAAACAGCTTGAGAACCACTGAGAGAATACAGCATCTCTTCCCAGCACCCCCATTTGCTGCATGGAAATCACAGTGTACTACCTATTATCCATCTGCAACCAACTTTGAATGAGTCGGCACCTAATGTAATAGGACCTTGCCCCAAACACCCGCTTCTGCTTCCTTCATGATAGTCTCTGCCATGGCTGAACATCTCCTTTTAAGTTGCCTCATAAAGGCAGCGTATATATTTGCAAAGGGATATATTCCTTAATGTTGAAACAAATTGGAAAGGGAATTAGGAAATGTTTCTTGCTTGTAGATGATTAGAATACTGTGATGTTTAGTGTGGCATGTGTGTATAATTGTGAAAATTCTCAGCTTTTATTATAGCAAGTGATAATTATTATGTATTACTGCAGGTTGATGCCACTGTGCAAAAAAGGTCTTTTTTTTTTTTTCCATGTACAATGACAAAACTTCCAAAGTTGCAGTCACAACAGTTTTCTTAGTGTACTTTGCTTTCTTTCACAGAAGTCGCAGCATTTGGTTCTTTGGGAAACGTGAAGACAGAGTACTTTCCTCAGACATACACACTGGGATACTGTTTGCTTATCTGTTTCTTTTCAGGTTGGTTTTTTTTTCTGTATATTTGATATAATTAAGTAATTGTATTTCTCCAAAGAGGATTGCAGTTTGTAAGTGGATTCAGATAAGAAGCTAAATAAAAAAAAGAAGAAATGAAGTATTGGAAAAAATCAAGGTGGAAAAAAAAAGGATCCTTCTGAAGTCAAAATTCCATTGGCTGATACACTTTTTTGAGGGAAGAATGGTAGGAATAATATACCTATACATAATGATAGAGGAAAAATAAATCATACATAAGTTAAATGGAAACAAAATTTACTGGGTGAAAATGTACTAGATTGTGCTATCTTGCTGTTCCCAGGGATCTCAAAGAAATCTCTTAAGCGTTAGTTAACCTTATATTTATAGAACTTGGTGCTAACCATGAAAACTTGTGGATGCCCAGTGGATGGGCAAAGACAAAACAGCATATTTGCATCTTGTAGTTTGCTGCAAGCTGTAATGTAACCTACAGGAAAAGAGGAAGTGCCCATCTGTTGCAAAGTGATGCAGATTCTACATAGGTCCTGGTCCATGACACCTACAATAACACCTGAATAGCATAGTCGTAACTACGCATTGCATTATATGTGCAAGTTTTTGGCTTTACAGAAAAGCTGTCATAATGTCAACAGTGTTAAGCTGCTTTCTGAAGGAATAAAATGTGAGCTATTTAGTATGGGCAATTCTGACACTATGGAAAGATATGTTGGTAAGAAAACATATGTGTCTTTCAGAGACCTAAAGATTACTTCGGGACAGAAGGAAATCCAGAATTAAAATCTCTTTGGACATCAGTATAACCATCTCCTCTGTCTGTTAATCTTCACCTTTTACTATTGACTGTGACAAATGGTTCTCTCTTCAACAGAAATATCAGTTTTACCCTAACTATGCAAAAACTTTCAGTGTTTTCTAAGCTGCGGCTAGCTGAAGTCGGCAGTAGCCAGTGTGGGACATTATTTAATACTTTTCTTAATGAATGCCACAATTAGATTTATATTAACAAAATTTCCTAGACCTTGCAAATTGGAAGGCATTGCTGATATTTGTAGATAATTAGAATACTCTACAAAAGGTGTTGTATGAATGATTCCAAGAAGTGAGTTAGTAGCAATGTGATGATAACTAACAGCAGTTAACAGCAAAAAATGTTCATTTAGGATCTAATACCTAGCATTTCTGCCCTAGGCCAGGAGCTTTTGTTTTGCCAACAGCTGTGGAAAAACACTGATGGATATATGGCCACAAACAGTAACACGCCATCCCAATTGCACTGGTGAGGTATTTCCAGCAGAGATAGGTAAGTTAGAATAGTGTTGTGTTAGGTATGAGTAAGAGCCAGCTAGAATGACTGTGTGTGTCCTTCCATATTAAATGACTGAATCTAAAGCAGATACAAGAACTGGTAGGATGATCCAGGAGCTGCAACTTTGATGGATCAGATGAAAGCAGGAAGACTTGGCAAAACAAAGTCTGGGAGAAGTATATAATTCTACAGTGGTAAGAAGGATAAAGAGCGAGTAGG
>NW_008238330.1:1559343-1563641 GCF_000691975.1 Corvus brachyrhynchos | reverse complement strand
AGAGCGAGGAGGGAAAGCAGTGTTTCAGCGTTATTCAGGTCAATCTTGATAAAAACACAAAGGAAAACCACTGGCCACAAATATATCTATATTTAAAACTAGAAGCTTTTGAACCATCAGTGTGGTGAAGATCTATAAAGGCTCTCCTGCAAGAGACCCTAGAAAGCAACTCAGCTAGTTT
This sequence comes from Corvus brachyrhynchos, assembly GCF_000691975.1. Taxonomy (NCBI): domain Eukaryota; kingdom Metazoa; phylum Chordata; class Aves; order Passeriformes; family Corvidae; genus Corvus; species Corvus brachyrhynchos. The sequence goes on along the minus strand of NW_008238330.1, from coordinate 1,563,460 downwards.
TACTCTAAGTTCAGGGCAAGTTCTGAGAATTTTGGAAATAGGGTGCAGGGAAATATTCCATTGGTTTTGGTTTGGCAGTAATTAAAGTGTTCTTAATGTATTGCTGATTGGTTGAGACAGTAAATACTTAGACTTGAATCAACAGGATATTTCTATATAAAGTGATGTAAGTTTTACCTTTATGTAATTTGTTGACACAACAGGGAGGAATTCACTCCTCATTGTAAAAGATGTGGTCCTGGAAACCTAGTCAGAATAATGGAAGAACTGAAGGAAAACACCACCAACACTGTGAGGAGTCACTTCTTTGTTGGTTTTAAGAATTAGCTTGCTGTCTCAGACAGGTTGGGTAAAATTTGGCCCTCCAAGAACACATATAAATGGGCACTTAATTTTTTTTCCTTCTTTATTTTCTTATCCAGAAGACACCCTGAGTATCTCTCAAGGACTGCAACAGCAGAAAACTAAAGACTAAATTTAGGTGGTGGCATTTTGATCCCTCTCTTTTCTACAGTATTGCTGGCAGGCCAGGTCATTGGATTATCCTAAAGGGCAGAAGGCATCCTTTTCAGGATGCTTCCCCCGACTGCTCCCTGGTGCATCCATTTTGGAGAGCCACAGGCCTCTTCCACTAGTATAATATGCAATGAAAGCCAGTGTAGCTGCATCAGTAGAGGATGGTCTCTGGTGTGGGAATTGTAACAATGTGACAGAAGTTGTTCATCCTCCATTTTTCCTCCTTCTCTTAGTGGCCATTGAAATGTGCTTAAAATTTTTAAAGTTGTTGCTGCAATGATAGTGTTTCATGAAACCTCTTTCCTTTTTCTTTTCTCTAAACCTAAATTTTGGGCCTATTCTAAATGAACAGTGTCCCTTTGACATTCATGGGATTTATAGGCATGCATGGAGGGAAAATACATCCCTTTGCTGGATTTGAGTCAGGAGGATCCCAAAGGCATATACTGTACTTCTGAATTTCCTTCCGCATTTCATGACTGTAATTCTTGTGTCCTCTTTTGCATACATAATTGATTAATCTGTATTTTTAAAGGTTTAATACGTTTCCTCTTTTTAATCTGGAGGCACATGATTTCATTTTCATTATACTCCCAAGGTCTCTGACTTCTGTTTTCTATTTCCCTACCCTGCCATCTGTGGGAACAAATTAGAGAGAAAATAACACTTTTGGATTATTGGGATAAGGAGAGAATAATACAAGCAGCAAAGGAAAAAAGAGAATTAAATACAAATTCAAAGATTCCCTGAAACATGAGCAGGGAAATTAAAATTACACTTTGTTGTGTCAGTGTCTCTCTTGAGCTGTGAGGGAAGACAGCCCATATTATTGTTGGTGCCCTATAGCCACAGATCCTCAGGATCCAGGATCCCCCAAAATTCCTACTGATTGAAATCACTTAATCGACAAATTCATCAGTTTCCCTGGCCCTACCTCTCTACCTTTTTAAGGATTAAGAGAAGATCCATTTAGAGACTTAGGGGCTTTTCAGATGTCTAAATGTTGCTGGGCCTGTGCTAATCTGCATGGCTGTTGTGGTGTCCTAAGCATCCTCCTCTTTCACACCTAGGATGTGTTTTGCAGGGAAGCATGACAACTGGATCATGACACATGAAGCCCCTTGCAGCAGGCTGCCTGATTTGTGTATTGCATGGGTAATGAGCTGGGCACCAAAACCCCAAATCTCTTTATGGAATATGCCCCTGACCACTCCTGGTACCCTTGGTATGGAGAAAAACCTATCTTTGTACCTTGAGATGGGAACACATTGTTCTGGTGAATTCTCAGCCCATGGGCTTCCACTTTTGCAAATCACCACAGAACCAGAGTGAGTCTGGCCCATTCAACAGATCTGAGTTTGTATTCTTTCAGGTTTTAGCCCTAACTATTCAAAGGAAAATAAACGGAATGAAGTGTGAGGGAGCTGAGATTGGGGAGTTTTCATTTCTCACTGTGTGTATATAATGATTTAAATTGATAAGAATCAACTTTATCCCTAGCCAAGATGTATTTTTACTTGTAACTCAAAGTAAGAATTAAAAACATAGATTTACAGTAATGTAAAATTTTTAAAAAATTGAACAAAAATGCATTTAGCAAGACCCTTAATAAGCATCTAACAAACACAATGTTTCAACTGACTTGTATGGCAGGCTGTGTGGACTCCACAACCTCTTCAGCATCCAGCCTTTCTCAGACAGTACTTCAGCCTACGTCTTTCTTCACCTCTTAAATGTAAGTGCAGCAGCTGCTTCAAACAACTGCCCCAAGAAGCTTCTCTAGCCAAAGGTGTAATGACCTCCTTCTTCCTCTCTTTTCCTGTTTACCTGCCCTTGGTCTCCATGACTGGGCACTGAGTATTTGGAAATTAGCTCATTTCCTTCCCCCACTGCTTAAGCTTGCTTGATTATTATTTCTATTGTGTTTGCATCTTTTTTCTACCTTCTGAAAACATGCTGGTACAGCTTTGTGTGGAACATCATGAGGCATATTGAAAATACAATCTTCTTGCCAGAACTGTAGCTATCCTCATTCCACGAACGTCACCTAAAAGCTGTAAGTGATACAAGAATGGTGATGGTGGAACTGGGAGCCCTGGGCATCTGTTCCCAGTGGGAATTTAGGAGAGGGGCTGAGGTGGGAAGCAGGGTGACTGTGTACTTGCCTGGTTTGTTAATGTGCTGATGGAGTAAATTTTTTTTACAATACCAAGTTGTAAACTACTCTTGTGGTTGATATCCTTGAGTCTGATCAGGAGTTTACAAGACTGAGATAGCAAAGAGGTTTGTTGGAGTGGGCTTCCCTCAACACAGGAGGAATGAATCCCACTCCCTGTCCCAAATATGAATTAATTGCTTTCCATTTGGATCATGATAATGTGTCTAGACAGGGATGGGAGCAGGAAAAGTCCCCGTTTTCCTGACTCAGGGAGGAAAGTTTTTTGTTTTACTTTGTTCCTCTCCCCATCCTACGCATATTCTTTCACTTCCATGGCCCAGTCTCACAAGCAGAAAAGACTAAACCACCCGTCACTGTTCATACTCTGAGCAGTATTACTGTGTGTGAAGAATGGTCATCCTCCCCTCCTGCCAATGACTTCTCCTTGGCAGATGAATAGAGAGTAGGACATGGTAGCAGAGATACCAAGGTGTCACACCAGTGTAAACACCCCTACTGTGTCTGGGCTTATCTTATCTCCTTAGCAAGGTGTGTGAAAGGAATTAGTCAGTAATTTGTATTGTTGACAATGCTGTCTGGCCTGTTAGCCAAAGTGCTGGTCTTGAGAGGAGAGATGGGCTTTGTGCTGCCCATCAGGCTCAACTAGCGAAGAAATTGGTGTTTTCCTAACATGGATTTATTTTAACTGTTCAGCTGCAACTACACATGGAGGCTCTGATGCAGACCAAAATAATTCTAGAAACTTCTTCATCACATTTCTCAAGCAGATTATCAAGTTACAAATATTGCATAATCAATACGAAGTTCCTTTGGCTGACCACCCTGCAGAACCCAGCCCTTTAGGTTTCGCTACATGTCTGAGTGTCATGCATACTCTGCTAGCTCAGGTTCTCAAAGACTTTGTAATTCTCTATTGCACAATTTGGGGAGGGAAGAAGTAGTGTGTGAAAAACTGTTTTCAGTTGTTTTCCTGTCTACCTAAGAGAGCATCCTTCAGAGCTGGCATCTGTCTGACTTCTGTGGTCTGCTGGAAGATATTTAGCACATTTTGCTGATGTGTTCCATTTCCCTTATCTAAATTTAAAAGGAATACGATTCCTGTTTTATAAGAGAGACAAATGATTACCTAGTAACTTCAGGGGTGAAAGCAGGAGGCCATTTCCCATAATCTTTTAGCCGACTTGAGCTATTCTCACCAAAAGCAGATGTTATTCCTGATGATTAAGAAAATTATTTTTTGGAGGATGTAGTGGTTTTGGTTCAAAATATTCATTACTTACTTATTTTCCTTCTGTGAGATAAGAATTAGGAGAAAAGCAAAGCAGGCACAAACCTTAAACAGTTGCAGTACAATGGAAGAGTTCTATTACTAATAGAATTAAAAGTAAAGAGAAAATAACAAAACAAAATTAAAGCAAATCC
>NW_008238330.1:1556429-1558529 GCF_000691975.1 Corvus brachyrhynchos | reverse complement strand
GGAAGGGGCAGCGCCCCCAGCCGGGCCCGGCGGGCCCGGGAGGCTCGGAGGGAGCCCCCCCCCACCTTCCAGCAGGCGAGCTCCGACAAAAAGGGAAAGTCCCGCCTTTCTGTGCGGTTTAAATATGTAAATTGTGAGAAGCGTCATTGGTCTTAAAGACTGTCCATCAACTCAGGGTCAACCCAATACAGAGGACATGCCATAACCCCCATTCATGAGATAGGGCACCATACCTCCATTTCCTACATGCCCCTCCTCAGTAGCATCAGTGGGTGGTTTGGGCATAAACAATGAGAGGTAGTACCTGCATTTTAAGCCATTTACAGCTTGAGGTTGAAATATGTCCACTGGAGAAATGCAGCCTGAAACGGGCTACCCGCTGGTTTTCTTCTGTGTGTCAGTCCCACAAGCCACTGTCAGTAGGGTGCCATGCACACAGATGAATGGCATATGACCCAAAGTCTTAATGAAGACCAGATTTTCCTGCGTTTTGGGGCTCCGGTACGAACTGCAAAACCTGTACTTAAAAAGTGTCTGGTTTTGACTATGGCAAGTAGAATTACTGTTTCTTGCTGGTTTCAGGGTAACATTATCTCACCCCTAGTGGTAAAGGGAGGAGGATGAGTTTTGGGTCTCATAAAACAGTGTTGCTGCTCTTGTGAACTATTAAAGTGGGCAGGGGCTTTAGAGGTGTTAGTCATGGACTTTTTCAGACCTGAGTCCTCAGACTGCACTGCCTGAGCTGGCTGTTTCTCCTTATGCTTGTCCTTTAGTGAAGTCCATCCTCGCACAGACGGAAAAAGAGCAGTCCTTTTCCTGGTGCACTGGCAGAGCAAGGGGGAGAAGATGGATGTGTTAGCTTCACTGCCCTGTTGCTGGCCCGAGTAGGTCACCTTCCATGCATGCTACCTGTCTCTAATGGTTTCCAGCACATCATCAGTGTAACTGTCCACCTATCACAAAGGAGGTGCTGAGGAACAAAACATCCTAGGAGGAGGGTGTAACATTATTTTCTGTTCAAGACATATTGCAGCCATAAACATTTTATACTCCTCTCACATCCATTATCTATTGCAAGATTTTATCTTCATTTTGCAACTCTAAAGAGTTAATCAGATTTTTTTTTGTGAAAGTGTTTTGTTTGCTTGTTTTGGCTTAATGAGGCTGGCTATTGGTGGGGGACAGGTGAGGAGGAGGGGGAAAGTGTCTTTACAAGCTCCCCACTTTTTTAACATTAGTGCGGGAAATAAAATGGGGTTTTCTGCAAGCAGCTGAATTCTCCAGAGTGGTTCCACTAGGCCCCATTCTCCTTTTGTTGATGAAACTCAGTTGATTTCAAGTTGGCTGCTTTCCTCTCATGGGGAAGTCACACAAGATCCTTCAACTAACTTAGAAAATGCTTTATTCTGCATCTCACTATTTCCATTGAAAAGTTATCCTAATTGAATCAGTTTACCTTTTGAAACATTAATTAAATTAAAAAGATTTGGTGTTGCCAACAAAACAGAAAAAAACTTTTTTAATGTACAGAGGAAATCAATTATCCTGTATCTGTGGATGCAACTGAAAGAATATTATTGTAGTTTCATTTTGTTTTCTTGGGGGGAAGAAAGTCTAATTGTTTTTTAAATGAAATGTTAAGTAGCATAGTTCACCAAGAAGTGTAACCACAGTCTGGTTTGATGTGTGTTGCACAGCTGGAATTAGAAACACACACAAAATGAAAGAAAAAAAATTGAAACCACAGAGCTATTAAGCTGAGACAGTAAAGAAGATACGAAATTTGCCTTGCTTTTATTTTTCCACTTAAAGATACAATTCACTTGGATAAACAGTATAGTCTTTGCAAATAAATAAACTTACATTTTTAACAACAAAACACAACAAAAAAGGAAAAAAAACCAGAAGAAGGAAATAGGAAAAACCCAAACCAAACAAAACAGTGAGAACATAGGGATCATTAAGTATGTGATTTCAAACAAAAATGCTGTTAATTAGGGGCAACGCCCAGCAGAAGGAATCTGGGAAAGAGGTTGAAACAAGAAACAAATATCATGTCCTTCAAGTTTAATTAATTTCTTTGGACAATCTCCAAACATG
>NW_008238330.1:1555108-1556417 GCF_000691975.1 Corvus brachyrhynchos | reverse complement strand
GGGGGGGGGGGAAGAAAAAGAACACAAAACAGCCAAAGGAAGAAAAATATGAAAAGGGAGAGTTAAATTTAGAAGTCAGTATGTTTTCCTCCCAAACAGCTGTACCTAGAACCTGAGAGGTTGGGAAAATGAAGTTTTATGTGTCTAAACAAATAGGCTCTTTCGAAGTGTTTGTAGCAGCTGGATGCCATGGCAGCCTCTTCATGCTTCACAAAGTCGTTTTGTGGCAGAACACTCAGAAAAGTGGTTCCTGCTTGTAGAAAATACATGCTGCTTCCCTGCATTCTGATTGCCTGGGTCATCACCGTCTGCAGCCCTGACCATACCCCCAGCAAAGCACTTCCCATTGGCTTAGCAGTGCCCTCAAGTCAGTTTGTAGCTGGAAATGGGACCAGTGCAGCTACAGAGGAGTAGCACAGTGATGTACCTCTGGCAGAGCAAATCTCTGCCAGGTCTTACTGAAAAAAACCCCAAAGCCAAAAGAAATGAGTCAAAGCAAAAGAATACATATTCCTTTTCCACTCCATTTGCCTGCTTTTTTTCTTTCTTTTTTTTTTTTTTTTAAATATATGGAAGTCATCTTTTTTCCCCCCAGTATTAACCAGTTCCTTCATCTTGAATTCAGCTCTTGCTGATGTAACCAACTCAAGAAAGTGCCAGTTGTGGGCTGATGTATTTCTAGCCTCTATTTTTTTTTCTTTAATATTTCCTGAGTTTTCCAGCCAGATATCTGACTCTCTTCCACTCTTACGCCTTTTCTCTTCCTTCCACCCCTAACACTTTCCATCACTGTGTAATGAATCCCTTTCATTGCCAGTCACTTCCCTAACTCTGGACTTGGAGCTGAATTTCCTTGTCTGGCCCCAACAGCCCTGTTATTTCCCACAAGTTTAAGAGTTTTTCCCAATGTAAGTGATGGGGCAAAGCCTGCCAGGGCAGTAAGTAACCAGAGGATGGAAAACAAATGGATTTAGAAGCTCCAGGTGTATCGGTTGTGCTGCAGATTGCAGGAGGAAGGAAGAGACAGGCAATGTGGACAGATACAGTGAACTTGTTTATGGTGAGCACTCACAGGACTGACAAAGATCAGTTGCTTAATAGAAGTGGGTTCCCTATAAACACCGAATAGATTCCTACTCAGTTTCCTGTGTGAATATTTTTGGCAGAATTACATTCTGTCTATTAAAATATTCACAGATAAGCAAAATTCATTTTGAAAGGCATCTTTTAAAGATGTAGAAAGAGTGGCTTCAACAATCCAAGGTGCTTCCTTACTCCTGTGGGATTTGAGGATACTCAGCTTTGAGGT
>NW_008238330.1:1548130-1555065 GCF_000691975.1 Corvus brachyrhynchos | reverse complement strand
TATAATTTCCTGGACTTGAAAAAATAATAGTTTGATAAGTTGTTCTAAAGAATGCTACCCAGATTTTTTAAAGTGTTTATTTGTATTTATTATTGTGCAGTCTAAGAGGGTAATTAAACATCTGGGTAATGATGTGTTTACAGTTTAAAAAATGTCCTAACGGTCATACTCCTTCCTCTGTAGAAACACTTGCACACTTCTAAACAAGATACTTGTTTCTCTGTGTTGTTTATTGATCTACTGTCTGGCTAATACACCGCTTGAGAAGATTCTGATTCGAACGTACCTCTAATGTAAGCAGATGCAATGACATTGAAATTGGTTGCAAGTCTGGCCTTCTGAGTTTGCTCGTGAAAGACATTAATTTGACAATGACTGGTCAAAAATACCTATTTGTTTTGGTTCAAGTCTGCCTCATTGAAACCAGATTTACACCCGAGATAAGTTAAGTGAGATCAGCAGAATTGCTCTGAATGTGCTCTAGGATGATGAAAAGCAAGCATACTTGTTTTTAAAGAATCCCTTCCCAACGTCAACACTTAAGAGAATTAAAAATGTTCTTCTATATGTCACTCACATGGGAAAGCGAAATGAGAGCAACCTATTTATATCAGGAGAACCAGGTTCTCATGGATTGTATGCAGTAACAGTTATAACAAGGAGAAGTTTTGAGCACTATAAAGGAAATTTTAGCCTTTTTCAGTGAGAAGAGAAAGGAAATCTAGAAACTTATTCACTAAGAGATTAAGACTGACATTCCCAAAGCCAGCTTGGGTATTTAGATATTTACCTTGCACTAAAATTAACAAGATTTTTGTCTAAAACTTTCTAAGCACTTCCCCCCCACCCCCATCAGATTTGGACTCTGGCCTAGCCACAAATGTATCTGGAATCTTCCTAGGATTAGACTAGAAATACTGTGTTACTGTCTGTGCACAAATGTGAGTCCGTATACGGTTGCATGTTTGAATCTTCAGTAACAGATGTAACATTTCTGTATGATAAGAAAGACCTTAGCAAATGATGTAGGAAAGTGGAGGTCAATTTGGTGATTTACTCTACCTGCATTTGAAAGGCAATCTATTTGAAATATGATGAAAAGTGGACTATGTCCAGCCTGACATTGTTTGAAAAGCTTGTCTATACTGCATCTTTATATAGCATGAGGGAGATGATGCTTTCAAAGCAGTCGCTGTCTCACAGGTCAGTATGGTGGGCAAGGGTAACACTGTTTCAGAAAAATAAATATTTATTTTATTCTTCTTGGCAGCCCATTGATTGCCATCACAGTTGCCTTGGTGGAAAAATTTTTTTTTTTTTTTTAGTTATGAGAAACATTGTGAAATCTTCAGCTTTTTGAAAAGTAAGGCAAAGTAAGATGGGCATTGAAATAGGGAAAATGGCTTTATGAGTATTGTGTCTAACAGAGTGGTACACTGGTCTCAGTTGTACACTAAATAAAAAAGAATTCACAGTGATTGAGATTTTGTAGGAAACCCACAATTCTAAATCCTTTATCAGGAAAACATTGCTGGTTAATATATTTTATTCAAGACTATGAAAATCACTCTGGGTCTGTTGTACAAGCCCAGACATGTTTGGGCATCTTGATGTTCTGCAAAAAAAAGGAAAGGAAAGGAACGGAAAGGAAAGGAAAGGAAAGGAAAGGAAAGGAAAGGAAAGGAAAGGAAAGGAGAAAAAAAAAATAAAGGCCTTATCCCCTATAGAAAGAAGGGGTTTCTCAGCTCGTGAAATGGAGTCTAAGTAGTAGCAGCTTCACAACTGACCTGGGAATAAGTGCGAGGGAAAGTGCTGAAGACAGAGCAGCCCAAGTGTGTGCTTTTCAGCTCACCACAAATTTCTCTGGGGCCGGACCTTGAGGTCCTTTATCTCTGGCCCTAAACTCAAGAGGGGCAGGTAGTGAGAACACAAATTACTGTGTGTTACTGTGTTACTGTGAATTATTGGGTTACTGTGTGTTGTTGGTTTTGCAGATAAAGTGCAGTGCTGGTTTTGTCTTTACTGATTTGGCTGGAAGGATTGGTTGTCTCCTCTGGCACATGAAGTTGGGGCACTGGAGCGGGCCAGCTGGCGGCTGTGCCATCCAGATTAGACTGTGTTGCTGTTAATAATGTGGGGGAAAAAATCAGGAGCTATGGTAGGGATAGTATCTGCCCCTTTTGGAGGGTGTGTACCTGCCACTTATTACTCATGTTCCTAGTTCTGGTTAGATTTCTGCATAACTGGAATCCAAGACTAATTGAGGACATTTTTTTTCACATTTATCTCGGGTTACCTTTTCTCCAAAGCAGACCTCATTCCTGTGATTCATGCCTTTATCACGTGCAGACTCACCACTGCCTCACTGATCCCCACCAAGGCCCCATCTCAGGCCTAGTGGGAGAAGCTTCCAGCTGGGCTGCCTTGCTCTGAGCACACCGTGGCTTTTATTTGTTAAGCTTCATGCTGTCCTGAAGCTGGCCTACCTGCAAGGATGGCTCTTACCTTCTGCCAAGTGTCTTCAACATCAGCAGCATTCCTCTGCCTCCAGGGGAGGAAGGCACCTCAGTAAGTCCCTGAGCTTCTTCCAGCCTGAGGGCACCACGTTTGCTGGCCCTGTAGCAGCGTTCATCTCTTTTTTATGCTTGGGAAGAGTCAAGGAGTTCTTGTCCTTCTCTGCAAAATAGGCTTGTTGTGTTGTTTGCTATTCAGGGTCTTGAGAAGCTACAGCCTCATTTTGTTACCACAAGTCTCAACAGATTTTTCAAAAGACAGCAGACCAAATACAGGACCATTTTTTGAAGTTTTTATTCAGCTGATCTTGCTGAAGGCAGCTTTCTCACTGATGTCTACCAGACTCAGGCAGTAAAAAACAGCAAAGAAGCAACTGGATAAGGACTGCAGATTATGGCCCACTGATCTGCACCCAGGCCGAAGGAGCAGAGTGCACAAATCAATCATCAGGTTTGGTACCTGGGCTTATAAAAACGTACTGGAATAGTATGTGTAAGTGTACAATGTACCTGTGACTCTGAAGCTAACACATTTTCTCCCTCGTCCATAGAAATTGCCTGGTTTAGACCATAAAGATATGCTGCTCTTTGTGTGGTATGTAAAGAATATCAATATGAAAAGAATTTATGTGTGATCCAAGAGTTTTTTAATAAAGTCCACATTCTCTGGACATTGCTTCTATTCTTTCTGAACAGATATAAAGTGATATAAGTGCATCAAAGATAGATAGATTATAGGTAGCAATAGGTAGATTGCTGGCTGGCTGTAACCTCGAGTAGGCTGGGCTCTGGATAAAGGAACTTCTAATGGTTTTATACAGTCTGTGACATTAGACTGCTCATATATTAGCTCTCAGCACATCCTCTTACACAACCCAATGTGGTAGAACAAATTAATCACACTTTGGCCTGCTAAATGGGATTTGGAGGGCATAACTATAAATTAAGCTTTCCTCAACTCCACCTCAGAATGTTTCATCCTCCATATTGCTCATGAGTCATACCTTCTCCAAGCTCTGCAGAGCTGAGTAAACCCTGTTCATTGTCTTCCTGCATACAAATGTTGAAGGTCTACCTTGACAGCTGGAGGTTTTCTGTTTGTTTTTAATTGTTTGTGCTTCTCTTCCCTGTATGGAGATGGCAGGTAGAAGCTCGCAGCTTTGCGGTTGGAACAGAAAACAGTAAAGATTTTGCCTCAGTATAGCCTTAGCCCAGTTTCCTATACAAACAAGATTCTCTCTGGTAGGTTCCAGTGTGTCTGAGGAATGATGTTATTATGTGGTTATCACCTCGAAGCATTAGGCATATTTTTTATCTACAGTAAGCTGAGGAATCTCATCTTCTTTGGGATTCTTTGGGAAACCAGTATAGAGGACAAAGGACAGGCTCAATTTGCTTGCAGTGGTCTGTGCTGCTGAGGAAGTTTCATGAGCAGGGTTTTTTTCATGTTTTAATAGCAGAAGTATTGTTTGGGATACTTTTATCAGGCAAAGGTGAAGAAGGCAAAGGCAGAAGTCAGAGGTGAGGTCACTGGCTGCCAGGAAGGAACCACAGATGGAAGGAAGCTCTGCTCAGGGAGCTGGCAGGTTAGAGCCCAGGTGGGATTTGTCTCACCAGACAGTGCTGGGGCAGCCAGATGCTTACCTCCTCCCATGACTTCCTTGCAGTCGGCAAGATTAATTTGCCCTGGATTTCCAAAGACTGATGCATCCTGTCTTAGTCACCTGTTTTAGGAGAGATGAATTGCAACACAGGGACTGTCAAGGGCATCCAGATGAGAAGTTCAAACTGGACAATGAGCTTTTAGTCCACTAAAGTACAGTTGACATGGTGTCTGCTCACAAGTATAAGTGAAGATTAGGCTCTTTTGAACAGTGGAATGCACTGCCCAAAAGCTTTTATATACTTTTGTATATTTAGACGGACACAGTATCACAACTAAAAGTTCTCCATGAAGCTCTCATTGCTCACCAGCATAATTTTTATCTTGTTATTTTGCTTTTCTGTTTTCCATCCATTAGCTGATCTTAATCTATATCTGGGTCATAGTATGAGTAGTCATGAAGTTGTATATGGTGAAGGATGAGTAGAGCTCTCTGTCATCTTTTGATCATATTACAGTCTTCTGTTTATGAACTTCCTTTGGTTTATGTACTTGGGAAAATGAAAAGTACCTTCTATTTCTTTCAGGCTTGTCAAATTTTTCCTTGTGCAGTGTCCTCCGATTTCCAATTCTTAACTCAGGCATCCCATTACGTCATGAGGGGTTTTGTAGTACTTATTCCTCTTTGTTTAAACTCCAGATCCCAGAATCCTGTGAGCATCATCTATCATAGTGCTTTATACTGTGTATTCCTTACCTTCACAGTTGCAAAGCAAAATTTTAAGTGTAGTGCAGTTTCAATTTCTATAGCATTCTTTTCACTATCTGAGTAACCAGAAGGATCTGAGAAAGTTCAGTAGTATTTCAGTTGAATTTTAATCTTTTTTAAGTACATCTCATGATGTATCAGTCAAATTTATTGGTTTCGAACACTTTGATGTCTCTATTTTTTATTATGTACTGTGTGGTATCATGAGCATCATTCACCAAATAAATTCAGAAGGCTACATAAAAATGGAAGTGGTTTGGTCCTGTTTGTGTTCCTAGTAACTAATATTTTAAAAGGTAGGAAGAATCTGATTTCTAAGCCTAGTTTAATAGTTCAATAAAGTAAACAAATAAATGCAAGGACAGAATAAAATTGAGAGGGTAAAATAATAGATCAAGTAAAAGGGTAAGAACTCATCCATCTACCATAGCTATGCTTTTGGAAAGGGAAAAGTTGAAAACTTACAATGAACATAGGATAGATGCACATTATGGTATTTGGTATTCTTCTTTTGCATTGTGCTTCACCCTAAATGCATGTAAAATTTTTGTCTCATTTTTAATAGCTTACTTTTTGACTTTGAAATACTCTGCAAGCTTGCTTTTTCTCCACAGCTATTTGTGGTGGTTACTTGAACTGATGACGATAATCAGAAAACCATGGTTGGTCTCCATTGTAAAATATTCTACTGCCTTTGATGGAGCACTGATCTTACTGTGCTGGGTAAATTTACAGATTGTGAAGAGATATTTCCTGCCTGAAAACTCTGGTGATTTTTTTCTAAACTTTTGTTTGGCTTTGTCTTACTGGTTCAAAACTCAGGACTATATATTATAGCACCTCCCACATTGTTTTCCTTGTCTGCTGTTTTCTTAGTTGGCCAGTTGCTGGTCTGTGTCAGCACCAATAACAAGTTAGCACCAGCCTGCAATGTTTATTCAAGTAAAATTCACAGACTTTTTGTTTGCTTGAGCACTACAGGACAGAAACCTTTTAGGTTCAAACAAAATAACATGTAGCTCTTCCAGTCTGTCACATATACTTTAGATATTCCTGCCAACTGTTGACAAATTTGAGGCATGTTGACAAAGTATCATAAATTCCTAAGGAAAATGCTCTTCTATCCCTTATTTTCCAAATAGTTTCCTTAGGATGAGATCCTGCAAACATACAAAGGATTACTATTTACTTTCAGTGTGTGGGTAACTCCAGCAAATTGAGAATTTACTGTTGAAGTTATATCCCTCATGCCCACCAAAACCTATGGCAAAAATTGCATCCACTTCAATGAAACCTGGGAACCTTGATACCGAATTGGGAGGCAAGATTCATATTTGACATGATTGATGAAAATGTGACATCTGCTTTCACTTAAATCTTGCAGACCCCTGGATTCCCTGGCTTGCTGAAGAACCCTGAAAAGAGCCAGAAAGTTGAGTTACTGTTATCTCCCCCCTGGCATTGTATTCCGCTCCAGACCACTAGTGGTGAGCCTTACAGCCAGACCAGTGCCAAGGATGGCTGATTTTGATCCATGGGGCTCCTCTCCAAACTTCCCATTTGTATAACTAGTGAGGTGTATTTTTGAGATCTATCTACTCAGTCTTTTAGTCCAAGACCTCAAATCGGGATAGAAAGAGCTCAACTTTACTGTATTTTATCTTTCTCAGTTTTGTGAAATTGAGAAATTTAAAAGATAGTACCAAGGAACTAAATATGATTATAGTTTCAAGAAAGGGGGGCATATTGTTATCCCAGAATTCCATGTTTGGTTGGCTTGTCTTGCTAAAGGTGTTTAGGCAAGTGCCATTAAACCCTGGTAAAAGGAACATGGCATATCAATGTATGCATTTTTTTTACTTCTGAAGTAGCAGGTCCTTGCTTGCCTTTGAACAAGACTGCATGACCTTAAGCTGCAGACTCCTTCTGGTCTCCAACTGAGGTGTTACCCAGAGTTCCAGTTTGGGGAAGACAGAGGTGTAATTTGTGTTACTCCCTTGTGAAACAGTGCAAATCTCCTGTTAATCAGTTCTTCCTAGGCTCTTGTGAA
>NW_008238330.1:1545455-1548111 GCF_000691975.1 Corvus brachyrhynchos | reverse complement strand
AATGAAAGGCTCTGAAAGCATTTTTGTATGTGTATAAGTACATGGGACTCTTGTCCTCTACCATTAATGACAGCTGTGCATGCTGCTGGGTCACACACCAGCAATAACTTGATCTGCTGTGAGTACTTGATCACCTGTCTGCCAAATGAAGCAGATAGAGCTTATGCTGTTTTTATGTTGACTGCAGAGGAGTAGAAACATCTCATCTGATATAAATCCCGACTGTACAAGCTCCTTAGTACTTCTTGATGTCCCGACTTTCTATCTACAGAATAGCTTTATATTGAAGTGGTGTGGCATTTTGTATCCAGTACTAGAGGTTGTAAAAAGAGTTTTAGTGTCTGAACTGGAGCCTCATATGGAACACAATGACAGGAGTAAGGGTGGGAGCACAGTGACCGACAGTCCCTTCAAAGTATTGTCTGATGCAGTATATGTATTTTATTTAATCCATTCAGTGCGTACACAGTTCAATGTCCCTGTCAGAATGAGACTAAGTCAGCAACTGCTATAGACGGATAGATGTAAAACAGAGATTGAGAGAGGTAGATGTAGATAGATACATCACATGAGGTCTTGATGGATGAGAAATTCATGCTTTAGATTCACTAATCTTAAATGTCTCCTGAGTAGATATCATCAAATATGATGCACTGAATCTTTCTGTAAGGACAAATGTCCACCAAGGACAGATTAAGGCCAGTAGATTGGCTGGATTCCTGACTAGATTGGAATCTGCACCCAGGTGGCCAAGCGGATAAACCAGCAGTTCTCAGGGGTCCCTTAATTCCCATAGGATGCTACTTGATTTACAAATGCTATTGTCACACCTTACCTGGGACAACTTTAACTGGGGATGATCTGCTAGTAGTGTAGTTGTAGAGCATTAACATATTACAAAAAAGACATTGGCAAATGCCCACTAAGCAGTGTCTCTATAGGTATGCAAGGCCAGGATGAAATTACTTAGAAGCCGTTAATCTATTTTTTCTATTGTCATTAAAAAAAAGGCAAACAAAGCCATTGTATGTGAATTTGGATTAGAACAATGGGCATTCACCACCTATTGAAATAATTATTTAAGAGGCTGACAAAAAGTCTGAAGACTACAAACTTTCCATGGTATTTGAGAATGCTTTAAAATGTTGGCTAGTAGCTTTAAGGCTTAGGGGAAAACCTAGTCATTTCCTAGGGGAGTGTCTGAATTCACCTCAGAATGTGTCTGTTCAATTCACTGCATCAACAGCTGGCAAAAAAAAAAGACATTTTGATGGATCCTTTATATATGTGATATTCTCTCCATCCCCCCATCCTGACTGACACTAGGCAATGTTAACATAGGATTGGATATGCTAGAAAAAACTGTCTTTTTTTCTGATAAAGGTGATTTCATTAAAGGAACTGGTTTAAATTCTACCAGAACAGTCTATATAAATTACATCTCCTGGAGAAGGGCTTGTGACTATACACTGCAAAATACTGCTAAATCCTTTCACATGTAGTTCAATGGCTCAGTTGGGAAAGAAGCTGAGACAACTCCCTAGAGAGAGGCTGAAACTATCCCAGATCATTTAAAGGGGATGTTAATGATGATCTAACTAATTATAACAACCTAAATATCACCACCGTTAGCAATTTCATTTCTTATTATAGCATGGCAAAAAGGAGATAAACAGATTATTTATGCCAACTCTGTGTGAAATGTTATGATTTTTGTGTCTTTATTGGATGTAGCCTGTTAGAGACACTCTGCTTTTCCCCATATGCTACCTGCCTGATAATTAACATGTATAGGGTGCTTTTAAGAGCAAACAAAGGAAACTCACTCTGCTTGTTTGTTTGGTGTGTTTATGGTCATATATAAAAATATCTCAGGCAGTACAACGCCATTTTAATTTCCTGGAAAAAGAAAATATTCTTCTGAATATTCATAGTAATGTGTTTTAATGCAAACTTATACCTGAAGTCAAGGAGGGTAAAAGTATTTTGAGCAAAACTTTGTATTTAAGAGATGGAGAGCTCAGACTTTCTATGTAGACAGCCCAAAAGTACAGAATTTTCTGCATAAAATAGTCCTTTTTGTCTGCGTGTAAACCCCAGCTCTTAGCCTTAATTTTCCTTCAGTAATCACAATAGAATATGAAAAAGAAATATGTAATTTTATATATTTATGAGATAGAAAGGGCTAAAAAAATTATTGCATTTTGATCTGTTTAATTTCATTATACAGTATTCAAAAAAACCTAGTGATGAATACGTTATAAATAGCTAGGTTAGTTAGATTAGACTTTCAGAGAAATAGGATGGCACACAAGAGATGATCTGGTAGAGTAGAAAGAGAAATCTGATCAGTAGGGATCAGTCCTTTTTCCACTGAAATCTAGCAATATCCTCAGTGTTAGCAGGAGAAAGACATAGAGGTTCCTTGCTATGGACTGCCAGACAGAACTATGTATATCAAGTCTGTGAAGGGCTACAATGAGCATCCTTAGAAAACTCAGATTCTTGAATGAAGGTTGCTACTTTGACACATCTGGATATTTGCTGATAAATTTCCAGGGTTTTTTCGATGGCAATAATAACAGTCAAAAATCCAAATAATGGAAGGATCCAAAGTTACTAATTTACACTAGTGTGCAGCGGTACATCAGTTTAT
>NW_008238330.1:1541619-1545398 GCF_000691975.1 Corvus brachyrhynchos | reverse complement strand
ATTCCATTTTCCTTTCCTAAATTAATTCTCTGATAGTAACTCCAGATAAGGTTTTTGCCCTGACCTTTATATCCTTCCCAAATGTGGTCACCTCCACACACCAGTTCTGCATCCCACCTTAGGCCGTGAACTTTTACTTGTGCCCCCAGCTGCAGCTTCTGCAGACTTTAAGGATTTTGACATGGTACCATGTCATACCCCTCTTTTTCTTCCGCTAGGTACCTCTTGAGACCTCTCTGCTGTGTGAGGCAGCCATGTAGCAAGGGAGATGCATGGGTGGGGGCAAGATGCACCAGTCAAGTTCTCTTGTGGTGGATATTGCATAAATAACCAGAAATCGGTGCCATTGCTCCATATTCCAGTGCTTCACCTGAGTTTGCCCCTGTGAAAGCACAGCAGACCTGTCCATTTAACAGAATTTATTCCAGTGAGGTATTAGCCTACTGGCAGGAAGGTGACTGTCGTAAAACCTTTGTCTTCTAGTGGATGTCACCTGGATAAATAGCAACAGTTAAGGTCCTTGCATGTGTCCTGTAGAGCATTCACTGGCATTGGAGAGAAAGCGGAAGGTGCTGCAACTGGGAGCGGTGACAAGACTGGCTCTTTGGTGTCGCTGAATATCAGGTCTTTTGCATGCATCTTACGTGAGCAGAGTCCCTGCTCCTTCTGATTCTGCTTTCCTGGAACAACAGGTGCAGCAAAAAGGGAATACAAGCACACAGCCTGGAGGCCTGTAATTTTCCAGTCAGAGGCTGAGAAGAAGTGGGGACACAAGGTAGGCTGAAGAAATGCAAAAGTATCGTTCATGATATAACTTACAGCAGAAATGTTCTGTGGTTGTGGCATACTGTCTCAGAGAAATGAGCTTTGGCACGGGTCAACAGGTCTTCTGCAAGAGCCATTCCTACTTGCAAGGAAACATCACAGACATATCTCAGAGGTCAATTTCTTTTGGAGGGGCAATCTAGACATACGGAAAAATCATTACATTTTATTAATGTGTAGTTTTACTCTTCCCATTGCATCTTTGAAGTATGATTCCTCTGAATAAGACGTGAAAGATGGTAAGAGAGGCACCTCCCTGAACAGAGCTGCCCGTTTTCATTTTGTTTAGCTGAAGGGCCTTGGATGCTCTAAGCTTCTTTAGCGCTCTTCATTATCAAGGTGTTGAAACATTTACAGTATGTTTCAAATGGCAAATGTCACCCACTCACCGTCGTTTTTTATTTTCTGCTTGGCCTGACCAGACACAGGCACTGGCAGAAACTTCTATATTGTTTCTGTGTTTTCCTTCTCTCAAGACTTTCACTGCTCTGAAATGCACCAGAAGGCTATTTTTCATAAGCAAACCTTAAGGCATTCTATCACCTCTTTAGTTTTTAAATTTTTTTGTCTGTCTTGACTGCGAGTTGAGTGTAGAGAAATGTTTGGGATTTTTATTTTTTATCTCAAATTAGAAATATGTGTCTTGAGCCGAGTTGGTGTGAATTGTAGTAAAAACAAACAAACAAGCAAAAACTAAAAAAAAAAAAAAAAAAAAAAAAAAAAAAGTTGTTTTCTAATGTAACAAGATGTCCAAACTCTGAGGAAAAAACTTATATTTTAAAATGTCTAAGATGAATACTGATTTGAAGGCCCAGTCTCAACTTAAAATCATGCCCCAGTTTGAATGTCTTTTAAGCTATTATTAAAAGCAGTATCTTAACATCAGCAATACTGAATTATAAATGGCTAGATAAACAGGATTTTCCACATTAATTTGTTTCTTTTACAAAGTACCATTTTGGATGTTGGTTAATTTCCCCTGCTACTTTTAAGCGTTTTCATTATACAAAGAGGAAAAAAAGAGTTTAAGAAAATTGATTGCATAAAATAGAAAGGAATATGCAATAGGCAGAAAATGAGAGAAGGGTACAATGTGCTGAAGGAATCATATTGCTCTTAAACAGATCTGTAAAGGGAGCTGAGGTTTGCCTAATCATTCTGTACACCACCAATCCCCCAGCATATATATATGTATCGGGGGGTGGTATACATGTTACATAAAGTACATACATATGGTGGTATATATAGTACATATACCGAAAACAAAACATCCGCAGTACTGTATCACTATTATCATATATCATGAAACAGCTAACATTTTCCTGGGAGCATGAGACTGGAAAAGGAAGTCTTATAAGATAAAAAAGTTGGAAGAATATCAACTCTTCATACTGGTGTTCAGATCCTGGTGTTGCACATGCCTCCTCCCTGCGTAGCACTATGCCTGTCAGAACAATCGCTTGGGCAACCAGGGGCTGCTCCTTCTAAGCAGGGGCAGATTTGTCTCTCGGTGTGCTGTGAAATTGCTGGCTACAGAGGCATCGCACCAGGGCACAGGCTCTCATCCTGTCCTGGTGCCCGCCTCTAACAGTGCATGTGTGTGCGTGGCAGCTTGGATGTTGTGCACCTCTCATTCAGTGTGAAAGCATCTGACTACTGTGTCTGCCCTGAAAGCCAGCATGTGCTGACCTGGTGCTGTAAAACCTGCACACAAATAGGCATCCCTGGGATTGCCAGGGCAATTAGTCTGTGCCAGGGACATCCATAGGCATCTCTCCAAAGCTACTTCTTTGCACCCAGAAAAGATTTCCAGGTGAAAAACAACTCCAAACCAGTTAGTCTGAGGAAATTAGGGTTGAAGGAGCCCTTTGAGTCAGATAAAATTGCCTTCTGTTTCTAAAAATCTCATGGACCAAGTCACCTCAAACCATAAATACCTGCAGCTTTGTTTTGTAATAAAATTAACATGTTCCATAGTGAGACTAAGGGAAGCTTTATGAAATGCACAGCATCAAGAACCAGTCTTTCATTTTCATCAGCAAACATATCTTTTTTTTTCAAGAGCCACTAATTTTTTTGGGACTTCCCAAATGCTTAGGGGAACCCGAGCCCGGGTACCTTGTTAAATTGTATATATCAGTAACAAATCTTTACTTGGCAGCGTTGTGAGCCAGGTTATGAACAAAGGTGCATATGAAGTATTTGACATTGTGATGGCAACAACTTAAATATATATATACTTTTCGTGAGAGGCAGTCCCACCTTGTGACTTGATGGAAAATGGTTGTGGTAATGTTCATTTACGGTTTCTCAGACTTTAATATCAGGGGAGCAATCTGCAGAACTAGAAAAAGGCAAGGTGTCTTGTCAGGACGTATCATTTCCCGAAGGATGGAGATACGGGAACAAGTGCCATCCTAGTTCCTGCTATTTCTGAACCGCAGCGTGCATTGCTGTGGGAAACCTGCTCGCAAGGAGCCCGGGGGAAGAACGGAGATGAGGGCCAAAGAGGGAGGCAGCGGAGAGCCTTGTTTTGTAGGGTGAAGGCCAGAGCAGCCTGGCAGGCTGCTGGGGAGGCTGGCAGGTAGGCTGGGAAAGGAGGAGCAGGCGACGCATCACCGCCACCCTTCCCGATGCCCAAGCACTTGTATTTTTTCCCCCCAAAGAGCTATTTTTCAGTGTCACATGGCTTAGGTGAAACTTTCCTTGAAGTCCTTCAGTCAAGTCAGGCTGCGGCGCCAGAGCAAACGCGAGCCCAGAAGCCGCAGCACACAGAGAAAACCCACCCGAGGGGCACGTCTTCCCCCCAAAAGCCCTGAATTTTTGGCGGGAGGGAGAAAGGGGTGTCCAAGGCATCGGTGCGCGGGAAACGGGGCTGCAGATGCAGGCTGAGCTGAAGGATGGAGCGAGAGAGGAGGGAGAGGGAGGAAGCGCGACCCGAGGCGGAGGGGCCG
>NW_008238330.1:1540746-1541415 GCF_000691975.1 Corvus brachyrhynchos | reverse complement strand
CCGGGCAGCAGCCAGCCGCGTCCCGAACAGGCGGAGGGAAGGGGGGGAAGGAGAGCGGAGCCCTCTCCGCCGCTCGGAGGAAGGGGAGGGAAGGGGGAAGTTTAGCGGAGGGTGTTTGAATCGGGAGTTATCCCTAAAGAGCCTTTCCCCTGCTCTGATCCAGAGGGCTGCGCTGGAAGGAGGGGGCGGCGACGACGAGAAGCCCTGCAACATCTGTAAAACTTGAAGGAGGCGGCGAGAGGAGCGCGCGAGACGGAGAAAAGCGAGAGGGACAACTTTTCCGACACGTGAGTACCTCAGCGCGATGTGTTTGTTCCCCTTCTTCGGTGGCTGCGCCGAGCCAAAACCATGCGGGGCGGCGGCGGGGCTGGAGGGGACGGGGGGCACGGGACGGGACAGAGGGGTCCCCCCTTCCCTACGAAAACTGTTTGGTACCGGGCGGTGGATTTGGGGATATATGTTTTTTTTTTCTTTTGCTCCCTCTCTTCTTTTTCTTCTTTTTCTCCTTTTTCTCCTCCCCCCCGCTCTTTTTGTTGAACCAAATCAGAAATGTCAGTCAGTGCGAGTGAGTCAGAAAGGATCAGATTACAAGATCACTGAAACTGATGTCGGACCCGCACACACACACCCCCACACGGAGGCAGAGGCGCGGGCTGCTCCCCGCGGGAG
>NW_008238330.1:1540071-1540356 GCF_000691975.1 Corvus brachyrhynchos | reverse complement strand
TCGGCCGGGCACGTCCCGCGGCGGAGCTGCCGATGTGCGGGCGACAGCTGCTGGTTTTTTTCCACCCCCTTCTTTCTCCTCGCCCCAACTCCCTGAGCGACTCCCAGGCGTTTTCACGCCCGTGCAGCGGGAGGCCGGCACAAACTTCGCAGGGGGAAAGGCGAGAGGAGCGGGGGAGAATCCGCTGTCAAATCTGGCGGGGCGGAGGGGCGCCCGGGGGGCCGTCGTTCTCTGCCGGCTGCTCCCTGCGAGGAAGGGGACGGTCGGGTCCCGGTCGAGAGGGGG
>NW_008238330.1:1538623-1539914 GCF_000691975.1 Corvus brachyrhynchos | reverse complement strand
GACGGGCCCGCCGGCTCGCAGCTGCTAGCGCCCGCTCCCCAACCCGCGCACCACGTGAAGAGAAAAGGTAAAAGGAAACACACGCCCCCCGCTCCCCATCTCACTCCCCAGTTTTGTTTTTAACCCTCTGGTGCGTAGTTTTGATCCGGTCCTCCGGGCACGGTGTCCGTGGCCTTCTGCCAGTTTGTATGTAGATATATTTATGTAAAAGATTTTCTCCCAGCTCCTTGCCAGCTGTTCCACATTTTCCAGCTGCCACTTCAGTTTGAAATGATGGACTGTACGGATCTCAAAGAGCCTTTTAGTCAGAGGTACGGATAGCTGTCCGTTTGATACACAGTGTCATGTTTTAGAGGCTACTTCACTAAAGGATCATTAAGTAGCAACCCACTGCAAAATGCTCATCATCGTCGCACCCCTGCTACTTCCCGCTTCATTTCCAAGGCTCAATAAACATGATTTTTTAAGCTTCAGCGTGCAGACTTCATTTCTTTTGTGTGCGTGCTACAGAAAAACTTGGAAGCGAAATTTTCCAGAGGCCTTGAGATAATGTGGCTGATAAAACCAACAAACATTTTTAGGAGGGCATGGCTGCCTCTCTCTCTCTGTGTGATGTAGGTATCTTTTTTGAAATCGTTTGACTGGAATAGTGAGAAATCAGTATGTTTCTCTGTGTTACAAAATAGTTTTTGGTGTGGTGTTCAATGAGATTATGGATTGAAATGTGCCAGAACTGGCCTTAAGTAGTTTGAATATTTGTGCAATTGCATTGTAATTTGGAAATGTGCCTCACTGATTGATTCCTATAATTATTTCATTTAGGTCCTCTATTAAAAATTAATAATGATCTGACAGTTTCTTAATTATATATGTCATGATTATTTTGAAGGAAGACGAATGCAGTGTTTTAAAAGTAAAGTAATCTTAAAATGTAAAAACTGCCGTGTTCACACCACTGTATTTCAGTTGTGGAAATATATATTAAAAGTAATGGTGATCAGTTTAGCAATGTAAACTGTAGGCAGCCTCTTGAGAGTTTGTTTATATAATGAAGGTTTGGGTATAACTAGCTAGTATGTAAATACTTTCAGTTTTGTGTATAGCCCAATTCTAAGAGCATAAATAATAGTAACTATGAGAGAAGGCTATTTTAATGATGGGAATTATTTCTTTAAAAGCAGGATTATGTGATTTTGAATGAGTAGAAAGAATGAGTAAGAAAAATACTCTCTCAGTTTATGTGTATTTTTTTAAGCAGCAGTGGAAGCAAAACTATGGCTTAAGGTGCCCA
>NW_008238330.1:1522714-1538607 GCF_000691975.1 Corvus brachyrhynchos | reverse complement strand
AGCAGGACATTTTGTTTTCCAAAGCTTTTCTGTAGAAGTACTGCAAAACAAAGACATCACCTGCATTTTCCTGCTTAAGTGGAGTAACATTTTTGTCTTGAGAAGGTGTGCAGTGGCCAAGACAGTGTTTTACTGCTATACGTAATCATCAGTTGTGAAAGATTGTTCATTTTCAAACACAAAACCAGTTCGTAGCTGAGAAATTAAAGTATCAATGGTTATAAATGATTTTTTTTTCTGAATAGTTGTTGGAAAAACCAAAATACTCAAGTTTGGAGATATCAATATAATTTGTTCACCTTGCAGATTACTTGAATTTTTAACAAGATAAATGTATGCATTGATACTGACCCATGAAAGTTTCAGTTACACTTCCTGCCTTGTTTTGGGGAAAGCTATTTAATTACCTGCACTCCTGTAGTGTGTTTGAATTTCATCCTGCATATTAAAGGAAGGAATGGCATATTTTTATGTTGTAGAGTGTTAGTGAAAAGTTAGTCATCTTTGCCTGATAAATAAGGAATTTGAGGGCTATTAAAGCAGGGTTTATTTGGAGTTATGGAAAGAGGCATTTTAATGATCAGTGTTGCATGTGTTCAACTATATGGAGACAGTAATGTACAAAGAAAAAGCAGACTTGAAGGAAAAGTGAATCAACGAGTCATGAAATCCTCAGGAAAACCTTAGTAATGGAATGTTAATGCTTTTAGACTATAGTAGATTACCTTAAAAGTCAGGCTTTTCTTCTTTATGCAATTGTTGTAAATCCCTGGCTAAAGAATACTTTGAAGAATGCTTTAGTTTTCCTGGCACTCATATTCTGTAGTAATTCTGGTTGTTTTGGAAGATTCAAGATATTTTCTGCCAAGTTGCAGTTAGGCAATTAAAATGCTAAAATGGCTACAGAGGAAGCTTTTTATTCAACAAAAGGTTCAGCTGTAATAATGATTTCAAGTTGTCTTTTAACCACAGGTTTTATAGACATCCTCCTTTTATACTTTGTCATTTTTATAAGGGAATTGATTTGTTATACTTTAAAATCAAATAAAATGAGACAGAATAAACAAAAATAGGGCATGGGTGCTGCTGCAAACTTTTCAAGTTCTTTCAGTGCATTTTTCATCTTTACTTTTATTTGATAGGTCTGTGAAATAGAGCTGTAGACTGGCAGACTTTAAATGAAATTTCACACTTTGATGATTTTTTTTAAACTTTGATATATTGACAGCAAAAGGAGCTGCAAAGCTTTTATATAACTTGAGCAGTAACACCAAGCAGCAGTCAAACGTCTCTATGCATTTGTGTTTAACTGCAGAAGAAAAACATGTCCATGGGCAGTAGAGGGTTCTTATCAACTCCCTAATCCCAGATCCCAGCAAACCTTGAGGGCATGCCTCAGATCTTGCTGAAATCATTGTAGACTCTCACAGTTTGCAGATTAAATATGCTATGTGTTCCTGGCTCCAACAACAGTTTTATGAGCTCACTAAGCTTCCTGTTTTAAGATCCTTTTCTGAAGTTTTTAGGAGCTGCTAAGGGCGATGCTGTCTATGGCAAGTGGTACTTATTAATTCAGGGACACTTTAGGTATTTCATCTTGTCTGTAAAAAGAGCCAAAATTGCTATTTTCAAATTAGAAGTCGAGTTGCACTGGAAAAAAGGAGCTCCTTTAAAGAGGGATTCTGTTGTTTTAATGTGTTTGTCAGTACACAAGGTGACAAAGTTTATACGAGGCTTGATTTGTTTTATGAGGCTTGACTTTGACTGGGCTCTTTAAAACGAGACTTTTTCAGTTGTAATTCTAAGCACAATGCAGCTTTTAGTACATAATTTCTGAGCCTCTTTTAACCAATTGTGTTTGTAGCAGCTCATTAAACATACCTTTGAAGTTCTCGTTCTCCTTTACGTCTCAAAAAAGGGAAAATATATTCTGCCAAGAATGAATTTCAGTGAATCAGGTGGTTAACCTGGCATTCATTGACCCTTCTGAACGTATGGCATTGAACGTTCTGAGTCTGGTCTTTTCTAGGTGCTAAATAGTTAACTCTTATATTTTATTCACTGTAATAATGTTTATGTATTCGGTGCAATAGTTTTAATTAAAAAGGAAAATACTTATTGTCCAACAACATGTGTCATATTGTTCCCAAGAGAACTTGAGCCAATTTTGTGCTTAAAGGTTATTCAGTGAATGAAATTTTGAAAGCCCATTTGTCAAGGTACTGCACGGTTTCTGTTAGTTTTCAACCCCCAAATTCATTGTCCGCATGGCCCAGTCATTAGTCAGCAGTGTATTAGTGCTGCCTTCAGGCAATGCTGCCCAGCACTTCTTCGCACCATTATAGCTCTAAAAGTGTACTCTGCCGACTGGTAGAATTACTGCTCTGATTTCCGCTTGGCTGCTTTTGAGGTAAGTCCCCTCCCTAGCTTCCAGCTCACGATAATCCCTGCTTTCTTTTAAGGCTGCTTTCTGCAGAGATTTAGGGGAAAACTTTCTTAAAGATTGTGCTGGCATCATACTGTGGTTTTGTTGTGGTGTACTCTGTACATATAAATTGTACCTGCCTTACCTTGAAAGTGTATTAAATTGGCTGCTGAAGTGTTGGTTTCTCTCTCTTTAAGAACAAAATAAAAAACGAGGTAATATAGTGATGTTAAAAACCCCTGCGAGGTTACTTAGATTACAGCAAGGGACAAAGTAATTGGGACAGAATGTGTTTGTGTCTAATTAGTTGCTGGGTGTCAGAACTGATAATATCAGAATCTACTACAAGGAGATCTGATTGAATAATTTTCTTAGCTGAAGTTGCCACTCAAATGTCAAGTTATTTTTTACACTGATTATCAAGATGATTAAGCCTTTTAAAAAATTTATTCTTTCTTTATTCATGCTCAAAATGCTGCTGTGTTTTTTTTGGTATCTGATATTTAGTTCAGGGTAAAGTACCAAACAGACCTTTTGGTGGTTTAGAGCTGAACCTCCCCCAGTAGTGTTTGCTGCTTTGTATGACACTGTTTTCTTCGCATACAAATCTGTTAATGTCAAGAAAATCAACTGTGTGTAAAGAATACATCATCCAGCTGCCCAAAGAATGAAGCCTTTATTAGATAAGATTTATGAATACCTGAAACTGAAGAGTCAGAAACACAGATCAAGTTAGTGTCAGTTCAATACGCTGTTCTGAACCGTATATATTAAAATGAAATCCTAGCACTATGGATTCTTAACTATCAGGACATGGTTCGGTGAGGTTTTGCTTGGCTCTTCAATTCACTGTGGATGTTTTTTCTAGGAAAATAATATAGCTGTATAATTCTGTGGTTACACTATTTTAACAAGGTTAGTTGATCGTGAAGTGGATTGTGCATTTGTAATGCAGCAGTTCAGAGTTGTACTGTTGTGTTTTGTCAAGTTACAAAAACGCGAAGGAATCATGGCGCAGTTTTCCTGCTGTTATGAGACAGGTGTAAAACCTAAAGTAAACTGTAAAAGCTGAAGATAAAGTTTTATAAAGTACTTTTCACACTTGAAGTTCTTCCTGGGTATATGGAGTTTTCCTAGCTCTTTTACATGTTAAAACATCTGTGTTGTGTTAGAATGTGAAATTCTGGATGAAGGCATCCCTTAACCTGAGAGTATGCTGAGGAGATAAACAGGCTTCCAGGAATGGGACTGTGATCAAAACATGGCACTTTCAAAAACATTCTACTTGATTCCTTTGATCTTGTTTTAAAATGCTAATTGTAAAATATGGAATACAGTCTTCTTTCATTTGCATATCATAAGTTAGGAACAGAAGGCACATCTTTGCAATAGATGTACATTAAATGCATTCTTCCTTGAGCTCAGTTCCTGTATAGATTGACATTGATATATAGATCAAGTTTTGATTCTAAGGAAACTTTCATCTGTTGGGATTGATGAGATAAAACAAAAAGTGTGAAGAAAGTGGTCATTTCACTGGAATGTTGAGCTCCACTGCCTGAAATTAGAGTACTTCTGCATTTTTCTGTGGAAGTTGTAGTGACTTCTTACTTGACTAAATAAGTGGTGCAAAGCACATCCATTACAGAGGTTTGTAATTTGCTTTACCAAGCTGTTTGTCGACAAGAAGGGAACGATAAAACCAGCCTGTATTGTGACCATAAGTATTCCTAGGAACAGTATCAGTCAAGGAAGTCATAGAGTGTTATCCACACAGCAAGTCTTGCTGTTGTCCCCCTCACTGTTCTCTCAGAATATTCCTGGCATTTCAGATCTTGAGAGTATGAATGAACCAAAATTCAGGTTTCATGAAACGAATGCGTTGCCAAAGGAAATCCCTGCACTGTTACTTAAGTTTGTTTTTTGACTTAGTGCTGCTGAATTCCTGAAAAAAGATAGGGCAAAAGCAGAGTATAGACTTGGTAGGGAAGTTTGAAGTGTTGCCCCTCATTGTAACCTATTGCTACAAACAGTACAGTTCACAGGAGATTTTTTTTCTACCCCTCGGTGCTAATTCTTTTACAGCTAATCTTACTTTGACATAATTATTAGTTTTTCCTGCTGCAGAATTTGAAGCACAAGAACAAGTAGGATTGCAAAACAAGCAGTAACACAGCTTATTCTGATTTTTTGAGCAATATGAGGCAGTTTAATTGGAAGGAGTTCTGATTCCTCCTGGGTAAGTGCATTACTGGTTTTAAACACAACCCCCCTCCCTAAATATACTAAAGTATTCGGAGACTTGAAAGATATGTAGCACTTTCTATTTTTTAAGAAATAAACTTTATTCTTTCCATTGTATTTGGGTAGTTCGTAAGAGAGTCAAAAAAGGAATAAGGAAACACAAGACCATGTGATTAAAATAACAAATGCTTAAATGCAGGGTTAATGACCTGATTTATTTGTTTTGTTTTGGTTGTGGGGTTATTTGCTTGTTTGCTTTTCCTTAAAGTTCAGTTCCTTATTGTAAAGAATCTCAGACAATGAATTGATTATAAAATTTTACCTCAGAGGATATATCATATCTGACTTGTAAAGCCACTGAGATGTGTTTTAAGTTGGGGCTCTGTCTCCCTCAGCTTCATGTTGCATGTTCCCAAACAGCAGCTTCTGTGAGGGATAGACTAGGTGGAGATGGACAGTTCAACCTGAATCCTTCAGTGTTGTTATCCATTAAGTTCTGTTTACTGAGTATGAAAATGAATAATTTATTTCCTGGCAGAAATCTGTTTTATTTAGATACAGAGTTTAATCTGTTTAAGTAATAGTGAAAACATTTAATTGGGGTTATACTTAACAGCTTTTTAAATCCGAAAACAAAAGTAGATATAATCTACTTGTAAGACTGTGTGGTTGATGTGTATTTAAAGCAACTGAGGTGCTGCCTCAGTGGAAAGTGCCACTTACTGATCCTACTGTATGTGTATGTTTTAAATATTTTCAGAACTTTTAGGTAACTGAGTAGCAGAAATACATAAGCAAGTATAATTCCCCTGGAGTCGAGCAACTATTACAATCAGTCAGTACTTCAGTGTATGCCATAGAATATTTTCTTGCTTTGGATCTTAATCACAAGGATGCTAATAGCACTGCTTTGCCTAGCTGACTGCCTTTGTGTTTGTGATCCTCGTTGTTGTTGCCACAAGCTATTTAACCTATCAGGAATAGATCAGATCGTCATTAACCAGGCTTTAGGTCTAGTTGTTTTTCAGTCTTTATGGGAGGAAAGAAATCAAAGGAAAGTAACAAGGAAAAGACAGCAGATGGTAATGAACTAGGAAAGATTGTATTAATACATGTTGTGTCCCTTAACTGAGCGTATTTTTCAATTTCAAGCTATGAATCCACCTATCTGATTCTGTCAGGATCTTTCTTTCTTTCTTTCTTTCTTTCTTTCTTTCTTTCTTTCTTTCTTTCTTTCTTTCTTTCTTTCTTTCTTTCTTTCTTTCTTTCTTTCTTTCTTTCTTTCTTTCTTTCTTTCTTTCTTTCCCCCCCCCCCCCCCCTTATTGCTTGTTGTGGTTTTATATAAAGTGGCTATAAAACTATTTGTGCTGTTTATATTGGTCTTAGTCTTACTGAGAGTAGTTGTCACAACAGGGAAGAACCCAAATAAAGTTTACCCTGGAGTAATTAATGAGGGTTGCAGAATTCTGGTTTAGCTTACAAAGAATTGGAAAAGGATAAAACTATTTTTAAAATATTCAGGTTAGTTCCTATAGCTATTAAAAAAATGGTGAGATATACCAAGAGGTTAATGTTACAGTTGGAAAATATTTCTTAAAATGTCTGAGCACCTGAACATTTTTCATCAGGTTCTGTCAGGGGTAACTTTGTCAGTGCAGCTTTGCTAGCGGGTTTGATAGAAAGCAATGCTGAAATCTAGGTGGGTTTTGGAAGTTAAATGTACCTGAATCAAGCCTATATAAATCAGTGTGAAACAGCTCCTATATAGTAGCTTAAGATTGTCTCATGTAAATTTGGCATTTGAATGTGGCTGAACAAGATGCATTTTTTTTATCCTTAAATAATCCCAAGGAACAGTGCAACCCATGTTGATAAAGTTGATAAAGGGCCCTTTCTGGTTGAGAGAGACTGTAATTTCCTGATTGTTCTTTGTGCCTCCCCTTGTGTTTTTCACTTTCATACAGTTGCGCTATTCAAGATGTATTGTATCCCCAAAGACTGCTTCCAGTAGTGTGGATCAAAGTAGTACCTATGAACACCCTAACTACCCAGAGTTATTTCTGAAAAATTAAACATGCTATGTTTGCTTGCACGCTGATTGGGGCACTCTGGTTGCTGATAGCAATCAGTATGAACTTCCCTACTGCTGATGTAATGATGATGAATGCTGTGACACTGCTATTTCAGACAGCTCTTCTCAGTGGATGCAAACCACTTGTTAATGAATTGAGTACAACTATAGCAGCATCAAGTAAAACAGGGAAAGGTTTTGCTTGCCTTTTTTTTTTTTTTAATTCAACATGTTAAAAGATATCCCTCAAAAAATAAAAATAAACTGAAGGCAGAAGGTTTAAATTCACAAGAAACATAAACCAGTCTAACATGCAAATTGAGAATTTTAAATGCTTACACTTCAGTACTTAGACCAAAGCAAGCAGTCTTACTGAAGTCAGTGAGCGTATTCCTAGGAATAAATATTTGAATGGTCTGGTCTTTAAAACTAATGTATGCAATATAAATAAAATGATTTAGAAAGTAGTTCAGACAGGAAAAGTGACACAGAGTGAAGATTTCTTGGAAAATTGAAATGTATGTTCAGAAAGGGTCAAGTTTCTTGTTCTTCCAAGCACAGGGCTGCTCCACTGGTTAGTTTGCACTGTGAAGAAACGAACGAAAAGATGTGGATTTTTTTTCTCCCCAGTATATTAATATGATCATTTTTACTATTGTAGGGCACAGTTATATAATCAACACACATAAGGACCGTAAATTACATAATAAGAAGTTACTTGAAAGAATTTTTTTGTTCGAAGTAAGTTTCCAACATTGTCATTTGTTGGCACTCCTTTTAAAAGAGACAGTTTTCCTCATCTAACTAGTTCATTTCAGTAGCTTGTTCCTAAAATTCCTCCAATATAATATGCAATTGGGGAAGGCTTACATTTATGTTTTAAAAAGCAGAGACACACCTGCATGCAGGTTACTGTTTTGAGAGGGATTAGGTTTAAAATGGGGATCTGGAATTAATTGTGCAGTGGGTTCAGGCTTCAGGGAAATTACAAAAGGTTCAAGCATGTCTGAATGGGAAAAAGCCATGAATGTTTGCTTTCAGGAAAGAATGTTTATCCCTCTATTTACCTATGAAAGTTTAGGCTTTTGCCCATGTACTGCTATAGCATTTTCTTGCCATTCATATGGACATGGAGATGCTGGATAGCTGATGAAATTAGCTTTCAGGTTTTTTGAAAGTGGAACTCCTTGCTGTGAATAGATGCAGATTGTCTCAGGCCTGGAGGCCAGAACAGGGAAGTAACTGACCCACACACTGGAGAGAGTTATGTACACCCTAATACAAGCCATTTTGTATTTTAATGTGGAGAGGATGTCTGGCTGGGTGATTTTTAGAATGCTGTTTTATAGGGGCTAGCAACCAGCAGAAAGAAATCTTTACCTAATCTGGACTTTTTTTTTTTTTTGTGACCTGCAGCTCCTGTATTTCAGTACAATTTCTGAGAGAAAATAAAAATCAGCCAAAATTAACGAGAATTATTCTAGAAGATGTGTGTCTGGCTTGTGTTTTCAACTTCTTCCTAAGGTAGTCTTCATGAAAAAAAAAAGATTTTTGGGGCACCGTATTGATTTCCTGATGATTGCTTCCCTAAGGGGCATGCTTGGCAAAACATAGTAAGCCACATCCCTCTAATTATTAGTCCTGCCTTCTCTTCTGGCCTTCCGTACTTTCCCCACCATGTGTACCACTGTTGATACGTCACTGGAGGTGGCTGGATCTGCAGGAATTCTTGGAGGTGTCTGTGTCACGTGTGTGTGGATTGGGAGCAGAGGACAGAGGGCACAGGAGGAAAGGCCTGCAATGCCCAGGCCATCGGTTTGTGGTGCAGGGTATAGAGCTGAGTAACAAAATTCACTCTAGCAGTGTTCCCTCTTCCATGCTGACATGAATAAAAGCAGCCTTCTGAATGTAAACTAAATAGACATGAACCAGAACAGGTACCAAGAACAGGTGTTTATATTAGTTCTTGGCCAGTTCTGTAATTTTCTGTCCAAAAATTTAAGTGCTGCTTTAGGCCTCTGTTCTGCACTGTTGTCCACACCAGGTAGCATAAAACAGAGAACTGATAGAGAATGATGAAGAGAATGGAATTATGTCTGCTAGTCTTACTTCCAGTAAAGAAGATGACCCCAAAGCACCAGAAAAATCTCATTGGCAGTGTGTTGGGGAAAGAAATAAAGTAGCCAAGAGAATGGATGATGTCAGTCTAATCAGCCACATGTTGCTCTTGAATTGTAGATGACCAAAAGATGCTTTTTATGAGATTAAGGCCATCTTAACTCCTTGAAGTACCTTCATTACCTTCCTTTTCTGAGAAGTGGTAGGATCAGCTTGTAATGGAGGTCCTGTCCTGTCATGATGAGACAGGGAAGGAGGTGGAGATAAGTGAGGAGGTGGAGATAAGTGAAGGCTCCTTGCACATACCTGCATAGACATCTGTGTGGCAGGAGGCAGTGGAACCACTTTAGACACCTGTCATCATTTTTGTGACCTCTACCCAAATGTTTCATGCTACTCCACTGGCCTTGTGGAGGCAGAGTGTGTGGCTTCTTACTTTCTAGTTGAATAGGGAGTATAATTGCTTCCTTTCATGACTTTAAGTCAAAAGAAACACACTTGTGAACCAAGGACCAAACAAAAAGGGGGACCAGTTCTTCAGCTTCCTCTTCCAATTTTTCAAAGTCATACTCTTTGGTGTAAGTCAGGATGCTGCCTCAATAGCAGTGTTGGCCCTTAGAAGGCAACAGAAGAAAAATAACCACAGCTGAAGATGTATAGCTTTTTTAGTTCCTTCAGAGATGCATAGAAAGTTATTAATTTGAGCTAATGTTAAATAACTCAAAGGTGGTTAGTCAGAGGATAGGAGGGTACATTGAAGGACTCATGCAGTGGTCGGAGGCTGGGTAGAGGCAGGTTTTGGTGTTCATGTGGCCAGGGTTGTATAGAGCAAACAAACACGTTCCTCTCAGTGTGAGGTGAACAGCTTGGCAGTAGTGCAAGCCTCCCCCCTCTCTACTAATGCAAGAGACTGAAAAGCAAGATACTCAAGCTAACTAATGAAACTGGGGATGCCCTTGCATGAGGTGTGCAAAGGGAAAAAAGGAGGAAGCATATGAGCATATGAGAAATTTGGGACGGTGCTGTTTGCAAAGCTCATGTGAGGTGTCTCCTCAAGGAGATTTTTTTTACCCATTGCTGGGTAAAACTCAGGGCTGTTGCAAGTTGAGTATTGTTAGATCTCTCCTACTCCCTATTTGAAGACACCTGACATTCCCCTTAGCATTCTGGTAGGAAGTTGTTTCACAGATCACAGTAATATTTATAGCACTTTCACAGATAGATCTTGAGAGTAGTCATAGAAGTCCTCTTCTATGGCAGGCTGAGCTTTGTTATTCCTGTTTTTAGCAAGCAAGAAACTCAAGGAAAGAAAAATGCCTTGCCAAAGCTTAGACAGTAGGTCAGTGGCAGAGAGTCTCTGATATCTAGCCCAGTTCCTTGGCTGTGCTGCCTAGCTAAATAATGATTCATTTAGTGATTGGGCTCTACTTTGATCCCTACTGTATAACAATGAGGCTTTGGAGTGTTTTATTGTACTATTAAAAAGAACTCCTACTAGGAAGGTGGGAAGGGGAAGGTTTACTAGACAGCTGTGTTTGTGATGAATTGGCTTTGCAGCCCTTTTTTTTTTGGTTTGATGTTGTTTCTTCTTTTTTTTTTTGGTTTGGAGGGGTTTTTTTGTATTTTTTTTGACTGTCAAAGATTGGGGAAGCAGGTTGCTAATATAATTACACTTCATTACGCTTTACTTTGTGGCTTTTTAAAGCTTTTTTAAAATTTTATTTAAATGGTGTCCTAGAAGAGTGTGACTTCCTTCCATTTTAGACCCATTTGACTAACAAGCAGTGTTGCTCATAGCAGAAAACTATTTATTATTATTTTTTGCTGTTGTTGCATAAATTCATGTTCAAACCACCAAAGTACCAAGGTATTTGGTTTTACGCATGATATGTGCTGAATATTGATGATTTGTGTAAAGCTTACTTGGACAGGCAGGTGTGCATCAAGTTAAGCTGCAGACCAATACTTGGAAACAAACGTTTGTGTCCTTCACAGCCTAAGATCCCTGCAGTCTTGGGGCTTGGTGTGCCTGCACTGCTGCACAAGCACCAATACCCTTTTGGAAGTTTCTGGGCTTCTTGGGTTTCCATCAGTAATATAAAATATCTGAGAATAAGGAGAAAAGATTTGTGGGGTATAAAATGAATATATCACTGGAGATGACACTGAGAACATCCAGGAAAGGCAAAATAACCAGATACACATCTCTACAGAGCTTTCTATTTCCAGCGTTTACATGCAAAAGAAAGTGATCTCATTATCTGCCACCAGCAATAATATTTGTCTTTTCCTGTGGTTTTTCGGGGTGTTTCACCAATGCAATTTTGTTTGAATTAGATTTCTGAACAAACAAAGTGAGAGATGTTTACATGAGTAACAAGGTGTAGAGATAGACAGGATAATTCCCGCTGCAGTGTGTTCCAACACCATGAATGTTGAAATTTAAATATTTGGCTTCTAGAGTCAACATGAATGTCTGTCTTGATTTTTTTTTTTTCTTTTGCCTTGTTCCAAAGTGCTCTGGGCATAAGAGAAAAATACTGGCCTTTTTTCCCCCTGGATCCATTAAAACCTTTCCGAATTTAAAAAAGTGGACTTACCCATCAAACAGCATAGTGGTTTGTGATGCTGATTCTCTTTAAAGGCAAACATGCTTATTTTTGGTGTTAGTATTTCTTTAAATTCCTTAGGAATTCATGCATGCAAACATGATTTGATGAGCTTACAGAACTGTGAACTGCTAATTCAGTTGTGCTCCAGGCTCTTCTTCAGGTGAGAGGGGTGAGAAGATTTGGGCAGAGCTTTCAAACAGTCTTTAAAGTTTATGACTCTCTTGTTTCATTCAGGTATTAGTGCAAGGAGAGCTGAAGTAATGAGAAGTCATCATGGAGGCGCAGTCCCATAGCTCTACCACAACTGAGAAGAAAAAAGTGGAGAATTCCATCGTGAAATGCTCCAGTCGAACAGATGTCAGTGAGAAAGCTGTTGCCTCCAGCACAACTTCCAATGGTGAGTAACAGCAGGGATTTACTAGCAGCCAAACCTACAGAAATTTTATGTTCACTGCATTCCTTGTGAATTGAGCATTTGCACCTGGATCAGTGTTTGTTCTACAAAAAGGCTAAAGAAAATGAATGGGGGAGGGGTGGTGGTGGTGGAAAGTGGTAGGATACAATAAGGCCTGTTTTGGCATCAGGCATAGTCTCTTTCTTCCAGATGTTCTAATTTGAGATGTAAATGTGCTAAGTTATTTATTATAGGAAGTTCCTGTTTCTGGCATTTTGGAAATTGTCTTGATTAGCCTGGCAGGGCCTGCAAGTGCTTTGCATTTGGTCACTGAAATCTCTTACAGTAGTTAGGTAATTAGTTATTACTATAGAGACAGAAGTAGGTCTGTCAAAATTAGTGTCAAAGGGTTTTTTTTTTCTCTTCTTCTACAAATAGACTTCCTTCTCACAAAGGGCTGTCCCACCTCCCCAAAGTTCCTTAATGCCTGGAACAAAACATCAAGCTAAGTGTGTATCCTCTGGTGGATTCATTTCAAAGTTGTGAATGTACAGCTTGTAGATTTGCAAAACTGGAGTAGTTTGCTTAATTCTCCCCAGAGATTATATCTCAGTTGACAATTTTACATATACCCTGCTCCTCTGAAGAGTGTGAGCTAATCCCAGCCCTAGACCTTTTCATTGTTTGGATTAAGAGGGCTGAGCATATTGATTCCCACTAATGCAGAACTCCTGTTGCATTAGGAAAGAAAATTGCTTGAAATGGTGTGGGCGGAGTGGATTTTGGATAGTTGCAGATTAACTGTTGTTTTTTTACAAATCAGTCTAGTAATGGTGAAAAGCAGAACATGCCTTTCTGTATGTTTTGTAGTCCTGGTGTATTTCTGGCAAAACATTTTCTGTTCACACTTTCTGCTTCCATCATGCTCACTCATCTGGGCTTGTGGTCCAGGTCAGGTTCTCACTTTGATATCTTGAATAAAGGTTTCTGCTTTCTCAAAGAAACAGGTATCTCCCACTAGACTACTGCAGAAAATACATGAATCCTACAGCCATACTAGAGGGGAATCTCCGTGGGTCAGTAAAAATTAGATGGCACATGTCCCAGTATCCTTCTGTGTGACTGGACTTCAGATTCAAAGCAAACTCAACACCTGCTTGCATACTAGATGGAATTGATCCCCATGAGAGTATAAAACTCCTGAGCAGCTATGGAAAAAGTTGCATCAGTTTTCTAAGGCATATGAAATTAGATCCTCAGCTGGTTAAGTCAGTGCAGATCCGTTGCTGTCAATAGAATTACAGTGGTTCGCATTAGCTGAAGGGGTCCCCATTGTATTTTTTTTAATCGATAATAGGATTTTCCACATTGGCCCAACTTTTCAAACAGATGACTGTTAAACACATATGCATATTCTTTGATGTGTCAGGGGTTTGTACTTAAACGTTCATCTCTGACTGTTTGGGGTAGCTTGAATATTATTGGTAAACATTTAGAGGGCTAAAATGAAAGCTTGCAAGATGGTTTTGCCTAATTCTGACACTGATCTACCCCGTGGTCAAGTAATTTTCTTTCTTTAATGGTAGTATTAGTTCTTAACTACGTGCTTCTCCTGTGTGGAGTATTACTGCATGGCAGGGGCATCAAACTCCCAAGAGCTGGAAAGACTTAAAGTCTAGTGAATGACTACAAAGTTGTGTCACTGGAATTATCTCCTGCTAATGGAAGGAGATGCTAAGGTAGTACGCTCCTGGGGCCCAAGACTTCGTTTTCTTAAGACAATGACAGTTAACTTTGTTTTCAGTGGGTCTTTGTATTTAAGGAAGATACCAGGATCTCCAAGGTTTGGGTTTCTAATCTACCTTCATGCATAACAGAGCAAACGAGTTTCAAGAGATACAGAGTTGGGCTTCAAAGGGATAAAAAATTAGATTCCTTCTTTGATATGAAAAATTTCCTCTTAGTCTAGAGACTTCATGGAGCATGTATCAAAACAAATACTAGTACTAAAACTTTAGGAACTTAGATGTTAAGTTTTACTCTTGCAGTGTTTCAGAAGTTTTGCTTCTTGCAGATGTGATTGTCATGATAATGAATTTTGGTTACAGGGACAATTTGCATGAAAGCTGGAGCTTGCATGCATTTGCATCTTTTGTTCTTTAATGCTGGAATGAGTATTACTACAGGAACATCATCAGTTGCTATAAGACACCACTCCTACAAAACACCAGCTTTTGTCGATTCAGTGCCTCTTTTTTTTGCAAAGAGCTGCGGTAATGTTAAATGTTGTGATTTGCATTTGAATGCTCTGTTAAACAAGGTAAGGTACCCTTAAAAATAACAAAAGGACAGAATGATCCCTGCTATTCTTCTCAGAAGACTGATGTCATTGCAGAGCAACATCTGCCTATCTTACCAATGTCACCTCATAATCATGTCTAATATCAGTGCTTCTGTCCTTCTGGACTACTCATGAATTAACAAAGTTTGCAGGGTAATGTATGTAAGTGATACCTGTCTGAGATGTGATGTACAGACCAGTATTTTCTTAGTAGCTCTGCTGTCTTCTGAAGGAGTCAGAACTTGGATCATAAACAGATGGAAAGCTGCTAGTTATGGCCTTTATGCAAAGCTTACAGTCATGAGGAAACAAAGAAAATGCCAGTATTTCAACAGCTCCCAGAAAGGAGTGACACAACCGGGAGCATGATCTATGTTAATATGGCTATTATATTGAGTGTGGAAAAGTTTTAAATCATATGGTGTGCAGACTATATATTGAAGAATCTGGTGTAAATCTAGGTGCAAGGGAAAGAAAGTGGGAAAGGTGAGCTGGGAGGGTAGCTCACATGTTAACCTGAACAACACAGTACAAGTTCTGGGGCTCAGACTAAGGGCTGCCTTTTGGAAGATAGCAGCTCCACTTAGTCTCAAACAGTGAGCAGGCATGGGCCACAGTTCACGTTAGCCACTTCTGCTGAGTTGCTGTCATTAGCTTAGTACCATAAAGATTTCTGCTGCACTTACCTGACTGCAAACTCTGTATTGCTGAGATGCTTGCAATGTGTTAGATATGGACCTGCCAGCATTTCCATTATAAACTCCTAAATATAGGGGTTTATAATGAAGCCATTAAAATTTGCTCCAGGACAAAACATCTACTGGAGCAAATTAAAATTTCTTTTAAAATACATGTGATTAAAAAAAAAATAATAATAATTTGTAATAACTAAGGAAAATCTTTGGTGCACTTTAATTCCCAGAGGGACCACTCTTGCTTTGTTTTGAATTCATTTTTGCAAGCTTTTGATTTTTTTCTTCTTTGTGTTTCATTTTGTGTGTCTCAACCAAACTGCATGCAGTTTACTAGGATACATTCCTTTGCAAATTGTTCTTTTTCATCCTTTATTTGACTCCTATATTTACTGCTAGGCTAATATCCAGGGGGACAAAAACTGCTAAAGAAAACTGCTACTGGAGATGTTAATTCACAAAAGGTTGTATCAATAAAAGGTTTGAGCTGCGGTATAAAGTAAGCTTAGTTTTGTGTGTGGTGGGAGTTGATAACCTCAGACTGATCTGCTTTGGCAAGGTAATAACAACAACAAATAAATTGCATTTATGTCATGACTGTGCCACTTGTATTACACTGGAGTAGAGGCTAGTGCCCTGGACCACCTCACTAACATGGGGCTGTATTATCAGGTCTTGTCTTCTCACCTGCACGTTCGTGCCACTTTTCTGGAAACAAAGCACCAAGACCCTGTTCCTTACCATGTCAGTGTGGATTTAGGTCAATCTGAAGGTTGCTGCATGCACACACCAGTTTCTATCAAGTTGTGGAAAGAATGTCTTTCTTTTGGGTGGTATCCATTGATAAACTCATTAACCTTAGTTCTGAGCTCCTGTTGGAGAGCCTTTGTCTGGTGTTGCAGGTCACAAAACGTGCCTTGCTAGACCTCTGTTGGATAATACAGTACCTCCTGTAATTTCAAGTAATTCCAGGATTAGAAAGAAATCATCAGGTG
>NW_008238330.1:1511903-1522186 GCF_000691975.1 Corvus brachyrhynchos | reverse complement strand
TTCTTTCCTGCTCCTCCATGCTGCTCCTCGGCAGCATGCTCAGGCACTGCTCCCTGTGCCTCACGCCTGCTCCTCAGCCCTTGTGCCTCGCAGCCTGACGGACGAGCTGTCTGACAGCAGCAGCACGCCAAGTCCATATGTCAGTCTGAGTGCTGCAGTGCTGGAGCAGAAAGCTGCTCACTGCTGTGTCCTGCCTGTGCAGCTGTGCTGCCTGCGCTGGTGCAGTGCCCTCCTGCTGCCCTGGCACCGGGATTCGCCAGCCTTCCCAAGCATTGCAATAAAGTAATGAACTCCAGTCTGGTGAACCTAGGCAAATGCCTTGCTTTAGCCACGGGACTAGTTCTATTTGCCCTAATAATGTTGGTATTTGCATGCTTACAATTAGGCAGTGGCTTCAATGCCTTACCAGGCTGGCTGCTTTAACTCTGTGTTCTGTTTTGTCGATGAATTGGATTTATTGTTAGGGTACTTCCTAAGAGGCATTGACCAAAAACCCCATGCTAATTTAACATAGTCCTCAGCTCAATGCCATTTGTTTTTTCCACTTAATCTGTACCATATATAATTATTTTTTTGCCTTCATTTCAAAAAAATAGAAGGAATTTCTATAAGGACTGAGCTGATACTTGTACAAGGCAATGCTGCACTTCACAGCATTGCTTGGATAACATTAGGAAATTGTGATGCTGTATTCAAACCTGATTTATTTACTGTTTGGCTTGTGAATTTTGTTGGTGACTTGAATGCTTTCCTCTTTTGGACATTTTGGCTCAAAATTGATGTTTTTAATGTTGCGTTAAAACAATGCAGTTATTGTATAGGAACTGCTTCAGTGTCTGACAGGCAAGCACTTATTTTCAGTTTGATCTGTTTTGTCTAGTTTTTGACCCAATGAGCTTGTTCCAGTGTAATCTGATATTTCTTATTAACCTATTACTCTGCTTTAAATAAAAGCTAATTATAAACGTATGTAGGTTGTGGACTGGACTACCTTTATCAGAATCAGATAGTTATTGAGAACATACTTTAAAGTGATAGAAAGCAGAAATTATTATCTTAATGATGATGTAACTTAAAACCAAGATGAATAAATGAGAGGAAGTTCATGTGTCCACTTTGATTCTTTCAGAAGAAGAGCCAGCTTCATCTATGTCTTTTTTTTTTTCCTTCTTCCTAGTACTTTCAGGATTGATTGAAGGAAGTATTTGGCAGTCTGCAACCCAGTAAGAATCACATTTCCTGTTTAAACTTTCAGTTGGTTGCTTGTCCTGCTGCTTGCTTTCAAGCCTCACCATAAAATAGGTGTTAATCATAATACCCATTCTTGGCCCCCTTGTTGGATTGATGTGCTTAGGGTCCTGTTGAGAGGTCAGGGTTCAAAAGAGGTTGTTAGGTATCAAGAAACATTGCCTGTACTATTTTAGTGACTTCTAAATTGAGTCCTGAATTGATTATATGAGATCTGATTCTACAAAACGATCAGGAGATGCCATCCTCTTCCCCTGAAATTAAAGGGGATGGAGTGGCCCTCTTCACTTCTCGTTTTCAGGTCAAGGAGGAAACAACATCCTGTAGTGTTAGATGCTGGAAATGATGACTTCAGTGTACATGTTTTTCTGATTAATTTGTTTTTCAGCATGTCAAATTCTGCAAGTAATTCCTATTTACAAGTTGTATAGAGCAGCATGAAAGTTAAGGGTAGAATGGCCACATGTGCCCAAAAAAGCAAAGGCAAAGACCTGAACTTGTAAGATTTCTTTGTACCCTT
Organism: Corvus brachyrhynchos; assembly: GCF_000691975.1. Taxonomy (NCBI): domain Eukaryota; kingdom Metazoa; phylum Chordata; class Aves; order Passeriformes; family Corvidae; genus Corvus; species Corvus brachyrhynchos. The sequence continues at coordinate 1,520,418 of NW_008238330.1, read as the reverse complement.
CTGTTCTAATATTTGCGGCCAGGTTGTAAGAGGATAAACTTAAAAGAAGGTACTTTTCCTAGGGGAGAATAGGCTCCCCTGATGCTTGGAAGTATTGGAAGTGAAAGTATTGGAGGTTGTAATTAAGTGGGGACTGCATGTCTTGGTGTATTGTAATCTGATGTGAGTAGCTAATTAAATACATGCTCTTTTGGAGTAATGCACCCATGGTCCTTTATGCTTACTAATAAAATTTCAGTCATCAAGTTATGGCTTATTGTTGACTGTAATAACTCATTCTGCCTGATACTATTTTCTAGTGTTGTTCCTCAGTGAGCCGTCCCTACACTTACCCCCCTGTAAATCCAGTGATGTGCAAGAGCAATACAGCATTGCTTCATTAATTCTGCTGAGATTTCCCTCGTTTTTTCCCCCCTTCTCTCCCCTCCCTGCAGTGGTTAATAGCATAAGGGATATTAAATGTCAATCCTCCTGTATCCCTTTGCAAGTTCCAGAAAGAGATGATTGAGTGGCTTATCCCTGCAATCACTGTAATCAGTAAGTAATGACTTATCATCCTGCTGGATAACATGGGGTGGAATCAGGAGAAAACATTAGTTAGCAGCAGAAGCTTGCCACCTGTTCAAGGTGGAAGTTAAATTTAGGAAATTATACACTGGGGAGTTTTTTTCCCTGAAAAACAAAAAAAAAGACTCAACACTAAAACACCCAAACAACCATATTAAAATTGTACCTGGGTTTTGACACAGAAATGATAATAATTAAAAGGGTTTGCTGTGTCTCTGCAGTATGGTGATGGTACCATGCTCTGTATCTTGTGCTTTGCAGGAGTCTAGTGTCAGTTAGAACTCAAAAAATTCACCCATTACAGCCCACAGTACTGGTGAGGAGGGAGCAACCAAGAGGTTTGATTTTTAGAAGGAAAAAGGCTGCTGGCAGCTGAAACTTCAGTGATAATGTTAGCCTTCCATAAAAAGGCTCACTCACTGCTATCAAGTGCTGGTCTCAGGGGAAGGTACCCTAAAAGAGAACAGGCCTCCTAAAGACCTTGTATTGCTGTTCCAGCCCATGCCACCGAAGTGGGGAGGCTGTATGGCAGCAGCACTGCTGCTCCAAGTGATGGCATCTTCCTCCCAGCTGCTGGAAATGGGTGTCAACAAACAAATGGCTACCAGGCTGCTTGGGAGGATTGGAAGGGCACTTAAAAATTAAGGTAGAAAACTTCTGGATCCTCAGTCCCAAAAAAGAGAATCTGCAAGTGAAGGAGCTATGCAGAGCAGATCATCTTCTTAAAGTAAATAAAAAAGAATTTTAAAAAATCCTTCTAATTGACTTAAAGCTAGGCAATCCTTCTGGCAGGCACAGTATTTGGCTTTACGATCTGAACTGTGTAAATTAAGGCAGTTGAAGTAATTAAATTACTTAACAGGTTTTCAAATGGCATTCATCTTTTCTCTTCTAGATGTTTTCTATTTCATATCTGTTTCCAGTTAAAAGGAAATAATCAGGAATCAGTGTTGCATTTGATTATAGCCCTGCTCTATATGTTTCTATTTACTCCCCCCCCCGCTTTCTTTTTTTTCTTCTTTTGCAGAGGAATCAAAACTTCAGCTTCTGCTTACATAGAAATTATTACTAAACACATATGCCAGTAAGTGGGAGAAGTGAGCTAAGGGTACAGTCTGTGATTATGTAAAGAAGGTGCCATATTAAAACTACATTGTCTGTATTCTTTCCAAGCCATATCTCATTATTTTGGGGTGAGAGTGGAAGGGGAGGGAGATGCATTCTTTTGCCATCGAACTAAAAGGGAATGAGACGGATTTTTAGTACTGTGTTACTATCTTATTTCCCATTAAAAGTCTTTGATGTATACTGCAAACGGTCACAATTTAATTTGCCGATTCTATTTTTGTTCATAAGGCTGGCAATTCAGAAAAAAGGCTTGGTTGTAAATGTGATCTGGACCTACTGATGAATGCATATTTCAAGTGTGCAGAGGCACTTTGAAAGAGAGAAGTACCCAGGAAATGCTGGTTTTTGTGCAGATGATTTTAAAATTTGGCTTATAAGGCATTAAGTGTCAGATTATCAAAAAGCAGGTCCTCATCTTCTGCCTGCAGTCAGCTGGCGTCTTGCTATACAGGAGCACATTCTTTGCACATGCCAGCTACTTAAAATATGCTGTTTTCCATTCATTTAGTACAACTTCTCCTGCATGTTCCACATGCAGCCAAGTGGAAACTTAAGTCCCATGCATACAATGGCTTGAAAATGCACACAGATGTTCCAAACTAAGGGTATTTTCTTTGTTCTGTTAAATAGAACAGGTTTGTAATGATGCAGTTTTTCCTAAGATGGGATGACAAATTGCTGAAACTGAAGTTAGTATTGTAGACCATGCTGTCTCTCTGTGCCCCTGTCGTGTGCTTGCTTTTCTCATCTTCCCCAGTGTAGGGGTTCATACATAACAACAGAGGGTTTTATGTGTGGAAAAGTTGCTTCTGGGGCTGACCAGCAGTGTTTTGCCCTCCTCCTGGTCTCTCACTTTTCTCTCCTTCTTTCTCTCCTTTTTCTTCTCTCTCCTTTTTCTTCTCTCTCTTTTCTTTCTCTTTTTTCCCCCCCCTTTCTTTTAGTTTTCAGAAAGTTGAGTTCCATCCCAATTATTAAATCTTCGGAGACCATTCCCACATGGTTCTGTAAATGGTAGCTTCATCCTGAGTTCTTTCATCTCTTTTCCTGCTCTCCTGGCTTGACAGTTGAAAAGGTCTGACTGTGCCACACAATGGTTTGATTGGTTTCTCTAGGGGAGGCTTTACCCTGCCTCATCATTCGCCAGGCAGGTGGACCAGAAAGTCTCTTGATTCTTTTGTTGCCTCTCAAAGTCCGAGGTCTTTGACTGAATAAATCCTCCGTCATGGGATAATTTGCTAAAAGGAGACTGAAAGATGTGAGAGAAAAGCCTCACTACTTGGGTGCTGAATTAATGAAATAACTGGGCCTTGGAGTTTGCAATTGAAAAATCACCAGGAATGCAATGGGTGGAGACAGGCTTCAGAATGCAAGCCCGTTACTTCCCTGTAATAAACTATGAGAGCTTTAAATGATATTACTAAATACGCCGGCTCGCCTGGCTGCCTCCAGTTATTTGCATTTGCAGCCCCGTTCGTTCGGCAGGGGAAGTCCGAGCAGAATAAAAGCCGTTTTGGTACAGCGCCTAGTTAGTCATTAGATTATTACGAGGGGCTGGAAAGAATTCCATATGACAGAACTAGGGTTGAGTTAACACAGGACGAAAAGTAATTTACAGATAGGCTGTCCTCAGCCATCTTCGTAGCCCCTGATAAGGTTTCATTTCAGAATGGATAGGCGACATTTCCACTTATGGGCCCATTCTGCGACACCTGTGATAACAGCTTCTGGATCCTAATTGAAATTGGTTTCAAAATGGATTTTCACTTTTCTCTGTCTGTGGAAAATATTGAATGGACTCAGAGCTGCCACAGAGAATCCCAGACCTTGGAAAATGGAGCAAGAAGCCAGGATCATCTTTCATAACTGTGTCGATGATATGACAGTTTTGTTATCTGTCTTATTAATGAAATCATTGATCACCTGATGAGGGAGATAATAAACTACATTTTTGCTGCAGTTCAGGAAGCTCAATTAGATTTTTAAAAATACAGATGGGGGAAGAAACCAAACCAAAACAATGAAGTGAATGTTTTTAGGTCTGTTTTCAACTTTGCTTTTCTTGAAGATTTTTTACATGGAAGAAATCTCTGAGACTGTAAAATGTTGACTGTGCCTTGAGGTTATTGAAAGTAAAACAAATCTGATGCTCATGTTAAGACTTATTTTTTTTTTTTGTTGTTGTTTTTAACAAACTGCACTAAGTAAATAACACTTAAGTCTTAGTAAGTGCCATGGAAACTCAGATGAAAGGAGAAACAATGGAGCTCAATTTTAGCTGAAGTGGGATTAGTGATCCAAACTCTCTGAATGCCCTGATGTGGACAAAGGCTGGTGCTAAATTTATTGAATGCTTGCCATGATGCTGGTTCTCCTGAAAGTTGTTTCTTCTCTAAAAATGGATGTCAGCCTTTAGTTCTTAAAGCTGCTCAGACATTCTGGAAAAATAAGGTTGTTTTTTTCTTTTTTCCCCTTTCCTTTTTACCTTTTTCTTTTCCTTTTTTTCTAATTAATGGACTTGAGGAGATTTTTAAATGCAAGCAATATAATAAACTGCCTGGTCAGGATGAAATGTATGTGCAGGCTTAAAAAATAAAATCTGAAAGGATTTTGTGATGTGTTTTTTCTGTGGCTATTTTCTAATTATTGGGGAAAGAGATAAATCTATTGTTTGTGCTTGGTTGCTCTGGAATGTACGCTGTATTCCTTAAGGAAGGTGGGAAGGGATAGTTTTTCTGAAGAGGGATGCCAGTGACTTCTCATATTTCACTGTGAATTGTATCCTAGGTGTTTCTTCAGTCCCTCCACTGGTGTGGGTCAATCTATCCCTCTTTTTAAGCTTGAAAGGGGAGCTCTGATCAAAGGCTTGAATGATGTCACTGATCTCTGATGATTGATTAGGAACAGAAGTTCTGGAGCATTTTGCATGTCTGCCTTTACCTTATCGCTTCAAATCCATTAGTGCCTACCCATTAGGGTAGCTTTCAGTCGGGAAAAATAACCCGTGCATGTGTGTATATATATACACACACATGTATGTCCCACAGGTAAATGCATATATAGAGAAAAAGAAGAGGAAAGTGTGCGGGCTCTGTAGTCAGAGATATAAATATATTTTCCTTTAATATAAAAGGAAACAGTTTTTATTTGTCTGTGTTGACACAGGGACTATTTATTAATTGCTAAACTTCTGGGTGTAATTCTTCTCTGTTCTTCTGCAGCTTCTCTCACAGATTTAAATCCATATAGGTGTCTCTCACATTGGGTTTTTGGCTGCTTTACTTTCATTTGCTGTAGTTTACCCAGAGAGGAATCATGCCCCTGCTTGTTACTTCTTTTCCATGCCTGTGGTGCACGTTAAGATCCACTGTGCATGTCAGTGGCTTACAGATATTTTTTAATTAGAGATTGAAAAATAAATATTTTAAATATTCACGTTTCTTTCAGAAGGTCAGGACTAGCCAAAATGTATGTTAAGCTGCTAAGAGAAAAGATCTTTCATTTGTAAAAGACTAGCAGTTCTCTGACTCTCAGTGGTGTGGGAGGCTGGACAATGGGGTTTATTCGTCTACAGAAGAGTGGTGTGCATGAGCAAGCCTTACAGGACTTGAATCTGACTTCACTGTGGTATAGATGAGGAGGATGGGTGGTTCAAAGCTGGAGTCTATTCCTAAATATCCTGCTTCTAATGGTATATTGTGATTTGAATGAGGACTTAAAAACTCCACACAGACTTTAAGAAGCTGGAATTAATTAATTATTCTGTTAAATGCAAGTTTTCAGTATGTAGGGTCATTAAAAAATGTCAGTGTTATTCTTGTGTATCTCTTTCCCCCTTTCTTTTTAGTAGGTTGGTATTCTCTCTCTCTCTCTCTCTCTCTCTCTCTCTCTCTCAAATCTCCTTCACTCTCTCTTTTGCTGTTGTGCATTTCACACCAGGAGATGACAAGTCTTGTGATTGCAGCAGAGGCAATTGAAAGAAAATAAAAAGAGAGTTCTTTTTCTCTGGTGCTGGCCCATGAACATACCGTAAAAATTGGATTAGACACACCTAGACTTGGCATTGATTGCATCTTGAATGGGAAATTAGAACATCTGAAAAATTCCTTTTTGGATGGAACAGAAGCACAAGAAGGAAAAGTTGGATGGAAACCAGAGAAGAACTGTAAATCACTATTGAAGTTACTTCCTATGGTTTACCATTGGCTGTCAAAGAAAATTGCCTCGGGCTTGTTTATAGCTAATTCCCTCTACAGAAAACTTCAATTTGTGGACTGGCCTCTGAACGGGATTGATAACTCTGTTTATAGACCAGGATGGGTATCTAAAGATAACAGATAATGCAAATGAGCCTTTTTTTGATAAGCCAGGGAAGCAATTATGGATACAACTTGGTTGATGGATTTCAGAGCGCTTTTTCACAGATTATAGATTTTATTTCTTTTTTTGCATTATAGTTTTCTTAGCAGTGTTAGAAAAACAAAATCAAAGTCATTCGAATAGAGCTAAAAAGATGGAGTGGCTGATATAACCAGCTTTCCTACCACTTGTAAACATAGTGAAACAGATTAAAAAAATAAACAGGCAGTCCTCAGCCTTCTCTGGGAGGAATATGATTTGATAAAAATGTGTGTTTAATATTCAATTTATGGTTTCATCTGAAGTGTGTAAACCTAGATGTCCCGTGGGAGTTTACATCCCGTTTCAACTTTAACTCAGATAAAATGCTCCTCATAAACTGTCTTCCTGCTTTTATTTTTGAATTTGTATTTCTGCTGGAGAGGAGGAGGGTGAAGGCTAGACCCTGCCGGTTGGTGGCAGTTCCCTGGGGTGCTCAGCATCTGTGATGAGCCCTTAAGCCTGACTGCACAGCATAGTGATGCAGAGTGGACTCACTCAGGAGATGGCTGCACTGTGTGTTGTGTTTCTCTCTCAACTCTAGAGCTTGTCCCATTGGAAGTGTTTGGGAATCCTCAGCTTTTCACAGCCAGGATCTCTCTGTGCTGGGGATTGCATCTGCCAGAGGTCAGAGGGAAGTTTGGTATTCTCTCCCCACCTCAGGTGTTTTGCTTAACTTGCTGGTAGTTCAAGCTTCTGTGAGTTACAGGTGGTTGCCCTGGTGAGGAGCCTGAGCTTTCTGAACCCCTCAGGGTTCATGGGGCTGCTCTGAGCTCCCTGCAGGTCAGGGAAATCCATCCCTTTCTGGGGTCTGCACTCAAAACACGGAGTATGACTTGCAGGATCCACACGGAGACAGAGATGAGACAAAATTAACCCCATAAAAGGTGTCTGTAAGTTGTGTTTGTAGTTGTAATTTCATATTGTTCTTTAGTGGTAAGATGGAGCTTCATTCCATTTTAGGCCAAAGTCCACAACTCCCTGAAATACTGAAAAGATTTTTAGCAACTTTAACTAGTCCAGGCTTTAAATATTCAGTCTTAGGTGTCTCTTTCTAGTCCTTACTCAAGCCATTGTCTTTCAGTTGGTCCCCTTCAGTAAGATGTCTGGGCTCCCAGCACCCTTGATCACTGAATTATCACATCTCTGAAACTTGAGATAACTTCTCATGAAGCTATCTCAGGACCTCATCCTAGAAATATGCTTACTTTTACAAATGTTCTGTTTGAAGGCTCTTCTGTATGATCAGAAAGAAGGGGAAAAATAATGATGTCTTAGTTGCCATTCAGTTGTAATAGAATCACTCCTTGTAGTTTGAGCTACTCCAGGTTTCAGAGATTTGATGAGATACAGACTTGACCTCTGTCTTGAAGTCAACTGCCATTGAATTCCATGGGAAGAGCATGGGAATCCTTTATTTTAATTGATATTTAAATATTCAGTCACAAAGTGCTATAAAACCTGCTGGTTTTTACAGGCATTTTCAGGGCCTTCACAAAGAGCCACACCTCTCACATTTTTTTCAGCAAAATTGAAAACAGCACAATTTTGCTTAGAGAAATGGCAGACTTGTATGCTGCTTTCTGAACATTATTTTAAGCCTCTTTTCTGAAGGTGTATATGATGAATTATTCTTCAGAGATATTTGGCTGAAGAGTTTGAGTGAATGGACATTGGTACTTTTCAAACATGGCGATAGGTACAGGATCACAGTGTCCCTGCCAAAAAAAAGCATGGATCTGGAATCGCTCAGGGGATTTCTACCAACTTAATTTCCAACATTCATCTCAGTCTAAGTCAGTGCCAAGTTTTCTAAGCATTGGTCAAAGAAGAATATAAATAGTTGGTTTTATTTTGTATTTTCAATTCAAGGTGCCATCAGCATCTTCTTTTGACAGTCACCCTGAGCTTAAAATATCTGTTCCAAGACACCATTTTCTTTGCTTATATGGTGGAGGTTAATGTTGCATATGAAAGAGTGGAAATAATTATAAAAGTCTTGTTCTCAGCTTTGAACGCTTTCTTTTGATTGTTCAGAAGATAGGGGGAGGTAGATTCATTCTGCTGTTTAAATTCCCAAAGAACTTTTTCTTCAGTCATCAAACTTAAATCAAGAATTAAAGCCTTGCATACATTTTCTTTGGCACCAAGAAATTATTTTTTTTCCTCTGAGAAATAACCTTAGTATGAATGATACCAAAATATCTCAAGTAATAAAATATTTTAAGGGACTGTAATTATTGCTACATTTATCTTCTAGGCTCAAACAGATGCTAAAAATAAGCCTACTCCTAAAAAAAATAATAATTATGTCTATAAGTGAATAAGAACCTTGAGCAAAGATATTGAAAATTCCACCAGGTATTTAAAGAGTGAAAGAAGGAAAGAAAAAAAAAAAGAAAATAGAGAAAGAAAGAAAAAGGGA
>NW_008238330.1:1502718-1511783 GCF_000691975.1 Corvus brachyrhynchos | reverse complement strand
CCTCTGTGGTGCTCTCATTTAAGCAGATTTCAGGTGAATTTTTTGCTTGTCATGTTGGACTTAGAACCTGTCAAAAAATCAGTATTTTAGTGTTGTTAGACAGAAGTCATAGTTGTTCATGGGACCAGTACTTTAACTGCAGGAATGTAAGATCTTACAAGTAGGTATGGAATAATTGATAGAGAAAAACTTAATTTTATTAATAGGTGAATCTGAGAAAAATATTGTTTCAGACTCCTTAATTATGGGGGAAAAATATTACCTTTAGAAACAAATCTTAGCCATGAAGTAAGAGCAGCAGAGTTTTTTGTTTGAGTGTGTGAACACAATTTGGGCTGCTGTTTCTTCGTTTGCATTTGCACAGACATACTGTACTGGATTTTGCTTGCCCTCTGAGAGGTGTAGGCTCTTCACTTCTTTGGGAGGTGAAGACAGAACTTCAGCCCAACAAAAGAACAGTTCGGGATGTGGGCACAGCATTTTCTGCTGGCTTTTTGACATCCCAGAGAAGTCAGACTTACTGGCCAGGCCTCTGTGCAAGTGGGATTTCCCTGTGCATGGGCTCAGCGGAGATGTCATGGGCATCCCTTGTATCTGCAAGGTGTCAGCCGTGGTCTGGCTGCATGCAGTATTGCCTTGTACAGATGCTTCTGGATTTCCAGGAGTCTTGGCTGCTGTGGAAACCAAATCCTTGGTAGTCTGGTAGTGAAAGTCCCCTGTGCTGCAGGGCTGAACGCATTTTAATGTGGAACATACCTAAACAATGAGAAAATTAGAGGAGTCTAAGTAAAACCCTTTATTATGTTGGGCTTATATTTTGTTCAGCAATAAAGAGAACAGTGAAATTGCTTTTCCTAGGTTCTGCTGGAGGAGTTGCAGAGGGCAGTGTGCATTATGTTGCAGGCTATCAAGCTGTAGTTGAAAGGGAGAGCATTCAAAACTTAGCCACAGGCAATTCTTCAAAATGTAAAGAGTCCTTGAAGTTAGGTGGCTGTTAACTAGAGTAAACATAAGCCATGAAGAGGTATGACATGATCTCACTGAAAATCTGTTTCCTGGCTTTGTGTCCCTTCAGGTTATAGACTTTTCTTCTACTTCTTCTGGAGTTCAGACAGAATCAGCTGAAAAATGAGACATGAAGATAAAAATGTGTAATAAAAATAAAGATGTTGCAAACAGTGACCTGTTTTCTTCAGCTGTTCCCTTCTAGATAGATTCGTCCAGTCTAAATTTTCTCTTAAGAGGTCAGAAAAGGCTGTGAAGTTGGCTCATGTGACTGCCACCATGTGATCCCAGTATACTTCAAGAAATGGAATTGAAAGAGAGAGATAGAGGGCAATAGAAAGGGACAAGAAGATTCCACTTAGAAATTTATAGTGCTTTCATAAAATTTTTTTTTTTCTTTTTTTTTTTTTTAAACACTCAGATAGCTTCTGTCCATAAACATGTATTTCTTTTTGTTTCAGTGCTGGAAATGCTTTTGAGTATCTTAAACTAAAAGAGACAATGAAGGCAGGTGAAGGGAGGAAGATGTTTTACATTTCAGTGTTTTAGGAAATAAAAATTAGCAAACACTAATAGGTGTCTGTTCTTTTTTAGTCTTTATTAAAATGATGGGATGTGGATCAAATTACTTTATTCAGCAGTTAGCTTTTCCAGCTACCTTGAAATGGGAGACTGCAGGCAGTTGGATAAATTTTCTGGAAAGTTGCCCAGTTTCACTGCTGCTTATATAAGCTTGCCTGTATCCTCTGGGGAAGACTATTTTGTAACTCGTTTTATCAGGGTAAGTATCCCTATGTTCCCTTTAGCTCTGGGATGACAGAAATAGATGAGTGGTAGTGGTGGTGGTGATGATGATGGCTGTTTCTCTCTCTCCTTTCTGGGGTTAACAAAAGATAGTCATTAGAAACCTTTGCCAAATCAGAGTGCTACCCCTCTCTACTTTGCTATCATCTGAAAATAGCATGCAGTGTACATTACTCACGATAAGCAGTTATGGTTGAGTTATACATTATTTTGCAATTGCCATGTTTTTGGAATTGCCTAAATGATAGCTAAACTTGTTTTGGAGCCAGTGTAATTAAGGATGTGTGACTGCCTTATTAGACTGCCGTGTTGTATTTCAAGAATAAAGCCATCACAGCTTGTTTACATGCTGGTATTTTATCTCTGTAGATGTATGTTCAGCTCTTGGCTGTGCTGCAGTTAAGATGGGATTTGAAGCCTTGTCCTTACTCCATTGGATAACTGTTGTTGTCAAACAGAAATTTGTGCGTTTCCCATTTTGAGACCAGTATTATAAAGTCACCATTAGGGCAGATGAGATAGTTGGAATCTCTAAGCACTGCAGACTGGATCTTCTTGTCTTTGCCATGGTGGTAGCACTGGGAAGTACCTGTTGGTGGAGGCAGATCCCTTTCTTCTATGAATGCACATTTCTTACTGGAACCTGCAAATGAGCACATGTTGGATACAGCTCTACATGTTCCAATTTACCACTTCTGGGTTATTTAATGCAGAATCATGAAGTCATGCTCTCAGAATTCGGTGACAGTATGTAGCAATCTGGCTTCATTATCTACTGGACTAATTTTATATCAAGAATTGCCCTCAGCTTTGTACCCTTGCTATTGGGTACTAAGTTTGATGATGCTAGTTATTTGCATTTTACAGTGCTTGTTGAGGGTTGGAATGCCATGACGACTCTTAAAAGGCTTTGAGTGATGAGGACAATACATTCTAAGATACATTTCAGGATAAAATTAAACGTGTAGGGTATTTATGATCCACAGAGCCATTTAACATGAAGGTCCTCTCAAGCAGAGCAGAGAGATGCTTTCCTGGCACAACAAGCAAGACCTACAGTGGAGCAGATCTGTTGAGGGCAGTATGAGGCTGGGAAGTGGGTTAGATAATGACAGCAGTCACTGAGCTGAGGTGATACAGGGGTTGTACAGCAATCATTTATGTTACCTTAATTCCTTGCTGTCTGCCTAACTGGTGGGGTCCATTCCTGTTCTTTGAGAAGTCCTTTTGTTCCTTGCCTGAAGTCCATTAAGCTGAGTGGAGGAAACTTCATTGTGTAGGGCTTTCCAAACTATCTTAATCCAACTTTTACTGTAAAATTATCTTGAAACAGTGATTGCTTAAAGATAAGAACCTGACCTAAAAATCCCAGATCCACATAGTGTCCAATAGTCTCTGGATGCCAATGGGTGTTGCACAGGCTGCTCCCCTGGAGTCGTTTATGTATGCTGGCAGGACTGGGATGTTGCATGTAAAATGCCCATCTGAGAACAGAGTTACAGATTTGATGAAATTAGAAGAGAGTCTCTTGGCTTCTTTTCACTGTAGTTGTAAGAGGAGGTTTCTCTCTCATGATTTACATGGTTCAACGATTTAGAATAAAGTGGCAGGTGTGATTCTGAACATGTGAGTCTGCACTGGCAGAAGCAATCATTCGTGCGGCTTTTGCATATGCTCTGGTAGATGCTGTTAAGTCCATATTTACTTCTCAGAGAATAAATGCCAGAGTTGTTTCTGAGAGCTGCTACTGCTGCATCAGGGGAAGAGTTATTTGCTATGTCATCAAGTATCCTATGGTGCAGATTCCTGGAGTTTTAGAAGCATTGTGATTATGAGTTTGTAGGCAGTAGCTGGAAACACAAACTGTGTTTTTCAGCAGGTCTGTCGAACTTTCCAGATCATCTGTTTCAAAAATGTTGCACCATGACTCTAATGTTTTGCAAACATTACAAACAGCTTGTCAAGTGTTTCTCCTTTAGGGTCTTCAGCACCATCAAGGAAGGAGTGTTCCAGTTGGCATCACTGAACTTTTGGTTAGAAGTGTGATTTTGTTGCTTGAGGATGATGGGGGAGAGAATTTGGCTAATGACTGCTGAAACTCTTTTAATTAGTAGGCTTTACAGAGGGTCTGCATTTGTTCTGAGTAAGGGACCTTCCCAGCAGAAAAGCAGTGGGCTTCACTGAGGACAACAAAGGTCTGATTTGAGGTAGGATATGTAAAATCATTCTTTTGTCTGAATGCTGAAGAATGCTTTAAACATGTTTTTTTTGCTATTAGATCACCATTTCCTTTGGAGGACCTACCTGTGCACATCTATGCAGCCAGGTTCTCTGTAAAGGGTGGGAGCAGGCAATCTGCAGGTGCAAATGTGCTGCAGCGGCACATCAATGCTGGGCACACCTGGCACTCCTTTGAGTTTCTGCATAATTGCATTACTCCTGCCTCCTTTGCTTTCTGCAGAAGGTGCCCCCCACTTTGCAAGTCTGTGGGAGGTAAGCGGAGTGTGTGAGGGGGTGTTATGCACTAGTTAACCTCTGACTGCGTCTCATGGGATGTTTAAAAATCTTTTGGAAAAGAGACTGTAGCATAAGGCTTCTCACGTCTTCTCCCTCTGACTATAAAGCCAGGGGGAGCATAACCTTCTTGGAATCTAGAGACTTCTGTGGCTTTCAGGGCCTGATCCACAGTGTATTGAGGTCAGTACCTTCCTAATGGGCTTTGGCTGAGTCCCTCTGAGAACAGGAGCAATTGGCCCACAGAAAGGCTGCTAACCCATTTTTCACGCTTGCCTCCTCTCTGCTGAAGGAATCAAGGGGGAAAAGCATGACTCTTAATGACTGCTGATTATAAATAATTAGGCGTCATTCAACATTTACACTAACATATTTAAGTTGTGATGTGTTTTGCATTTATTAGTGTTGGCTTCTCTCCTGTGGCTTGGTGCCTTTGCTTGGTATCTCTCACCAGTTCCCTGTGTAAACACTGGGGGTTAGATGGGAAGATGGGCCCCCAGTTTGGCATCCCATGGAGGCTGGCTGCTGTGCAAGTCCCTTCTGTGCTATGGTTCACTACTGAACAACTGATTAGCAAGTGTTGAGTTTTATCTTTAGGGCTTGTCCTCATCTTAGTTGGATTTTCCATGGAGTGAGAATTATTAATCTATAGGTGATGCACAGCAGACTCCTTAGATAATTCTAACAACATTGCTTGTGCAAGCGCTTAACACTCCGAAATATGGTAAAGCCACGTTTGTGGTGTAGGGACCAGTAAGGAACTCCCAGTCCATATGGCACCAGTCATGGTGCAGCAATCATGCTCTTTTAGTGTAACCATGAGTATGGTTTTTTCTTCTTTGCAGATCATGTAACAAAACGATAACAGATGAATCTAATAAATATGCCAGCAATGCTTTCATGTGCTGTTTTCTGTAAAATAAAATTAAAACCTGTAGCATATGTTAGTTTTTCAGGGAAATAAGTGAAAAAAAAAAGAGTAAAAGAGTAACACCTCAAAGGCTAGATGTTAGCATTTATATGTACCAAAAGGAATTTTTAACAGGCAAATAATAAAAAATAAAAAAGTCTGAATTTGCACATCAGAAATGGTATTGTCTTCATCCAGTTCATAAATGTGAAGCTGAGGTGAAACTACACAGTTAAACTGTGATGTGTCAAAGGCAATGTATAACCTTTTTAAAGTCTATATAAATCAAACCTTTAACCTACTGCTTTTAAAAGGGAATGTCTAGAGGATGCTTTTGAATAACATTTTTTTTGTATTCCATTTAAATGTAGATTTTTAAGGCCTTCAGTATAGTGGTGCATCTTTTGCAATGAAATGTTAATCAGGACTCTTTTGTAGCAACTTGGTTCAAAGATAAAATATTTAGTGCTGTTGTATATTGAGCCCACATTCCTTACATACACACATGAGCTCTCTCCCCCTCCTCCTCCCCCTTTCCCTCTCCTCTTTCCTTTTAATATTTTTTTTTATTCTCCACACCATCAGAGTTGCAAGGAAATATTTTATTTAATATTTGAAGGCCTGATCTGTGCATTTTCATACTGATAACCTAACTTGGTTATGGTTCTAGCAGACTGCTAGCAAGGAACTGTAATACTTGGATGGCTGAATATAGTTAATGTCCAGGATCAGTCTCTTTCCCATTTATCCTGTGTTACTGAGTAGAAAACAATTTTAGCTGTCTCTAGTTAACTTTCTTTGCCGAGCAAATTTGCAATATTAGAGGAAATCTGGGTTTCTATTTCCAGTGATTACAGTAATTCTCAACTTGTAGATACAGCTGCATTGTACAGTCACGTAGAGCCGTTGGGTTTTGACTTGTACTGCTATAACCAAAATACATTAACATTCAAGGTAATGTGTGTGTCCTGAAACACGCATGCTACTAGGAATGGGGTTACTTATTAGGTTTGTAAATCTAAGTATATGCATAGACTGCTCACAGGTCGAGGGCTTAAATAATCAGTTTATTTCGTTATTAAATCTCTTTTTCAAAGTTTGTAACTTTTGAATAAAGAAGCACGGAAAGTAAATTTTGTTCTTACTAAGGTTCCATCATAATGAGCCTAAGCCGATTTCCTGTGGTGTGATGATGAGAGTTTGTTCCAAGATAAATACTTGTTTCACAGAAGTCATATTTTATTTAAAGTATGATTGCTATTTTTTCATATTTTTCTTATTGATATCTTGATCTTTCTGGATTATTTTTTTGACTAATTTGATTATGTGCATTTTGATAGAAGCCAAAACGATAGGGATATTGTAACATTAGACTGATTTAAACTGAGTTCCACAAAACCTTAGACTTCACAATACAGGAATGGTCTTTCTTGATGTAAGGATTTACTTCAGTCGTGTCTCTTGTGTACCATTTTCATTTTTTAAAGAAACATGGTAATAAAAGAGGTCAGGAGTCAGTCTGTCACAGAATGGAATTGTGGGATTAAGGGCATAGGGTCTGCTTTCAGTGAAGTGCAGAGCACACATTTGGACTGTGAGGATGAGAGGAGCAAAGAAGATTGTCCAGTATTTATGCGCTGGTAGGAATTTACTGTGGGATTATAGTTTATCTTGTCTAAACTCTGCTTTCAGAGAAATCAGTGAGTTTTCTGCAGCACAACCTGCATCAGCGCAAACAGCCTGTTGATCCTTCAAACTTCTTAATGGCCACTGCACTGAAAATACCCATCATGGGTTTTTTTGTGTCCTTTTTAACACAGGGGGAAAAACCCCACCAAAACTCAAGAGGACTTGATGATGAATAATTTGACACCTTCCCAGACTCTATCTATTAGGCTCTCTTCTGATCAAAATGCTGTCTTCTCAGCTGCACCAAACTGTTTGCTGCAGGTGGATGATACTGTGCAAACAAATGCAAACCAAGCTGAATGTTTGAAATCAAAAGGCAGATTGCATCATTTTACTTGGTGTGCAACAGCCCAAAATTCTCAATGCTACCTCCAGTGGGGATGGTGGTATATATATATTCGGTTTTGGAAAACCTTGCCAGCCATGTTCACTTGAGCATGGTATCACTGTAATTACACTGGCAAGTTAATACCAAAATAATGCCAGGTATTTCAGTTTTGTATTTAGCAGGAAACTAGTATAAACATTTTCTGATTTTTTTTTTTTGCCAGTCTCTTCCAGTTCTACAGGAATCACCAGAGCACCAGGAAAAATAAGTCTTTGTTGTATATATGGACTCTATGTCTCTGAAAGAATCATTTTGGTATGGAATGAAGAGGCTAAATAGCCCACTGCTGTGTAGGTTCCAGATTTTATTTCGTCTTGATAAGCCCTGAAATTTTGGAAATTTTGCAATGTGTGCTCCACTAGTCTTTGAGGAGTTTCTTGTTCCGTTTCACTGAGAATTTTACTGGAATCATGGATTGATTTCTGTCTGGTTTCTTACAGCACAGCTGCCGCTCCATTTGTCAGTGACAAAGCATTTTTAATATTTTCTTAGTTTTATAACGATATTTTCTTAGTTTTATAACAAGGAATCTTCGTCTCCAAACATGAAAACAAACCAGTAAGCAGTAACCTGTGAGAGCTGAAATCAAGCAGGCAATGGTATTATATCAAGGTATGGTAAGAGCCATTGTGCTGTAACACAGGAAAGATCAGCTTGGGTGCCAATAGGGAGCTACTGGTGTTTGCAGACTAGCTAAGACTGGCTTAGCAACTAAATCAGTGATAGTATGCCCTAGGAAGGCTTTATTATACAGAGGGTAATTTTTGCTCGTGAAACTTCATGAGGTAAGAGTCACTGAAGTCACAAGTCAGCAGTGAGAACAATGACACTCACTGATTATAAGCCAGCCCGTTCGAGGGGGAAACTCATCTCCCCAGGGCAGTGCTCCTTCAGAGGCTTGGATCAGTTTTATCTTCGTGTTGCTTCTCTGAACGGCTCCTCTTGGTTTACATTGGTTTTAAGTGAGAGCGTAAACAAGTTTGCAGTGTTAAGTTCACAGCACTTTGTGTCATGTGCCCTTTGGAAGTGCTTTCTGAGGTCTTCCCCAGGACTATTTGAGCATGAGGTGGGATCCTTAAATTTTTAAATAGCAATTGTGATTTGCCTAGCTGTAATCGCTTCCACCCGGCCTTTCAGTCACTGAACACAGCTTTACGGAGCCTGTAAATGCTGTTCCTTAATTGCTTATGAGCAATTAAAGGAACTCTTACACTAGCCAGATTTTCTTAAAAAAATGACTGTTAAATATTAAGCTGTCTCTTACGGTTAAAACGAGGCAGCCTTGTTTTGTAGGGAGCGAGAGCTGGGGACCAAACTAGTTGCAATCTGAGTCTGATCAATTTGCTGTGTGACTTGGGTCTTTATTCTTTCAGAGTGTGAAAAACGAGGTTCACCCTCCTGTTAGAATTTAAAGAGTTTAATACAAAGACAATAAGAGACATAAAATAAAGCAAAGGGATAATGGCCGGGTGCCTTGGCGCTCTGCCAAGAGCACACCTGATGCCCGAGGTTAGTCCTTTTTATACCATTTTTACTGTCTGTTCTCTATTCATATTAAAACTTTTCCAGGAATTGATCTGCATGGCCACTCCTTGGGTCCGCCTTTTTAGAGCATGCGTAGTCTTCGGCCTTGTGGTTTTATTTCTTTTGATTCTTGGGGTTGGGCCCGCTAGGTAAGAGTCGATGGTAGGGTGGATCTCTTAATTCCTCAGACAGTCAGGGCTGATTGCAGCTTTGGGCCTCTTTGCCCCCCGG
>NW_008238330.1:1424146-1502505 GCF_000691975.1 Corvus brachyrhynchos | reverse complement strand
CTTGGAGGTTATCTTACTTGCTCACACTTGCTAACATTCTTGCTAAAACGAGAGAAAACTACATCCACACAGCAAAAAGCATTTCTAACATTATATAATATCTACTTTAATACTTTGCGAGAAGCCAATACTATAATATATGTTTATAACAAGAGCATGTTATTTTCCTCTGTAAAGGGAGGATTATATATCTTACACTTAATCATCTATTGTTTAGGAAGAATTTTGCATACACGGGGCTGTTGGATGTAGATGTTTAAGCTGGTACCTTGATGAGCATGAGACCTGTTGTCCTGCTTCCTGGAGGACTTTGCTGTTAATCTGAAGCCATGTATCATGCAGCTTCAATTCACCAGAAAAATGAGATCTTTTTCCTTTCCTTACCCACCCTTGCAAAAGAGGAGGAGGAGGAGGAGGAGGAGGTGGAGGGAAGTCGGGACAATAGAACAGTTTGCAGTGGCTGAGGAGGAGGAGGAGGAGGAGGAGGAGGTGGAGAGAAGTCGGGACAATAGAACAGTTTGCAGTGGCCTCCACTAGCTGCCTACGGGAGGGAGGATCTCTTCAGGCACTCACTCCCTGCTGCCTGGGAGTGGAGCAGTGGGAAGCAGAGGGTGGTGTGCCGACTGCATCCCCATGAAAGACCGCTCTGAGCTCCTGCTGCTCTCTCCTCCCAGGCCTTTTGCCTCCACGGTGTGTTGTCTCTGTGGTAACAGGCAGCAGATACTAGAGCTGGAGATGTTGGCAAAGGCAGCAGCCTAGATCAAACTGGCCTTGCTCAGAGTAGGGCTAATGCTGTAGATGTTCTTTCTGCCAGGGCAAGGAAGGAGAAATGGGGAGGGACCTGCTGTGCTGTAGGAGTGGTGCAGGAGGTAGGTCCTGTGCTCTCCTAAGACATCAAAGGAAGCAAGGGCTCACAAGCTAGGGTGCCATTGCAGCCAGGCAGCTGCTTCTCTTTTTCAGAAAAGGGAATGGACTCCCATCAGCTGGTGGGGGCATCAATCCAGTTTTGACTGTGGGAATTTAAATCAGGGCTGTATTTATTTGCTTCCTGCTTTGGTTCATCTTTCCTTGCCTATGCTTTGCACTCTGCTGGAGGCATGGTACAGTCCTGGACTGGAAAGACTGGGCTATGGGATGTTGGCAAATAAAATGGGAAGTAGTGAAAGGTGGTAGATCAAAAAACAGGGAGACTTTCCGACAGGATAAGGGAAATGACATCTAGATTAAAAAAGAAACTCAGGAGAAATACCTTTTTTAAATCATGATCGGTAGAAGGTAAGATGGCCAAAACAAAGCTGAAAGTAAGTGTTAAATAACTAGGAGAAAGAGATTAAGTGGGTGGAGGAAGACAGACGTAAGCTTAAAATGAAAAGAAAGAAAAATGAACGTGTGAGCATTTTTTTGGGAAAGGACATCTGTGGTAAATCAAAAGCTGAATGGAAAAGACAAGATGGTAGCAGAACTAGGATAGAGAGAAACAAACAGAAAATTACCAAGTCGAGAAAAACATACAAGAGAGATCCGTTTCTGGAAAAAAAAAGACATTTTAATGACAAACCAACACACTGTTGGTTTAACATACCGAACCCCAGTTTCTAGCCCTGCTTCTCAAACTCAGAGTTTCCTTCTGATTAATGAAGTAATTCAATACTGTGTGTGGAAAAGAGAGATGGCATTTTTACACCTATAGAAACAGTGATGTCACATGTTTTGGTTAGGATGGTGAGAGTTAGATAAACAGTCTGTATGAGTGTTTTTAAGTTGGAGGAGATGGTGAGATCACAGCTTGAGCTGGAATCCAGACATTCTGCTGAAACAACCTCATGCATAAGAAGTGGCCTGTAGAATTTTTTTCCTCAAGAAAGCCAAACAAACCTGAAACAAAAATAACCTCTCCCACAGTTTGGTGGCAATCTTCAGTCAGGCCCCAACTGGTGACTCTCACAACAGGAAACCTCAGTTTGCAAGTATTTCGAGAGTCACCAGGGTTCTCATTATTTTAAGTCTACAAGTGATGAGTGGTGTAGTGTGTAGTGGTAAACAAGGAAGTAGAGTGGGATTTACAAAACCAGCATAAATCAACTGGCATTGGCTTCTTGGTGGCAGAGTTCCTGGTAGAGTTGCCCAGGGGAGGATGACAGGAGTTGTTACTGGTGCAGGATCATGCCCTGCTTCAGGAAAAGGAGATAAGGCTGCATAAGTGGGAGAGAAGGAAAAACAACACAAGAAGTTGCTAATTTGCCAGAATTTGGAACTGGAATTCTGTTTGTATATGCTGTGGCAAGAGTGGCCATTTCTATTTCTTCTCCTGCCTTTCCCTCCACTTCAGTTTTCTTCCCTTCCTCACTTAGTTTTCTCAAGTTACCCTTTTATCCTGATCTTCTGATCTCCTTGCTAAGTATTTATCTTTTCCGGGCTCCTGTTGTTTACCCCTCATTTGCACTCTCAAATTTTTTTTTGGTCTTATCATATGCTCATTTCAATTTTTTTCCCATTCCCTCTAATTTTTCTGCCCATTTCTTAAGTTGACCCCATTTAAAACTGCCCTGCAATTCTGAGGCCAGTGTCTGCTTTGTCACACTCACTGTCTTCACTACAACCCTCCCCATAGTTCCATTTGTTGTGAGGTTGTCCTGCACGATTTTCCTTACATCTTTCAGCCTGGTTGCCCATCTTGGGTTGCTGCTTTGGCAGCATAACCTTACTTGATTTCAGCACTACCTGTCTCTGATGCTTTACTTACTGCTTGATGAGACTGGAGCAGAATTTACTACCTTCTATATTCCTAGAGCTTTCTAGAGCTGCTCTTCAGCTCTGCTTATTTATGGAAATAGCAATTCCAGTTTTCTTCAGGTTGATTGGAGATCGATCAAAGTTTCCCTTTTTCTGCTACGTATGTATTTTAGTTTTAGTGAGAATCTTGAGCACTGAATTGGTGAAGTAACTCTGGTCACTGCAGGATGGAGAGAATGAAATAGGCAGCATTGCTAGTACGTTTAAATAAAAGTTAGAAAGTATGTAACTAGATTTCATTTCTGTTTCATTCACCATCCCTAAATCCTTTATGCAATTGGCAAAATGAGAATGCTTTTATTATATCTCTTCAAAAACTGTTTGGGACAAGATAAGGTGATGAATTGATGCCTCAGGGCTCTGATGAAAACCTATATTTACTGTTTCAAAAAGTCTACCCATTTAATGAAAAACAGGCAACACACTAGACGGAGCATGCCCTCAAGATACGCCAACATACACAAAACACAGAAAAATCTGTGAATCACATTGCGTAAGTAGTTGCACATACTGGCACTGCAGTTCTCCACAGACATATGATGGTGAAGTTTACAAGCTGTAGGCATTGAAACTTGGTTTAGAAAGGAGTGTGATACAGATTTTTTTATTGCAAAGTTTGCAGTAAGCAAACAGTATGTGTTGGTGTTTTATTCATAGTGTGTATGCCCAAAGAAGACTGTTTCTCTTTTTATAAATGTTTACTTCAATGCCAAATGTTGATCTAAAGAAAAGTGAATTTCTTAAATAAAGTTCTGCCAAGATTTGTTAGTCTTTGATTAGTCTTCTGAGTACTGGTCAGCAATGCTGAGGTGTTGCTCTCATGGCTGTGAAGGGGCTTCACTCTGACAGGTGATACGGATGCCACAAATTTTGGCACAAAGTTTGACAGAATATGTTTAAAGGTGTAAAGAGAGATTATTTCATAACTGTCATTTCCCTCACCTATACTCTGCCTGCTGCTCTGTTTTCATTGTCATTTATTTTGATGTGCTAATTGGTTGCTATTTTCCAGATGAATTTGACAGGGAAGTTGTTAGTCCTGTCCCAAATGTGTCCTGCCTGTAGGAATTGGGAAAAGCTAACAGAAATATGCCCAACATAAAGTAAGTGTTGCCTTTAATTCCAAGTCCAGGTGTCAAGCAGCTTTTCTCTCTCATTCAGCAGCCATCCTGGAGGCTGATTTGAGCTAAGTCAGCAGAAAAGCTGTTAGTTCTGAAGATCTCGGGTAGGAATGTGACCTATTGAACAGGTCATCTTATTGATGCATCAGTATGGCAGGCGTTGTCTGCAGTTGCAGTGGTGGCGACCAGCACTACAAAGAGCTCTGTGAAAGCTGAAATTACTCAACTGAACACTACTGAGCAGTGCTGGTGCTGCTGAGTGCCTTCTGTGTAGAACTGGTAGCACTGATGTGTTCCATGTGGTTTATAAACAGAAATGATACAGAACAAATGTGTTACGCTTTATCAACTGTTACCACAGTTGATGGTAACAGTTTCTATTGAATATAGATTCCTTGAATATGATGATGAACACAATATAATTAACTAAAATTAATGTCTATATGTGTTTTATTCTGTGGTATAAAGCTGTGAGAGAATTCTCTGATTTCTGTGTTATCACATTTCTAGGAATGATACAACATCACAGTAAAAGGTCAGCACTTAGTCTGATACTCAGAACAAAACATGAAAACAATTTCTTCAGACTGAAATATGAGTATTTTTGGAGAGGTCACGTTGCAGTGTTTGGGGTAGCTTCAGAGACAGGACAGTGCTTCCTCTTTCAGCTTGCCGAGACTGATCAAAAATCCAGGAAAAAAAGGAAAAGCCCATTCTCTTTATATTTCAAGTTTTTCCCACAGCTACCGTCTGCAGCATGGATGATATGAGTGTGGGCAAGAGCAGTCTTTGGTTTTCATTGCAAAAAGGGGAATAATGACATGTCTGTAACACTGTGAGTTACTAGTGAGGATTTGATACTTGGCTACTTGTGCTTCTTAGCATACCTTTGGGAGGCAAGTAAGGTGAAGATTTCTGTGGAATCCATTGAAATCCTTTAATGTGTTTCATACATTTCACTAACTTGTTTAGATAGAATCACATTTATCGCTTGCATTGTGTGTGCTGCATATCTCATAACATTGTAATACACATGCTAATAATTTCCCCGCGCCAAAGTCTGTAAAAGATTTGGAGTATTCACTCTCCACTGTGAACCTCCAGTGGTGTGGAGAAAGTCATACCTGTGTGTATGTGGCAACTTGAGTGTGACTTGTCGTCTGTGTTTAAATGCACAGGTCCATAAGTATTTTGTTAGTCCATACCAGATTATTTCCAGGAAAAACTGATGCACTGCTGGTGACCTGTTGACTAGCTCTGTCTGTGCTGCTGCTCTGCTGGCTGGTCACATAACAGTGGCTCCTTGCTTGCTTGAAGCTGCTAAAATACATTAGGCACAGCTAGTAGGTGCACGCAGTTACTCTTTTTGGACAGGTAATTTCTGTAGTTGCTGTCAGTATATGTGATGTAAATATTAAAAATGTTAGATTCTAAGCCAGTCTAATGACTAAGTTCTGAGCAACCGCATAAGAAGTTTGAGGCACCCTGCTGTATTTTCTTTTACTTGAATGATTTCTGGGGATGTGAGTACTTTGGGGATTTTTTAATACTCTGAGGCAACTCTCTGGCCTGGATAAATCAAATGTACATTCTTTGGCTGTCACCTAGATGGTGCTTACTGTATTAAACACAAGACTTGCTGAAAACTTTCTCTTCTAAAGGAGCAGGCTGCACATTTTGTCTTCACCCAAGAAGGTGGGAAAGTTCTGTAAGTGGAAGAATAACAGAACAGATGTTAAATGAAGAGGTATAATATTGAACAGAAATATATGTGTTTTCTTTGTGTTTTTCAGTGTTTAAGATGTTTTTTTCAAATGGAGATATTACTGGATCATGCTGTTATACCTTGGCATATGTTAATAGCTGCCCTGAACCCACTTATGCTCCTGTGCAAGAAGAGACTTAATGGTGCATAATCAACTTTTGCCAGATGCTTAACAGTGCAAAGCCTTTAACAATTTGTACAAGAAAGGTATAAAACAAAGCATTTGGATTTTTGATACAACAACTCCATCTGACTTGATAAAAATTGATGCAAGAGCGGCTGGCACATAATGTAGGCTGCTCTGAGCTAATATTGACCCAGTATATCAAGCTAGTATGTGTCAGAGAAACTACATGAGGTCACACAGAGTAAACACTGATCTTAAATGGAGTAAACACTGATCTTAAATGGAGTAAACACTGAGTAAACAGCATCACACTGAGTAAACACTGATCATTTGGACTGAGGGGAGTTTTTTTGGTTATTAGCTTGCTAAAAGATGTGGGACAACAATGTTGTTGATGTTCAACAACAATTTTGACTGCCACGACTGAGAGGAAGGTTTTTCAACCACATGGGCTCTTGCAGTTTGAAGATGATGAGTGTTTTGGGTGTGGTTCTGACAAACTCCAGCTGCTGGAATGTACTTCCAGCTCTGTCACTGATAGCATAATCTCTCTGCTTTAGTGTGTACTGTTCCAAATCCTGGAACCCTGGGCTCTGGGAACTGGCTGATGTTGCTAATGTCCTTCAAGGGTGTCATTGGAGCTGACTGTCACTGTCTTACTAGGAAAATCTAGAGGCCTTGCAGAAAGAGGTGCTGTTGTTTGAGGGATCCTCAGTACAGAGACTTTGCTGTAGAAAGGATGGATCTCACCATTAAAGTGAACTTTAATAATATGTGAACTTTCTGTATCCATAGTCAGGTGATTTATTGTCCTGGAAAGCTGGTCCTGGCAGCTGATATGATAGAGTGAAACAATCTTCTCTAGTTTGCTGTTTTGTTTTTCTTTTCATGCTGGGAATTGAAAGGACATAGAGGAGAAAGAAGGGGAAGTTTATGGGATCGTGTGAGTTAAAACTCTTCCTCAGTATATCTTGTGTTGGTTGAGGTATTGCAGTATCATGAGTGGGAGTATATGTAGCCTAGCCTAGCTGCGGTTTCTTGATTATTGGCATGCTTCAGGAATGCTAGGAGTGTTTTGACTTTTTTCCTTGTTGCTTAATTTCATTCACAGGAATCCTACATTTCTGGCATTACTCTTCGTACTTCAAAGAAGAAACACTTCAAAGTCATGTCCTTCTGGATACCGTGACACCAAACTTGCTCTTCTTTTAGCCTCAAATTTTGTCTTTTTGATTCCAAGAAATGTTCGTCTCTACTAATGAGGGATAACTGTCAGGGGCTTTAAAGAAGTCCTGTCTTGAACCCTGCCTACCTCCTCTTTTATAAACTTGAAGAGTTTATAAGCAGTGGTGTGATCGGATCCTGAAAGCTAATGAAGGCCAGCAGAATAAGAACTGCTGTTTTCTGTTACTGGACAGTCATGCCTTTATTTTGATGGGCTGCTGTAATCATCCTTCTATGTGTGATTTGGGCAGTTTCTCGCAGTGAGACATTCCAGTGTGTGTTGTCATTGGTCTGCTTGCACTCTGCCTCCTGCTAAAAACTTTGGGGGTAGATATCCAGACACTTCTAGAAATGAATTCAAGAAAAGCACAAGCGGTTTAACCAGGGCCCTTCCAAATGGTGGGTAGACATAGCTCAGCTGCTCTTCTTGCCACGACATATTTGTGAGTGGTCATCTATATTGAAAGAAATACTTATTATATAGACAAGACCCCAGGCTTTAAGGCTGTAAGTAAAATGTCAACAGTGATAACATCTATGATATATAGTTGGTGCAAACCTGCTAAGACAGTAGGCTAGTTTATGTTTATTGATTCTGAGAGGGAAGAAACCTTGTTTGTTTGGCATTTCTGTCAAGAGATGCATGGTACCCATGAAAAAAGGATACTGTTGTGGTGCCTTTGTGTGCAGTGATGTCTGGGCAGTTTGACCATGGGAAGAGAAGGTATGCATAAAGGTTGGAACAATGCACTTCATGCTCTTAATTTGGGGGGGATGGATGGATGGACGGATGAAAAAGGTTGTTAATGAGAGAGCTTCTGGCTTGTCATTATTTAGTATGTGCCTTTTGCTGGGAAAGTTGTATGCTTCAGAGAAAGTCATTGTAATTGGCATAGGAGCAATTGTGGAAATACCAGAGTGAGAGGCTTTCAGGGTACAGTACTTTCCAGAGTGCAGTATTGATGCCAAGCTGCAATAACGAAGATCTATTGTTAAGATTAGATAAATGACTGCTGTCTGTAGCCCCACAGTACAGCCTCTTCTTGCCATGTTGTTAGCAGAGCCCAATTAGTATCAAATAACTATTCTGTCAGAGTTGGGTGGATACATCAGATCTTTTTGTTCAAAATTACTGGCTTGTAGTTGTTGTTTTGACCGTTTCCAAGCTCATTGCACTGTACAGTTGTCACTAAAATAATCCTGGATGCCATCACTGTGGCATATTTTTCTTTTGTGTCTATAGTATTTGAAGTTCATTTATAGAGCATTTAAACTTCTCTTTTGTAGACTTCTCTTCCACAGTACCCTTCTTGTCTTACACTGAAGACTTATGCTGCTGCTGGAAGTCAGTGCCACATCCAGAGCTGAGTAGCCCATGGGATTAAGCTAGGATTTCCTTTTTGCTGTGCATCACCCCACCCCCAGTGCTCTGTTTGCATACAGCAGAGAGCTTTTTTTGCCTGTATTTGCATAAGCTGCCCCCAGATCCTGTTATCTCTTTACATCTCAGTTATGCTCTCATTTGCTATTGGGTTTCTGCCAGCTGGGTTTATCGTTAATATTAGCAAGATGTAGCTGCTGAATCAGTTTTTACACATTTTTCTGTGCAGATTCCTTGCTTTTATTCACCACCCTCTGGGTGCGAAACGGACAAATAGCATTACTAGCAATCTGGACTAGCAATCCATTTACATGTACATTCAAATTCACTACTGTATTTGATACCAAACTGAGAAGGTTGGGAGGGAAATAAAATACATTGGAGCCAGTTGCTGGAGTGGGTGGATAATGCTGTGTTACGTTGGAAGCGTGAAGCATGAAAACCTGCGGTATTTCATTTGTTAGCTTTGCTTAAAATTGCTATCAGCTTTTCTTTCTGAGTGACTATTGCCTTCAGGATGGCAGAGGAAGAGGTGATAGGGCAGTGGGAAGGAATTATCTGTTCCTGTGCTAGAGTTTTCTATTTTACTCAGCAGTGACTTTTTGTTAAGGAAAAAGGCAAGTATGAAAGGGGTGGCATATAAAAGAAAAAAGTGGAATAAGGAGAAAGGTGGGAAAGTAAGCTTGGAGGGGAAGAGGTAATTCAGGTATTCTTGTCAAGTTAAATTCAGTCTTTGTTTAAGTACATTTGTGCTAGACACAGAGCTCCTCAAATGCTAGTTATGTAAAAATGAATGAATTTTTATGTAAGGCAGTTTTTTTACCTGTTGGCTCTTACAAAGCCATTCAGCTTATGTGTATGTTCAGAGAAATGATTTCCTATTTAGAATACCCATGTTCAATCTACATTAAAAGCAAGAAAAGTTTTGTTGTTGTTAGTTCTCATAAAAGCCTTGATATGTTTATTAACAGGAAGAAATGTAGTTCTGTTTTAAAGAAAAAATAGATGCAAGCCATATGTACTGTGCACAGAAGGAAGCATCTAAAACCTGGTTTGAGTGAAGAACTGTTCTCTGATCTCTTTGTAGAGCTGAAGGGAGAAGTATTTTTTTTTTAACAATTCCTTTGTTTCAGTTTTGTTCTGTGGTTGATTTTCTCTCCAGTTTGGTTAGCTGTTAAGCAATGGTAACAGTGTTTTAAAACTCATTATCCCTCAATGGTAAATATAGCCTCCCGCAAATTGGAAATTAAACATTTTGACTATGCAAGTTAAAATACAAAAGATAAAATCTAAGTGTATACCAGCCAAGCACAAATACTTGAGAATTTTTCTTGAACTGCTAAGGTTACCCTTGGCCTTATTTACGAACACCCACACTTAAAACAATTCTAGGATGATTTTGTATCCCAGCAGTGGGCTGCTTCAAAGTTGTCTTAAGTCAAGCTCTGCGAGGAAAGCAATCTAGAGTTTTCTCTCTTATTTCTACCCTCGTTTCTCCAACATGGAGATTGTCCTGGCTGTGCAAGAAGAAAGACGAGATGTGATTTAATAACTCCACAGCTTTAATAGCTCATCTGGGAACAGTGACATTTAACTGTACTGTACAGTTCATCAATCTTCACTGGATCCTGGATTTTTTTTTTTAAAACAAGGTCCTCTCAGCAAGATAGGGTACATGTGCTTTTTCTTTTCCATTTGATCAGACCAGTGATACCAGACAGCTCCCCCCAACTCAAGTGATGTTTCCCAATTGTTATTGGAAGTAACAGTGATGGAGGTAGAGGGAAATACCTGAAAGTTCACAATCATTTGTTGTCCAGGCAAACTGGCTCTGCAGTGGTGAAGAAAGGCACATTCAAATGAAAATTGGATAGGATGGGTGACTATTCTGAGTGTTGCCACTCAAGAGATTATTTCGTAAACCATTAGTGATGCCAGTTAAATATGGGAAAATTTCTTGTGCTTCCTTTGTGCTTCCAACATCCTGAGACCTCGCTATGTTTACACTGAATGAACAGTTTACCATTTTTTTTTCAAAGGTGAAAAAACATATGTTATTTTAGTAACTGATTTTTAAATACAGGGTCTCCGGTAGTTCTCTGAGAGACTCAAATTGTGTAGCCTGAAAAAAACCAAAACATTTTTGTGGTGCTTTTGAAGGACCCATTCTGAGAGGCCTCACTTTGCTCATTTGTGGATATATGTCTGATAACAGACAGTTCCTGCTGTGGAGAGTTTATAGTCTGAAGAGACAAAACAGATACAGGCAGAGAGACAAAAGTCACAGAAGTACTGGCTGGACAACATTTGTGGCGATCTTGGTCCCTTGCATCTCCAGACTTCTCTGTAGACACAGACTAGTACCAGTTGCTCACTAGGACACACATGTTTTGGAAATTCAGTTGCTAAACACAGTATAGATCAGTGAATCTTAGTGATGATAAAGTCCTTATCGTTTTGAAACTGAAGGTTTCTGAATGACTCACTGATGTAAGTGGTTTTATCAGCATTCAGTACCTTTGTAGATCAGGCACTCAGATGTCTATAGGGAAGTGTCTCTGAAGTGTGACATCTGACCTAGAGAACTGATTTTGAAATGTGGCCTTCTACCTATCTCATAAAACTATCTCATGAAGCTATCTCATCTCACCTATCGTAGTCTTACAGGTTATAAGGCTGAAAATGCTTGGTGTTCTTCTATAGGCTTTAGGAAAATACGGCTGTATTGATTTGGCTGTGTTATCTTACCTTTATTACAAAATGGTAGACTATATATTTGATTAAAAAAACCAATCAAGATGAGTCATATTGTTTGGTTGCTGTTTCAGTGCTGATGTTCCAGTTTTGGTGCTGTTTGGCCTGGCTTCCTTATCTAAGCAGTGAGAGAAGGTGATCAGGTCTGTCCTAAGAAACTGCATGTATCATTGGGAGTTAAGTTTTTCTGGTAAAGATTAGATGAATCTTCTGAAAGTCAGAATTATTCACTGCTCTTCAAGTTCCTCTGCAGTATTTGGTTGTTGTAATGCAATAGAGAATGAAATTTGTTAGCTTCAGTTTGGCTACTTATGTTATTGAAAGATTAAATTAGACCTAATAGTTTCAGAATTGAAGATTAAAGGCAGATATTGTTATTATTACTAGATGGCAGAACAGTACCTTCTATAGAAAACTATGAAAAAACATTCTGCATTCCCCATATTTCTAAAGGTTGGATAGTAGAGTCATCTTATCTACCCTTACCTTTCTGAAAGGTAAATGTCTAACTGGGTGATCTATAGTCAGTGATGTACATTCAAAGAATGAGTTCTTCCATTTTGAGATAGGCTGAAGCACAGTCTAGAGGCGTAATTTCTCAGCCAGCAATAGAAGTGGCCTAGACAACAAGAGCACATTAGAGTTAGGTGAGGTGGATCCTACTTCATGACTCTCATTGTATTAAAGGGCATTTCTCATCTTCCATACATTTAACTGCAGCTGTGAGAGTTGCAGAGATAATTGTTCCTCAGGTATTATTTTTCTTCTTCCTGCAAAGCAGGACTGTGTTTTTTGTCTATCACTATTATGAGCCAGCTGCATCAAAGAAAAGGCAATGCTGACAATGTAGAGGGAACAGCGAGAGGAAACTGATGAAGCCCTTACAGGATCCACTGTTCTGAATATCATGTGAAAGACACCTCCACCAGTTTTCGTGTGCTAGTCCAGGGTTTGATGGTGAGAACGATGGGGGAAGGTTTCTGTTTACTTGTTTGTTGGAGAGTGGGAGCCTTGTCAGAAGGGAGAAAAGGAGTAAGAGAGAAAAGATCCCAAAAAAGAAGCTGAAGAAAGGGGTCCAAGCTCAGTGTGCTGAGATTGGACAGAGAACCTAGAGGGAGAGACAGGGAATCATCAGGAATGAGGTACAATGACTGGCATGCATGACTGAAGATTAAGAAAAAGACATATTGAGAGAGAAGATAGGAACAACTGTGCAAGGAGATTCTTCCCACAAGGAATAGGACAAAGAGCTTAGATTTCATGGCTAACAGATACTGGTTAAAGAAAATGCATCTGAGATGAGAGGTTTGTGGAGTGCAGTGTTGCAATAGAAAATAGGACTGGGAGGAGGAGATAGTAGTGGGGAAGATGAAGCATTTCCAAAATTACAAGGGGAAGATGCAACAGACGATGTACATTTTAGTGGAAGAAGCAGCAGGTTTGTTCTCACTAGAGCAAATTTCCTCTTTAAAGCCTGGGGTGGGATTCAACATGCAAAATTTGCTCTTATCACCAACTGTCTGTGAACCCTTGATACGCTGTCTGTCATCTTCTGCCCTGAATGTCTTGGTAAATTGTAATTTACGAAGGCTACAAGGTGTCTCGTTTGCTTTCAAAGGGTCAGTGGGTTGAATTAAATCACCCATTTCTTATGGCTGCCATAAATCTTCTCATTTTGCGTTTTCTTTTGTTGCTTTTATTTTATACTGTGAAGGTACATGCAAGTCATTAAATTAAAGGAATATTACTTATATCACAAAATTAGGAATGCCAACATGGAATTCTCTCTGCCTGTCCATTATAGTGCAGTCTTTAATGATATGAACCTGTGCATTCATCCCTTCCTTTTGTGGTGACCTGAAGAAACAGACATGCAGCTGTAATATTTCTCTATCTCTCCCCCACTTTCTTCTTTTATGATAGTCTGTCACCCCCTTGGCCAACTTTTGCTTCATTGACAGTGAGGTAGAAGTCTCGGTGATAAAAATTTCTGTATTTCATTAAAATACATAATGAAGAAGACAAAATATATCCCTGCTACCATAGAAGGAGATTTTACAGACTGAACTCATCTTCTAGATAATAAAATACCTTCTAGGAGAGAGGCTTTTTATAAATGGCCCCAGAAATGAGGAATTCTTCAGTCACAACTCCCACCTTTTTATATACTTTAACCATGAAAGTGCAAATATGTAGGAATTTTTGTGGTGTCATTAATTACATTGAATCTAGAGCTCTTACTCCTTGGAGCAACTAAACACCACCAATAAAGAAGGTTTTTCTTTTTGGTATGTGACTTGCATCTGGTTTTCAGAAAGACAAGCTTGTGTGCATGCTAACAAATATGGTTATAGATATTGCTTGAAAACGCAAACTGTGTAAAGTAGATCTGATGCTAAATACTCTGAAAATGTGTTCTCTGAAAATGTGTTCTCAGTCTCTCTAGACTATGCGTATACAACTAGGGATGCTAAATCGGTAGTCTCTGTTGGTAGTGGACAAGACCATCTCTTCACCTTGTCAGAACCGTTGTAAAATACATTTTCTTAATACTAATGAAACACTTGGACAGTCTAATGAGCACCAGAGAAAGTCTGGGAGGAAATTAATAATCTATCTGCAGAGCTGGGCTTCAGTGAAGCCAGTACGTGGAGTGGAGGGGCCACACGTTGAACTCCAAGATGAGAACCAGGTAGTGATAAACTTCTTATGAAATGCACACTGTCCACCCTGTGGGTGGTGCTGGACGAAGCTGGGGTCTTGCAGAAAAAAATATTGTGTTACTTTGTAGGCATCTTGAATCAGATGGGAGTTACACGTGCAATGCTGCAAAGGCAACCATAACTTTGCCATGCCTTTCTCTTGTGGGCTTTGAAACTGTCCTTTCTCTTGTTGTGTTATTTGTGTTCTAACAGTTCTGTGTGTGCATAGATGTGTAATGCTTCATAGACAGTACCTGATAATTTTGTTTTACACTTGTGGCAAAAATGTGTGCCTACTCTCAAGTCCTTACAAGTAAAACGTTACAATTTGAGATGAGGGAGGATAAATTAATGACCTACTGCTACAGACCAGGCAGTTGCAGTGGTGTAAGGGACTTTTGTGATTGGTGCTCCACAGATGAATGCTGCAGGACAGAGTCCTAGGTGATAAAGCAGTGGTGGTTGATTTTTCTCTATCCCTCTGTTCAGTGATATTGTTGACACTGTGTTCTGTTGCCTAATGATTTAGAAACCTGCTTGCATGCCATTAAAATTTTAATTACTGACTCCTCAGTAATGAGACAACTTGATGGACCATGGGTATTTTATTGGTTTAAGATGCAATTTGTTCCCAGCTTCCTTTGGGCGCACTCTGCCATTTTTTCCTGCTTCCACTGAAGTGAAGAGAGGTCTTGTTGAGAAGTTGAGAAGAAACCCTTTTGCCAGTAAACCCAGCTTCTGATATACAAGTCTGATATTTCTCCAGCCATGCTCTTGGTCTATGAAGATGACAAAGATCACTCTTGTTCCACACTTTTATTTGCTATTCTTCATCAAGGCTGTGCATGTATATGTTTTCAGTTTGTGATGGAATTTATGGTCAGCCTGGCAAAACAGACTCTATAGTTGGTCACCATCTTCATGCCTGCATATAGTTTCATGAGTGGTTGATAAAACTGCTGGGTATGTGAAAGTATTCCTGGTCATTCTATTCCTCGGTGGTTGAGGGGGATTGTGGAAGACAAATGCCTAGTCCTTAAGAGAATACTCAATAACTCGCAATCACTGTGGATGTCTGAATCATCTTATACTGCTGAAGCCCACAGAACCTCATGTGATTCTGTTGCACTCTGGTGCTGATTTGTTTATTCTGGAAACTTGCTCCAGATCACATTCCTAATCAGCAGTTCTGCTCAAAATGCAAAGCTGCTTGGAGTAGAAATGGGCCTTCCTGGGAATTGCCTCCAGGGCATGTCTTTCTGTCTTCATTCTCTGGTGCCTGATAAGATGCTGGCTCTGATCAAAGTTTTTTTTTCTGGTGGGATGCTTATTGTACCTTGCTCCTTAATACTTTCTGTATGATGTACAGAAATTACTCTGCAACCTCGATGTTAGAGGGTTGGTAATGCAGCATCTCTTCTACCTAGCTGCTGCCTTTTTCTTGGTAGAAATCTAGTATAGAAACTCTTGCCTCAGACAAGAATGGTTTAATCCAATCAATGAGTTTCAAAGATATGTAGAATAGATACCAAATTCCTTTCAGCCTTCCCTTGATATTATTCAGCCTTGTTTCCCTCAGGAATGAGGCAAAAGAGCATTGTATTATCAGAGGAGAGCCATCCCTCTGAGTACAGTTATGTATTACATTGTCTTATATCACGGCATGCATCCTGGCATCCTGGGTTTTGTCCTGTTAATATAAAAAATTAATAGGGTACCAAAAATGCTAGGAATCCAAATTTGAGGGGATTTTTTCTGTCTTCTTTCCATTTATCCTGAAGTTTATACTTGTAATTGGAGATGCATATGCTATACTAGTTCAAGCCATAATGTGTTGTCCCAGCTAAAGATTTATGACATGTTATCAGTTAACATGTTCTGAGAGTCTTGTGTAGACTTAAGTATTAAGACTTAAGACTTAGACTAATCTGGTGAGTTAAAGCACAAGGAAAAGTTAAAATTCAACGTGTTGTCCAATTATCTACCTGCATTTTTTGCACTGTGTTTTCTGTAGGACTCCTGCTTAGTTGAGTTTGTTCACTAGCCTTAT
Organism: Corvus brachyrhynchos; assembly: GCF_000691975.1. Lineage (NCBI taxonomy): Eukaryota > Metazoa > Chordata > Aves > Passeriformes > Corvidae > Corvus > Corvus brachyrhynchos. Next base: position 1,486,588 of record NW_008238330.1, on the reverse strand, counting down.
GCTAAGTCCTGCGTGTAAGTTCTGGTGCAAACTCATTTGAATGCAAGTTATGAAGATGGCATTGGAATGGTCTTCAGCAAGGGGGAGTGTGTGTGACTGCTGATGAAAACCCAGGTTTTTGTGGGAAATAGTGAAGATTAGGAGAGCATAAATATCTTTTCTTACTTCTTCGATGAGAGAATTTGAAGCTCTGTTGCGATATGCAGACCCGTAAGAGTGATACATAAGATAATAGATGGAATGGGGGGGAGGATGGGGGACTACAGGTAAGATAATACACAAATATTAATCTTTTATTGACGTCTATTTACATAATTTCTTTGTGCACTTGTATATTCTTCTTTTTCAGCTGAATCATGGTATACAGTAATTTTTATGTAAATCGAAGAGCAGGGATCTTATACAGGCCATGATTTGATCCAAAGGAAAGAAATTGCTCTGGATGGAGATGTTAAAATTTTAAAAATGTATTGAAGGAAAAGAAAGAAAGAAAAAACTTCATGTGTTAAGAAATGTGGACAGATGAATGGCAAAAATGCCAAGAAGTGAATTTGTATGCCTGCTGCTTCCTTGATTGGCAGGTAGTTGTGAAAACATACAGGGATACTGTTCTTTGAAAAGTCGGTGAGCAAATGCAGGCCACGGTGCAGAGCTTAGTTCAGCTGTTTCTGAAATTACATAGACACCCCTGATTTGTGCCAGTTAGATTGCTGGTTCAAGGCTTTGGTTAATATCAAAAGTAGTGCATGTGCTTTGATGTTAACACTCTTTAATGTCCAAGTTTACATCTTTGTTTCCGTGATTTTTGAAGATAAGACCCGAAAGAGAGGGAAGTACGTAGTTCAGTGCAGCTGACAGTGGTAACCTTACTGCTCTGGAAAAGATTTTTGTCTAGTCTTTTGAAAGGAGTTGCAACAAGCAAACCCAATATGTAATCTGCTGTGAGAAGGCTGTGGACTGTCAGTCTTTGTGCCATGAAAAAACTGCGATTTCTAATGGGAATTTCTTCTTTAAAGCTAGCTGGTTTTGATGTTACAACTCTGGTGCATCTGAAATGGCTAATTGAATTTTATAGGACAAAAGTGTTAAATCTCATATCCTCTGCAAGGAGGATATGTTAGTACAACAAATGATTGTGGCACTGTTGACAACATAGTCATGAATAACTGTGGAAGTACCTGGAGGTATCTAGACTACAAGTTGCCGTCTAGTTTTCATGTTTACAAGACTTGTGGTAAAACTGGTATGAACAATGAGATTAGTGTAAAAGTATTATTCTTAATTTGATGAATTTTACAGTATGATGTGGGAGGTATCTGTATTGTGGTTCCAAAAGGCTATAGTTTATAAAGGAAAAAAATGAGTTCTTGCTGGTGCTAGCAAGATGGAACTTCTGTCCTGCACTGGGGAATAAAGAACATGGCTGCTATTTAGAGAAAAAGCTTCTTCGAGTATTTAGCAACCTGGTGAGATGCTGGTAAATCAGGTCCACTGTTATTCAATAATTCAGGATGTTTATTAAAAGCCATGATTCAACACTTAAGGTATGAAGAGGGGGAAGCAGTGTGTTTTGGATGAGATTTCTCTGCTGCTGGTAGAATAGCAGGAGTCTGGATGGGATAGGCCTCTTGAATTCGGGGCAATAACGCCTTAAAGGTTAATTTATTCATTTTCTTCTGATTTTATGTGCCTTCTTTTTTTTTCCCTTGCCTTCAGAGGGACATGGTAAATAGTTATTAGTCAACAGTTATGTATTTGTGGACAAGTTCTGCAAGTTGTGGACAAGCATTTTACGTAATAGAAATGGGAGGCACACTTTTTTCAGAACTGGAACATGTAATATGGAGGGTGATTTGTAGGGCAGCTTTGGGCTAACTCGTCAACACATTTTGCCTTCAAATCTAAGTGGATGTTTCTGTATATAAATCAAATGGACCTTGAATCCTTCAATCATACTGTGCTTATTTGATGTATAAAAATCTTTTTTCTCTTATGGAATCAGTTATCAGTATTTTATGCATTCTGTGAGTGAAGAAGACAAAGTAGTGCTGACTACAGTTTTGCATTCCTCTGCAGCACACAGAAGTCCTGGAAGTGATTCTACTGCTGGCTATTACATGGTGATTTTTTTCTCTTTTGCTTTGTATATAGCCAAATGAACTTTGCAGGTGATTCCCTTTCCCTTCCCCAGCCTTCTTTCCATACAAATCATGCTTATTTAATGTTTTTAAGGGATGAAACTTAGTTTATTTTTCTTTGAAATGAACGTTGCCTGAAAATCTAGGTAGCCAAGAATGAAAAAAGTAATAAGGAAACATTGAAACCTCCTTCTGCCAGACTGTGCATAGATGAAGCCAGCAAAACCTGATTAACAATTTAAGAATACCCTTTTCGAGCTCTCATTACTACTGCAGTAGGAGGATAGTGCTGTTTTAAATTGTTCTGACACTTTCTTTGTGAACATAGGAGTATTTTTCTAAGTTGGCTGTCTTTATGATCTCAGGTGCCCTTTGCATTATGATAAATGGAAATACACAATATTGCTTAAGACAGTTATAAGCACCTACGTACATGTATGCAGTTGACCAGTAAAAGCTTGAGGCCAATATTCCACTGTCTTTTACAATCTGTTATCCAGCATTAAAGTTAGAAAGACAAATGCATAAGTAGTCAAAAAATCAAAGTCTCAAAACCAGTTTTGCTCATCCCTGAAACTCAACAGAAAACATTAACCATCAACTTGTTTTCCTCCATAAAGTGATCTGGTTGGCATTCAGTTCCTCCCCCACTGGGGTTGTGTTGAGAAGATGGAAAAAGCTGGTGTGTCTTAGGCTTTCTTGCCTCTTCTCAAATGTAGCAGGCAGGGCTGGCAGACCCTACCAGAGGCTGGAAAGCCTAGCCAGAAGCGTGCAGTGGTAGTGAACAAGGGAGGAGAGAGGCACTGACAAGTAAGCTAGTGAGTGGTAGTCAGTTGTCTTAATTCTCCAACTCCACTTGCCAAAAGATCCAAAGCTTTTAAGAGGATTCCATGGCCTAGGTGAGGGTAGGGGAAATCATGGTATGAAGAATTAGCTCTGTCCTTTCCTTCCAGGCTCTCCAGTCTCCATGCCTCTTTGCCCACTCACATGCACCCATCCTGAGACCCAGGCTGCTTGCTGGCTGTTAGCAGTACTTTTGATGACTCGAATGTGAAGGCAGGAACTATGAGAGGTAGCATGGCAGCATGCACCTCTGCCAGAGGTTTGTACATCCTCTTTAGTGGAGCAAACTGAGAAGAAAGTGAGCAGAAGGGAAAAAAATAGATTGGTCTTTGGGAAGGTCAAGTTCTTCTTAAGGCTTCAGGAGAGTTTTTTCTCTTGTAAGCAGTGTCTCCAGGCAGGGAAGACAGCTTCTGAACTTTAACTTTAGAGGTAAACAGACGGTGCCAGGTTTGGGGCCTTCAGAATATATTCCTGGTGAGAAGCAGTATTGATAAAAGGAATATTTTGCAGTATCTGTAGATTAGTAGCTCTGCTGTTCTAAACTAATGTACTAATGTCGAGATCATTCAAAGGATCAAATCACTGGATACAGGGCTTGAGAGTTTTCCTTAGTTTGAAAATATCCTTTGGTATAAACCTTATGTTTGTCTTGCAGCATTCTTTTGAATTATTTAGACTACTGCTGAGGAATGTGAACAGTCTCATTTCTACATTCAGGTATCCAGGCTGCCTGTGTGGACACTTATTTGCAGACATGTATCACACATCTGCAATTGGTTGGATTTTATGGAATGTAAGGTGGAGCTGAATTTGTGGGTGCCTGTGACCACACTTTTGTATGTAGGAGTACCTACACATCTGCACAGAGATATGTATATGGCATTCAGATTTTGTCCTGCAACATTGGTGAAATCACTGTCCAGAGATTGCAGCCACTGTGAATCAGGGCAGAGTAACCCACAGCATATTTTTAAACAACTGGTATGCTTCAGAGACCAAAAGTACAGGGATATAATGGAAACAAAACTCTTACTGCAACTGTGCAAAAGGACGCAGCAATAAGTAAATTTCGCAACTAAATAGGTGATATCTGCCATCTAAACTGAAGGGTTGCCTGGGCTGTTGCAAACCACTTAGTGATTTGCTAATGATTTCATTTAGCAGTTTGAACCCACCCAAGGAAAAAGGGGAGAAATATAACTCTGTTCATATGCAACACTATAAATAACTTTTTATTTTATTCTCTCGAGGCTAAGGTGTCTGTGCTGTAGATGTTGCAATAGGAGATGGTGCACCAAAGGGTTTATAACTCCTCTTTCACTCTTTTGTGGCTTTTAAGCATGGCTAATCAAATTTATATCAGGCTTCAAACAGCTTAAAGGCCTGGTCTTGCTGCTGGCTGGGTAGAAAGTGACAGCACAGAATATGTCCCCCAGTGTCTGAGTGAAATGAGGCAGTTACCCTCAGATAGGCATAAACGTGCTATTAGATGGTTGAGAAATATATCCCCCCCTCAAAACCCTCCTGGGAATTTATTGTAGTGCCTTTGATGTAACTAATTAGCCTGCTCAAAGTAAGCAATGACTAACAGTCTAATAACTGGCTAATGGAAGTAACTTCATAATGTTTTTAAATCAGAATCCTTTTGAGAGTTTTACAATAGGCTGAGGAGCTTTTTCCTTCTGAGAAATGGTTGCCAATAGTCACATCCTGATGTCTGTTGTTGTCTTTAACTTATATTTGAGTCTCTTGGCTCTTTGAAGAGTCTAGATGTTGGAGAAATGCAATGCCTGAGTTTTAGCCCTGATCAGAAGACCTTGAACAAATGTTCTATTTTGCTGAGGCTGTTGCACAGTAATTTGCAGTCTTTGCTGAATTTTGTAAGTTGGAATACTTTTTTGAAAGGGGAAATGAAAGTTTGTTTTTGAAAGGAATATTTTTTTCTCATTTCAGTTTCCCAATCCTCAAGTAGCAAAATCAAAACATAAAATTTATTATACCAAGAAAGGGAAATGCTTTTGACTACCTTCTAGTTCTGCAAATTTAAAAAACATGTTAATTTTGCCAATTAATTCTACCTCCAGATGTCTTCTGCTTATGCATTATGGCTTTCCTTTTCTTGTCCACTGGAACTACAAAGCACTTGTACTACTAAGAGCCCCTTTCTCATCAAGCTAATGATACAGCATTTCCACGTGCTTACCAACATCTTCAGTGCATTTTCCAGACAGACTATTTGTGCCCAATGGTTGGAGCATTTCTGATGCTAGACTTGAATTCCTCTTGCTCTACTTGCACAAGTAGTTTCACTGAATCCCCAGGATTTCAGTGTGAGTAAAGCAAGCAAAATTTGGGCCTTGTAGGCCCCATAAAGGTAAACTTAAAATCTTGCCACCTGCTCGGTACCTAGATGCAGGGTTTAGTGTTTCTCCTGCCGCAGTCAATGTCGTCACTAACACCTAAACCAGAGTGTTGGGGGCTGCACTCGCCAGTGGTGTTAAGTATCATTGCAATAATCCACTGTCTGCCATGGGAGAAACATGTAGCCCTGAACTTGGGAAGGGAGAAAATGGTTTTCAGCTGTTTTGATTTAAATTGTTTGTTTTTGTTATTTTAAAGCCTGTGTGGAAAGGGGCTGGGAGAGGGCTTGTTCAGAAGTGAGGCTCCCACTTCTTTGGAGGCTGACCTTGCAGTTGCTGAGAATTAGTCCCTCCATTAGCTTCCCAGAGACTCTCAGCCCTGCAGGCTGGGGCTGCGGCTGGGCATTGCAGGGGTTCAAGCTCCACGTCTTGGCTAGTTGGTGGTTCAGCTGGGCAGCTCAAGGCAAACTTGCCCAACAGGATACTGCGGGAATCTGGTTCACAGCAAGCAACTTCCACAGCTTGTTCCGAAGTCATTGAAGACAGTGGGATGGCTCAAGTGTCAGGTCAGTAACTTCAGGCGTATATCCAAATGTTACTCCCTTTTTTTCCACATGTCCTGCAGGATCAGCAAGATGCAGGATCATGTGTAAGGCAGCCCAGCCCTGCCGCCTGCCCTCTTTGTCTGCCGTCTGAGGCTGAGTCCTGGGACTGACAAGGAAGTTTCCACAGTACTCTGCCTTTGTGTGTAGGTAGCTGTGGACACAGCTACCTCTTGTGTTTCCTAAGTAGGATTTTTCAGCTTATATGAGATTTTTAGCATTTCCCTATAGATCTGATGCAGGGATTTGTAGATGCAGACTCTCAGTTAAATACAGTAGGTGTTTGCTTGTATGAAATTTTAAAGGTGCTTTTATTTTACATAATTTCCTATATGTCTGCTTAGCTTCAGCCAGTTGGTTTTAGTTGGGAGTGGTTGGGGAGGCAACAAACACTGTAAATTCATCTGGATAATAAAAAAATTGAGATAAAGACATTGCTACTAACAAGGCTCTCTCTGATTTAGGGGTCTGAAAAAGTTTGCCTGAGTTTTTTAAGCTGCTTCATGTCATTCTCGGGTTCCCCATCAGTCTTGGGGAAGAGTTAGGCACACAGTTGGAAAAGGCTGCGAGTGATGTTCTCCTGATAGCAATGCATTGCTGGTTTAGTGTTGGAGCGGTGTGGACTTTGTTCAGGCCCAGTTTTGTCTTGTCCAGGTCAGTGGGAACTCTGCCATTGACCCAGAGGAATGCATGATCAGGTTCTGTTTCCAAAGGCATAGGCACTGTATCGATGCTCTGTGTTCTGTCCTCCTCTGTACTGTGAAAAAAGGAACTGAACCAAGCTGTGCAGTAGATGCAGCAAAAATGAATGTATGTCTCATTTGCGGAAAATAAAGGAGTGTGCATGGAGTATTAGGTAGGTATTGTAGGGATTGGGTCACCTCTCTCTTTCATTAATAAATCCCTTTTCTTCCAGTGAAAGCTAAAGCTGACAACAAAAGAATGTAAGATGTTTTTCAAAACAAACAAACAAAACCACAGAAGAGCTGTGTATTCATATTCCAAAGGTTGCAAATCAGTTATTGGAAAATACTATACATAGAATAATGGAAAAATAACTAAGCTAAAAATCCATTGTATGTGGGAATAGAAAACTATACATTTTCAGTGGTAAGCTCAGATAATGTACTTTATTTATAAGCACAGTAGCCTTGTATAAGGTATGCTTAAGCATTGCAAATAAAGCGAGTACAGTATTGTTATCTAACAGATTTTTTAGCCTCTTGTGTGATTGATGTCTATTTTTAAAACTAATTATGAGCATCGTTCTTCATATCCGTGTTAGTGTTTCCAGAGCGCTTCTTGTGCAGTTGCTCCAAATGCCAGAAAATAACAAACTTGGGACCAAGGGTGTCCAATTTAAACTACCGTACTCACCCAAAACAAAATTTCTCTTACAATATATGCTGTTTTTAAAAGCAGGCACAATCCTACAGATCTATTTCCTCCTACTTTGCTCTTAAGGTGGTCAGAGAGTAGTGAAAAGCCTGTGTATGCAGGAAGGTGCAGGTACGCGTGTCCTAATGAACCTGGCGACTGCTCTATTGCATCATTTCAAGGAAGAAAATATCAGGTGTCAAAAACTTAGACTTTCTTAAATGGCAAGGAAATTGCTTTCTTACTTAGGTATCTGTTCTGTTAAGAATCTAAGTAGTCAATCTTTTTTTACATTCCACCTTCCCCCTTCCTTCTGGCTCACAGCACCTAAAATGCTACTTTTCTGGGAAAGACTGATATTCTGACTTCAGTTTTGTAATTTAATGATGGAGAGTTTCCTTAGTAAACCAAATTTAGAGTACTAGAATGCTTATCTTATATCCAGACCTTGAACATAAAAGGCATTTTATACCAGCAATTGTTCATTTAATGAGCAATTGCAGAGTGCAGGACGGTTAAGGGATTGAGCTATATGCACCATTATTGCAAGAAGTATTCTGAAATACCAGAAATAGGACGTAAGCTCTGATCAGGGGGACTGTGAGCACAATTACCTTCTTTTCAAATCCTTCTGTGACACTGCGGGAGGAAAAAGGACTTTGAAACTTGAAAGGAAAGAGCTTGCTTTCAACCTCAAAAGCTAGGAGGAAAGGGCTCTGAAATTTGCTCAGTATTCCCAATTCACCATTAGCCTGTTTCTTCCTTTAGCCTCAAGGCATTCTCCGCTTTTTGAAAAGATGTTAAGAAATTCAGTCACAATAGAGAGCCTAGTTTTGAACATGTTTCACTCGGTCCATTGAGGTCTGGTCTTCAGCCTTTGTGTGGGGTGAATTGAGCTGAGCAGCAATCTGGTTGGGGAGAGGTGAATGAGCAGTCTCTGTGCAGTCACAAATTCTGGCAAAGAAAAGATTACCCTTTCCTTTATTTTACAATATGCATTCCTGTACAATCCTGCTAGTGGCAATATGCAGAGCTGAGCTTGTGCTTAGGTCAATATGGAGCACTTGGTTTATAGCAACTCTTGTTAAGTTTGTCTTGTAATTGAAGCTGCTGTTGACCTTGCTTGGAGAGCATTTGTAAAACCGTTTATTTAGCATAAACTGAAATAATAAACCCTCCTTCTCTTAGGCTGATTGTGATAGGGTGACATTAGTTTGATTTAATGATTAGCCGCCTGACCCCTCAGCTAGAGAGAGCCGCTTGAATAGGGAGAGTTCACTAGGAAGCACACAGGAAGAATACTAATGAGCTTGTTAAATTTAGCATGGCACCAACCACTTTTAATTCCTCTAATGGGAGAAGCACTGCCTCTGAGAGAGAGGGAGGGAGATGGGGTGGGGGTGGGGGGGAGAAGGGAGAGAGAGGAAAAGAGGGAGGAATGCCCATGTCCTGGTAGCCAGAGAATTTTGGTCAAGAGAAGAGAAGAGCTTAGAGGGAGCATCAGCCAGGGTCTCTTGGACTGAGTTGTAAGTATCTTTTTTTTCCTCTTACTCAGCTGAGGTGTGTTGTCAGATCTCTCATGAGATAGTAATGCTCTCTGGAAGTTGCAAGCAGAAATATGGTGATGAAACTTTATATATTAAGAGATTTAACTGTGCTGGTGTCGTCTTGTTTAAGCAGGGGTGTCTCTGAAGTGTGCTGGCATTGACTTTTAATGTGCTTTATCAATAGATTTCAACTTTTTTTCAGTTGCTGACTTTAGGTGGTTTAAAGTAAAATAGCTTCTATTTTGTCTTGGTCCATGATAAAAAAAGGCAAAAAAGTTCAACAGGTAGAGAAAGTTTAATGGATTTTTGCATTAGGCTTTGGCTTGTGCTGATTTTTTAAACTTTCTGAGTAAATTAGCTGTGCAATTGAAAGTGTGTTTATTCAGGCATGCTGTCCAGTGTGAGTTTTTTGAGAAAGCTTTTTGATTAAGTGAGAGGTGCTCCATTAAGTGAGGTGCTCAGCACTTCTAATAAAAATTGCTTCTGATCAAAATAGCAGGATTAAATCAGGTATTTCTCAGTGGATGTGAAAATCCTGGATTAATGTGATCGTTCAAGACTGGGCACTTCTAACGCGTGTATCTGGCTATTGGCTTCTTAAGTCAGAGTAAGGGTGTATGTGAAGAAAGAGAAGCTTATGCAGATTGCTCTTGGGCATGAAAACTTTTTTCTTTTCTTATTTAACCCTTCACTCTTACACTGGCAAAAGGTGGGAGGAATTATACTGGAGTTGGTGGGCTGCCACCAACTTCATCTTTCGCTTTGGCATTTGTCTCTCTGCAACATTTTAATAAATCAGATGTTTCTTTTGACCCTAAAGCTGGCCACTTGTAAAACGTGAGCAGAGCAGTAACAGAACAGTTTTCACTTATTTGGCTGTAAAACCCCTTTGGCAGATGCTGCTGGAGAAGTGGGTTGTTTGCTTACATTTTTGCTTTAGAATCTCACTTGTTGCCATGGTGGACAGTGTGTTTCTGTCAATAATTTGGCCTGGCGCGCCTTGCCCGCACTTACTCTTGAAACTTTATTGAACAATTCAGTTGAACCAGAACAAGATTAGACAGCTTTCCCCTTTTGGCACACTGGAGTGGCTCCCCTGCCGTGAGAGTCGGCAGTGTTACTGCAAGAGTTTCCCACTTGGCGCCAGGGGAGCTCCTGCAAACTGCTTGGCTCTTAGTGTCCTGGAGCGTGGGTGCTGTCAAATTTCTCATCTGCCCCCTATCAAAAGCAACCCAGTGGTGTGAAGTAAATGCTTAGCAAGCTGTTTGGCTGATGAATAAGCCTTGTTATTACTGTAAAAATGCCATCATGTTTAGTTAAATTCTTCTGGGGCAATTTTTGTGTGGCAGAAAACATACTGAAACTTTTGACTTGTAATGGCACATGTCAATAACTTCATAATGGGGAGAGAGATCGTTGATGCAGAAGGAAAAATAGTTTTTTGTTTTTTTTTTCTCAAGTAACCTAAAAAGGGAAAAGCTTATTAAACCATATTTTTCCTTTAGTTTCTAAGTTACTGAAAGTAGGTTTTGAATTTCATTCAGCAATTTGAAAAATCAGCCTTTTCCATAACAGTCACTAGTACCTGGATTCATGACACGTGCATGTTTTGAGAAGAAAAGTATGAAAGTGGAGCCTGCAGACAGATGTCAGCTTCTTGTTGTATCCCAGGATGGCAGGTTTAACAAATATTATCTTTATATGGAAGAGTAAAAGAACTGAAATCCTATCTGATCATCTGAATGATTATACAGCCCCACAAATCACTCTAGCTTTCTTCTTTCCGAACTGTTGTAGCACTGGTTAGCTTGCTCTACTTAAGAGTCTGTCAGAATTTCAAATGGAGTGTAAGACCCTATTTTTATAGGAGTTTACGTTTCATCAGTGAAAGTTCACTCTAGGTTGAAATTTAACATAAAAGACTCTGGCTAAAGAGAAACCTGATGGAAAATACATATTTGATTTTTTTTTTTGGTTGTTTTTTTTACTTATACAAGCAGGTTTCTAAAACCTTATATAAGTTTTAATGTTTTAGTCCCCATTTTGCAGTTCTCTAACTAAAACCAGCTTCAGTGTAAAAAGTTGAAACCTTAAACCCTGCTAATCCAGAGCAGGGACCAGTGCCTGTGCATATTAATAAAAAGTAGAAAAGGGCAAAGGGTTTAAACTCTGTAATGTTGTTGTCTATTTCCATTAACTCTTTCTCCTCAGACCCAAATCCTGGAAAAGCTCTGTATGTAGAATTACTGCTGGCTGTAAAAATAATTCCATCCCTGGAAGATGCTGATAAGTCAGCAAACCCTGGTAGCTGTAATACTTGGAGATAGAAAAATAATTAAGTGCTCAATAGGCTATGCTGCTGAGTTTTTGTGTTGTTGCTGCTTGGGAGGAGAGGGAGCAGGGAAAAAACTGGTGAGCATTTCATCCAAAGCAATGGTATATCTAGTTTATGCATATAATGGCCATATAGCTCTATGTACGGAGCCTGTTTCTAATCTAATTTGTATAAAGGCATATAGGTTAAGTTATGCTGGTGTCAGGCTTGCTGAAAGTAGTCACCTGGTGAATTGCTGGCTGCTGCTTGTGCTCTGTGAACAAGTACACCAGGGAAAGGTACAAGTGAAAACTTAGACCTGACCTCAAATCTCTGACAACTGAAGTGCAATCTTGGTGCTGGTGTCAATCATTCTTCCTTGCATGTAGGTTGTAGACTAAAAGCACTTCAGTTTTATTTCCTAAGGGTGTTTTCATTTCCTTTTCTAGTTACCATTTTTGTGCCCAGCATTTAATAATTTGAGATTCCTTGTGTACTGGTAGAACTGCAGAGAAACTTTGAGATGAAGTCTTTGTCAGTACTCCTTCAAGATGTATTGGCGTACACTTGCATGTGCAGCATGGTTGATGGAACAAGGCTGTACCCGGGGCATTGGTGTTGGCCAAGGATTACAGCCAGCAATCAATCATTCTTGTTTAGAGAATCATCTCTGTTTTAAACCAATAATGCAACTGAAGGAGAGCATTTACATTAGAGATATACCTAACAACGCCCGTCTGCCACATGGCATGTGTGAAATGTACCTTGGAACATGCATCTTGGTTTTGAGGAACAGAACCATTTTGTGTAGTTTTTGAAAGGTGTGTGTAGTCCCTAGGGGTTAAAGTTCATATGGGAGCAGAGGGTTGTTTTAGCACCTAGTCCTGGAGCTGTCTGCAAGGAAGGCGGGTGGAGCCATGGTCAGGAGGCTCTTTTCCCCTTACAAGTGGTACCACAGACCTAGAGGCTTACTCCAAACTAGGGCTGGGGCTTGACCCTCTTAGTTATTATTATTCCCACTGCTCCCCTTTTTATTCCCCCTTGTTCATTAAGAGTTTGTGGCTTTGTATGTGTGGATATGGGAAAAAGAGGTAGGGGGAGTGTACTCAACAATCCTGCACAGGCGCCAAAATGGTGACACTGTCAGAGCAGGTGGCCTTGCTTGTGCCTGCCTGATGCTGCTGGTCCTGTATCTTGAGCCCTTGAACCCATTTTATTCTTGCCCGCCTTGGATCATTGCTGACCTCCCTGCGAGGTTTCAGCCCCTCACACAGACAAACCCCAGGGACCTGGAGCTGGGCTGCAGAGCTGTGGTGGGTGGCTGGGTGTGATTTAGGCCCAGCTGGTGGGCTTCATCTTCTCCTCTGTGTGACAAATAATTTCTTGACTCCCCATCAGGGAGCTCCCAGCCTTCTTGTCCCAGAGGCAGGGAAACAGCAAGCCTCTGTCTGTTCCTGCACAATTGATAGCCCCGCTGGTAGGATCATCAGTGCATGGGTGACGGTGATCTACTGCTCCGCTGCTGCCAGCTCTGAACGGGCAGGCATCCCCAGGCCATCCCTCACAGCCACACAGGCACCTCCTGTCACAAACTTACACCGGGAGGAGGAGGGCAGCGGGGGGAGAACTTTTCTTTATTGTATTTTCTATAAATGGGCTAAAAGTGTGCGTCTCTCTTTTTTCTTCCCTTCTCTCTTTCTTCTCCCTCGTTTTTTTGCAGAGGATGAAAGTCCTGGGCAGACCTATCACAGAGAGAGAAGGAACGCGATCACAATGCAGCCGCAGGGTGGGCAAGGCCTCGGCAAGATCAGTGAAGAGCCTTCCACGTCGAGTGAGGAAAGGGCCTCATTAATCAAGAAGGAGATCCATGGATCTATATCTCACCTTCCCGAACCTTCCGTACCTTACCGTGGGACGCTCTTTACCATGGACCCCCGAAATGGTTACATGGACCCTCATTACCGTGAGTATTGATTGCTGGTTTATTTGGGGCTGTGAAGTTGGAAGGCTGTCAAATTTAATGTGATTTTGTCACTTTGCATCATCTCCAGGGAGAACTGCTTTGTCTGGAGGGAGCGGTGTTTGTGGTAAATGCAATCCTTTGTTTCCTGAAGTTAAAAACCAGGGTGCAGTTGCACTGCAGCTAGAAATTATCGCAGGCCTCTGCAAAGCAACTTCCACAGGACATCTCATCTGTTGCTAATCCTCCTCAGTCATCCAGGGTTGTGTTTTGCTCCACCTCCTTAATACGTGAAGAAAAAGGGCCTCATTGTAGAAAGCAGAGAAGGAAAATGAAACAGGCCTTAAAAATCCCTCTTTTAAAATAACGTTAGAGTATGTTATTGAGAAGAGGAAGGACTGTGCCCTGTACAGTGAGAATTTGGGGAATTGGAAGGCTTGTTTTTGTGCTTTGGGACTTCTTGTTTTGTTTTGGAGGGCTTTTTTAGACATTCATGAGTGTGTTTGAGAATGCAGGCTGATGGAGTGGTTTTGCAATTTTCTTTCCCAGCTATAGTTCCCTGAAGTTGTAAGGGGGAGGGAAAAGGCAAATGATTTCAACTTCTGAATTCCTGCTCAGGCATTAATAAAAAAGTAAGAAATTAACTGACACTTGAACACAGATGTGGAGTGGATTTCTCCACAGGCAAAGTATGAAGGAGTTAAGCAATTTTTTTTTCATCTGTTTCTAGTTTACCAAAAAAGAGAAAAAAGATCATTTAGTTGTGTAGTAATGAAGTACATCTTGAGGTGTCAAGGCTTGTGCCTTTTGATTATAGATTTATCACCCAGTCAGGAGACAGATTTGCCATTTAACCTTTCAGTCTCCAATGCCAGATGATAGGCTTAAGACCCACAAAGAGAGAGAAGTCTGCATTGGTTTTCTTTTTTTTTAAACATCATTCAGAAATTTTAGTGTTTTAAGGCAAAAGGTCATTAGCCAGACGACTGATTAGTGAGGACAGCTGATTAGTGCATGTTTTTTTGCTAAAGAAAGTGCCAGGGATAAAAGCTAATTTTATCCCTTCATTAGTTGGGCTAGCAGCAAAGGGGAATGTTCACTCATCAGGGTGCAGATCAAAGTATGTCTTGCACAACCTTAAGTCTCACCAACCTCCTTTAAAAAAAAAAAAGCCTGATTGTTAATAAGGATGGAGGAAACGAACACTTGTTGTCTGTATAGTTTAGATCAGTATTTAGGGAAAAAGTTTGCAGTTAAGTTTTTGAGCTCTTTTTTAGTGTAGTCAGTTAGTTTTTGTACAGCCTCCTCTCCTGCTGTCTCGTACAGACCTGCTCAAACCCTCTGGGGGAGTTACTCATCTCTCTGTTGAGGAGGATGTGCTTCAGCACACCAGCAGCAGACTCGTGCCAGAGAGGCATGACCGTGCACTGCAAACGGCCACTCGCAAGCAGCAGTGCATACAACTATTACCTCGGGGCTTGGAGGCACCATTCCTAGCTTCTGGTTAACAAACGCCCAAATCTAGCTTAAAATAACCCCAACAAAACAAACAAGTATTATTGGGGAAGCAAAACAGCTTCTCTGTTTGTAGGCAGTACAGCTGGGGAGAAATGAAATGTGTGACAAAAACAACCCTCAAACAAACAACAAACCTTATGCTGAATTTCGTGGGGAAGATAGCCATTTTGACCATCTGACCAGCTGCCAGCTCACCCCTTAAATCCTGTTCAAAGTGTTATTGAAATTACTGAAGGTTCAGACAGAAGAAAAAAGTCTGGTCAGTCAGCATGTGTCTGAGTGGTTTGCAATGAGTTTATTTTGTTTTATTTTCCCAAATTCACCTTTTGATAAGAGTTGCCAAGGTTTAATGATGCTGCTCTGTGGTATTGTGACAATTAATGCTAGCTATTCAGGCTGCGTGGACTACTAGAAAAACATTGATGTCAGAAGTTGAGAGAGCACCAGAAGTTACCCAGCATACAACAGTAGAGAAACAGGAGATGAGTTAATTTTAAATGAGCAACAAGATCTTAAAGCAGAAATCTAAGTCAGAAAGCATCAGATGGACAGACCTGCTTCCCTCTCCTGTAATGAGTAGTACATTTGTATTCACTGATTTATAAAGCCCCTCAAGCTATTAACGTCATAAAAAGAGCCATCATGCTTTTATTTACCTTTAATAGCTGTGATACAGAGAGACAACTAAAAAGACAAATGTCTAGTTAGATTTATAGGAAACCAGACAGTCTTACTGAAATTTTCATAGTAGTTGTATCATTTATATATGTAAGATATGCTTTCATCAAAGTGGCGACTGTATTCAGACTGACACTTTTAGTGGTCCATATGAAGAAGGCTGAATAATGTAAATATGCATCAGTCCCACTGTAGCAACAGGTAAAGAATCAGGGAGTCTATTGTTTCCTTTCTTAGTTTCTTGCCAAGTTTTGCTGGGCATATGGATGGAAAACATTTTAATTCAACATAGATATGTTAACACTCACAGTAATTTCTTAGTTTCCCTGTGGTTGGAAAATAGAGACTTTTCAAGATGCCTAATTCATGCTTCTATTTATACCCACTTTGTATTTAAAAGTGTGGGCAGGCTTTCTGTAACACAGGAAAAGGGAAAATAATTTTTTTGAAGAAGGACATCTGTATATTTTTATGACAAAAAAAAGAAAAAGAGTGTTTAATTCAATTGTGTGTGGAAGGCATGTCCCTTCCATGAGGGGCAGTTATTAGAAACAACTTGAGTACTTTGCATTTTTACATGTAAATATGTATGTGTCTCTTTGTGCATTGCAGGATTTTTTTTGTTTTAATTTTTTTTCTAATTAAAATGACTGATGTTGCAAATGTTGGTAATAATAGTTACCATAAATGTGGAATAAATCCCTCATTGAGGGGGAGTTTGCTCTCCTGCAGAGTGTGGGTGGGGATAATGGTTGCGATTCAAGTGAACCAGCTTTTCAAACAGCTGGGATGAAACATGCTATTGGAGTTGGTGGCCCTTCCGCACCGCCAGAGAGCCCCTCAACCATTTAGCAACTGAGAATGTGAGTGCAGTCCCATGCTCAGCTCACAGCCTTCTATCCTCCAACAGATAAAAGGGAAAAAAAAAGGCCTAAACCAGAAATTTTTCTTTTCTGTCTTTTTTGTTATGGATTTCTTAACCACTATTTAAACACAGCACACAAAGGAAGGGAGGGATGTTGGTTTTGTTTGCTTAACTTTTTAAAAACTTTTTTCTTTAAAAAAGCTTTAGGACAGATGACAGAAATGCTGGAGTTTGCCTTCATATGTTGTTCCTTTTCTTTGTTGAGGAGAGCAGGGTTACTGACCTTAATCACAGTGTTTCTTAAAAGGATTTAAAATCCTGCATTTCTCAAACACTAATTCCAGTGGTAGTTGGAGCCCCTTGTTAATGTAAATTCCATCTCTAGAGTTGGGGCTGAGGCAGGGGAGATGGGGATAGCAACTTGCCTTTGTTATTCTCGTCCACAATTTTAATTTTCGTGTAGATTTATGGCAGTGCTAAGACTGCCTGTCTCACAAGTCATTCCTCATGGAAAAAATGAATCATTCCTGATGTAAACACTTTGATTTAAAACATACTGTTGATATTCTTCCCTGGGTTTCACAGCTCATCTGAAAGAACTCTTAGTACCTAATTAGCAAAACCTGAAGAATTATCTTAAGTAAAAAGCAGTGACAGTTCACTTGGCTCTGATCCAAAAATTTGTATATACAGGAATGTATGGCCCTGGCAGGATTCTCTTTCCAGTAAATCACTTCATCTCAAAGAGATTGCACTAGCTGAAAGCAGGAACTCACTCCTTTCTTTTTTTTTTTTTTTTTTCTTTTTATTTTCTTTTTTTCCCTCTCCTTACCAGGGATTTATTTTGCTGGTTTTGAAGCTTCTGCATTTATCTGGGGAAGGGGGAACTGCTTAGTGCACATTTCATAGGATTAGCACTCCAAAGGTATTGATTGCCCTCAGTTCCCACTGACTGTTCTTGGACTTAGCTTTGTAAGGACTGGGCCTTGCATAACTGCCCAAGTTAGGTTACCCAGTGTTAGTGTCATCTCAAAATCAATTTGCAACATGAACGAAAAATCTCAGCAAGACAAGCACAATGCTGGTTCACAATGCACTTGGTCATTGACTAGGTTTTAATTTCTGTTGACAAGAATTCCCCTTCCTTCATATCCACATAGGAAAGGAAAAGGGACTGTGAAAAAAAAAAAAAGGGATTGGATTCTGTTTCTAAAAATGCAAACTGTTAACTGGAAACACTGTCTTAAAATGCAGTAACTGGAAAGCAGTGACTTTTCATGGCAGCAAGTCTTGAACCACAATGGCCAGCTATGCATGGCACATTTGACAGTGAGAGTGGGCCAGGTCACCACCAGCAGATGAGCTCATGGAAGGGGCTTACAGAGGGGTAGGTGGTGGCCTCCCTTGTCATCTCCCTGGCATAGTTTGAGACTCAGGGGAGACTCAGGAAGACTCAGGAGAGACCAAGACACTTCTGGATAGCCCCAAAGCAAGCATTTTTCTTAGCTCACCTCTAGTTTCCCAGTGTCTTTGGGTGACAGGAGACCAGGACAGCTTTTTGTAGAGAGTTTCTACCTGGCCTGGTTGGACAGTGATAGGAGAATGTCAGTGGAGAATCCTCATAGAGATTTAGGGCCAGAGGCTTTAAGTACATTTAGGCGCTCTTCAATTTCAAAGTGAGTTTGGCCTCTGAGAATCTGGGTCCTACTTCAACTCCGTGCAGCATTTTGCAGGGGAGAGGCTTAAGCACTCTAGTAACAAAACTCTCCTCTGACAGTGATTTATGGGGTGGCTTCCAAATGTTGTCAAGCAGGGGTAGTTGAAAAAAGTAAAATCTAAAGCTTTTAATAGAACTCACAAGGAAAAAAGTCTCTATTATAAAAGTGAATGTCAGACTGCTCATGTCAGCTGAGCAACTGAAGTGTGAGTCTTTAAAAAAATTAGCATGTTTGCAAAAACATTTTTGGGATTAAAAGTCTAAAATGTAATAGTAGCTTTCAATAGCCTCCAACAAAAAACATTACTGTTCTCAGATTCCAACTTATGGACAGAGGCAACTTCAGTGTGAAATTTAGGAAGGTGCTGCAGACCTTGTAAGCTTAGCAGCTTATAAGTTAAAATAGCTTCTCCAAGATGCCTTCCAAACCTCCTGCATTGTTTTTGAAACTGCTCATTGCAAGTACTCCTGCCCATTTCTCTGAGGCCTTTTCTGAAATCAGCAAGCCCCGGGAGCCCTGGAGCTGCTGCCTCTGTGTGATGGTCTCCTTTGGAAGTAACAGTTGCACCTACAGATTTACAGTATGTAGCGATGTTCTTCCTTCTTATGCATTTTTTTTCTCCTCGGCATGAGACAGACTCCAAAACTTCCAATATTTGGAAAGCTTTGAAGTGTAATGTGATTGAGCAACTGAAAGGTGATCTTGTATGTTTGTGGTTTTTTGGGGTTTTTGGGGGTTTATTTGTTTTTTTTTTTTTGTTTTTTTTTTTTTGTTTTTTTTTTTTTGTTTTTTTTTTTTTGTTTTTTTTTTTTTGTTTTTTTTTTTTTGTTTTTTTTTTTTTGTTTTTTTTTTTTTGTTTTTTTTTTTTTGTTTTTTTTTTTTTGTTTTTTTTTTTTGCTTTGTTTTGTTTTCAAGTTTAGGTGAATACATATTTTTCTGTGTGTTGATTCTTTTCTTGTCATTACCAGTAGTATTAATTTCAGCTGGAAACTACAGGAAAACTGAAACTACTGGAAAGAGGTGATCCTGTTTGTGGGGAGAAGACAATATTTGATATTTCTTATTTCTAAATAAGAAATAAAAAATTGTAGAAATTATATAAATTATTTCTAGCCCTATAATTCTATTGGACTTCAAAATTCTAAAAATATTTTGAGGAGCACATTGAAACTTTTCTATTAATCTCTCCTTGTTTTGGTGTTCAAGTGTATGTTAAGTAAGCTGTGGGGTGAGGTTTTATGTGTGGTGGTTTTTTTGTTTTGCTTTGTTTGTTTGTTTTTTTAAAGAACAGGGAAGATAAAGAGGACAAATGCAAAAACACTTCTCTAATGGACTTGATTTGTTTTTTTCAGCTAAAGCATTTTTAGCTGCTTTACAGTATGTATTTGTTGTATACTGTCTTCATGGAAAGAGACAGAATTCATTGCTCAGAGCCACAGAATCATGGTTAAGAGCTGTGAAGAAAAAGCCAGGAAATAATGTAATCCATCTCTTGAGCATCAAGGCAGATCAGCTGTCCCTAAATCAGGAGAGAGTGCAAGCTTCTTCAAAGTTGTTGTATCCCTTGATCACGGACATTTGCGACAATGCTTTTAAAACAGAAGATCTGTAGTGGATTTGGGCTGATTTTGTGTGCCTACAACGTTACTTCTGCGGTATCAGCAGCTGGAAGGTGGGGAAAAATGTGAGATGGTTCTCTTGCGTTGATGTTCTCTCTGGTCAGTGTTACTACAGGGAATTTAGTTGCCTAAGTAGAGATTGGAATGTGAGTGCCATTTCCATGCCCATGAGGATCCTAAATGGTCTGACTGCCAGCCTGGTCAACCCCTTGTATCCTGGGTCGTATCTGTTTACTCTGTATGAATGTCTTGAGATATATTAGGGAACTAAGATGGCCCTATGTGTCTATATTAAGGCAGCAGAATCCTCAGTTGTTGTGTCTAAATGTAGACAATAAACATTTAAGTTCAGGGGTTTTTTCTCCATCTCTGCTGTCATTGTCCAGCTATTAAGAAAACCGTAGCAATAATTAGTTTGCAGAGTAGCTAATGTATACAGGATGCTCCTCTGTCCTGATTCTCGTGTTAATTTTCTTGCATTCTGGGTGCTTGAAATCTGGACGTGCCCTATTTTTCATTGCTCTTGCCCCTGGCCCTTATGTGGGCTCAGAGGGAGGGCATTGTGTCACAGAGGATGCCTCAGGTGGGCAGTGGGAGTAATGGGAGCGTGGGGGTACCATGGGCCTGCTCTCTCCATGGCACTGACCAGGACTTGTCAAGGGAGGATTTGAAAGGCGGCATGGTCCCTGTTGTCAACGTGCAATTTCAAGCTTATTCCACGGAAGTCTCTCAGTTCTAGCCTCCTGTTGGAGTCCTGGGTTGAAGAGGCCTTTACTTTTAAGACAGTTTAAATGCTTTGGTTGCTGAACCGTTTTCAGGATTGCTAGCAGATACAGCTTTATTGCTATTGACTGAGCTCAGTACTTAGGAGGAGAGCCACTTAGCCATAGCCTCTACTTCCTTTTATTCACACCTAGAAGCACAATTAGCTTCCTCTTAGCCTGGCTCTTTACCTCTTAGCCTTGGTAGTTTACACAGTACTCTCTAAACTGTTATTAAAACACTGCTCAAATTACTTACAACTGGGGCTCTTGAGCTTGCTGAGTGGGTCGCATCTGAGTCTGCAGATCATGTCAGGATCTTTCAGTCACACTTATACAAGCTACCTTTATTCATTTCTGATAGTATAGCTTACAGCCAAGGCAGCAACCACCAGTGCAGGGAAGCAGTGTTATCCTCAATATTGATGTATTCATAACTGTGTAAAGAGTACAGCTGCTCTGTTGCCATGTGGTCGTCGGCATGTGTGGTGGTGGGTACACAGCAGCAGGAAAGGCAATATGTGCATGGGAATGTTTGTATGTACAGGTTTGTACATCTTCATACTTCCTTTTAAAAATAAGATTTATCACTTACAAAAGAGTCTTCTGATGTTGCTTTCTTTATTGTTTTTTAACATTGTCTTGCAGTTTCTTTGAGTTCAAAACAGATAGCTCACCAGATAACAGAACTGCTTTTTAATCTCAGTTATGCTTGTTTCATGTTTCACACTGAATAAGGTAGTATAGAGGGTCCCCAATTGTTTATTCTAGTTTCCCTTTCACATTTCAGTGCTGCCCTGAGCCATCATTTTTCCCAAGCAGTTGAATGATGCTGATCCAGAACCCAGTGAATTCAATGAATCAACAACTGCTGGCTTCAATGAACTTTGAAATAATCCCTGGTTGCATTATATTCTGCCCTTTTATCTTACCTGTTCTCCACGCTAGTTGTAATTTAAAATCATAATTCCCAAGGATCCATGTTACCATTTTGCAAATGAAGAGATGAATATTGTTATTCCTCTATCTACAGTCCCCATTGAAGTAGCCAGTGATAACAAGCCAAAAGTAATGGCATATGAAATACTTTCAAATAAATGGCTGATTATGGTAACAGCTGAGTGTAACACCATACCAAGTGTTGAAGCAAATAACTGGGTTAGAATGTGTTGACTTAAATTTCATTCCAGCATGTCAGACTCCTTAGTGTGAAAAGGTACTGAATTTGATTTGTGTGGGGTTTTTCACCAGCCTATCTGCAGATACAACTTATGAAAGCTTCAAGCTTTGACCTTGACTTCTGTTAGATATTATTGTTGAAATGGAACTGGGTTACTTGGATGAATGAAATTTGGATCAAGGCCTATGTTAGGTATAAACAGTGGTTGCTCACTTTACTGGGATGGACCAGCATGGTACAGTGATAGGAAGCTGTTGGCACCAAAGCTGTTCATGCTGGACGATATTTGAATTGGCATAAACACCACTGATCTAACAGTGCTGTTAACAATAAAATTGGTGCCAGACATCAAAAACATTAATTACCACTATGATTGGAGTGGAATTTTTTTTTCTTTTAACTAGGAGGGAAAGGAGGAGCACTAATCATACATTGCTAGCTAGTTATTGAGCTGCCCAGTATCTGGGATGTTTGATTTGGAAAGCCTGATGTATGTCCTGCTCATATAAGTCCCTACATTGCATGAGACTGTCAAAGACCATGGTCTATGCTTTTTTTTCAGTCTTTAAATTTTTAGGTTAATTTTTTTGCTTTTAAACACATAAAGCAAACTGGAAGAAACCCCTTTAAATAAAGGCTAAAGGCCTGATTTGGCTTCATATGATCCCACAGAATAAATTAAAAACCCGAATGAAGCACAGAATGCTGGCCTGTGAAAATGTTTCCGCTTCTTGTGGGGAAATAGCACATTTCTTCAAAGTCAGTAGTTACTTATCAGATTAACACACATTCGATGTTTAGTAGTGCCATTCATCCTTTGTGCATTATAAACCAGGGTTGGGGAGGACAAGGGCTGCTGTGGTTCTTCCCATAGATGTGAGTTTTGTGTGTATTCCACTCTGAAAAGGTGGTCTGTACAGGTGGGTTAAAGCATGCTGTGTCTCTGTCTTGTGACCAGCCTCGCTGTCTGGAATTTTTTGGTAGATAGCCTGTGGGGGTGTTGCCTGTGTTGCTTTAACCCGTGGGGGTTGCCTGGGCATGCAGGTCCTGCTGGACCAGAGGTGTGTTGGGCCAGTTGCTGCTGAGGCTGTGCCTGGAGGCTGGCAAAGAGCAAGGTTGACATGCCTTACCATGAGGGGGTGCCTCTGGGCTGCCTTTAGGAAGTGATGTAGACATGGATACTGTTTGTTAAGGTTACACAAGATATTGGCACAGCTCTTTGAGGAGGACACTTATCTGAAATGGTTTGCTCTGCTGTCTTTTGAGAAATGACTTTTGTATTTTCCTTATGGGAGCCTAGTGCTTAGCCTGGCATTGCTCTGTGGTCTTGAAGCACAATACCCTGTTGTAGGAAGCGTTATATGGATGGGAAGAAGTCATCTTCAAATTCCTTCTGAGCATGCCTCTAGTCCACAACACATGCCAGTAGGTCTTGGCTCCAGAAAATGCTGGGGCCTGTTCAGTGTTTTCCATGTAATGCCTTTTTTTTACTTAACATTCAGACTCTGTATGTATGCTCATTGTTTGCTACAGTATTTCACATAGTCTAGATCAGCTATTGGTTGAATTCTTCCAGCTGTGATTTCCTAGGGAGCTTCAAAAGCACTCAAGAAGGTGCTTTCTCTTCCTGCTTCCATCCTGCTGCATAGTGCTTCCATGAGTCCCACCTAACTGCAACTAATGACACCTTTTTATTTTGTCAGTGCAGGGAACTGAGAAGTTATGGTGGCAGGCAGCAATCCTGTTCAGCCTAGCTATATTTTGCTTCTTGTTCTTCGGACAGTGCCATGTACTTAGAAGAAAAGGACTTATAAAATAGTCCAGAATTAATTGAGTGCAAAAGTGGGAAACCAGAGGTGGGAGCTGTAGTAGTATTCCTCCTCGGCCCAGCCTTTTAAGAACCATGGTGAATTGTATATTATGGCTTGTAGCTATGAGAAAAAAATCTGATGGCATTCCCCTGAATTTATCTTCAGTTCTGTAACTCCGGCTGATCCTACTGCAAGTACATGTCACCAAGTCAGTGGGAGAGTGGTTGCCAGTGCGTCCTTGGTTACAAATCAGCCCTGATGCACAACATTCATGGTGAAGCCATAGCCCTTCGTGGGAGCTGGGTGTATGCCTTATTTCAGTGTAGGCATGTGTCTCAGGTAGAAGGCCTGCTGTTTTATTTGTAGTGACCAATTCTTTTTCTTTTAATCTAGTATGATTTTGGCACTGTATGGTGGACACTGGTATTAAAGGCTATTGGTGCGCAACATGGGATGCATATGTATACCACAATAATTTGGTGTTTTCTCTAAGGCTTGGTGCTTCCTGGTTATTTTCTTGCTCATTTTTGTAATGTGATTTTTCATATACTTCTGTATTATGAACCTTTTTGTTTTTTTAAGCTATCTCTGATATGCAGCTTTCCTATCTTGGCTCCCAGAAATGTTGAACCTCATTGTAAAGTCCCTTCGTGTAAAAGCCATCTAGTTATAACTCTCAAAAATAAGAGGCTTGTCTCCTGAGGACAGCTCCATATTGCGGGTGAAGTATAATCCTTAGCATTGTTTTTTTGCTTTCAAATAGCTGGGGACAGTAAGTCAAGGAGTGAGAACTCCCTTTGTTTCATGTAGTGTGTGTTGCAGGGAAAGAATGTAACAGAGCAGAAAATGAAGAAAGACATAAAAGAATCTCAGCTCAAGGAGGTCAGATCTATCACAGGCTTAGCATTGCCTTCAAAGATGTCTGGGACAGGTGGCAGTTCAAGACAATCAGAGGAGAAGCATCCGCTAGCGCTGAGATAAGGGATTCTTGCAGAATCCTGCTATCTGGTCCCAGTTTGCTTTGATGTAACTCTGCAAGAGAAGACTTCTGGGAGCAGGCTACTGCTTCCCTCCGTGATAGGCTGCTGTTGTTCAGCCTTTTAAGGTCTCATTACAGTGGTCCTTGAGGATTAATCCTCTTTAAGGTTTACACGGGAATGGTTTTGTCTGAAGGCCCAGCCAGGGACCTCACTACCACCTGTACAAAGAATTATTGGATTCTTTCATTCTGTTTTTTTAAGTGGCTCATATTTAACAGTATTTGACAGAAAGTAAAGCCAAACATCTTGCCTTTTTTTACTTCCCTTTTTGGCTATTACTGAGTTTTTGTTGAGCACAGCTTGAGCAGTCCTTTGCAGACACTGAACCATTAGCAGTAAATTGTATGCTTCCGGTTACTCTACTTAGCCTGCTGGTTTTGGCAGACTTTCTTTTTCTTTTCTTTTCTTGTCCTCACCCCACTTTCTGCTTCTAAAAAGAAGGGAGTGATGATGTTTGGCTTCAGAATCAGAAATCATCCTTTTGCTGCTTTATTCCCAAGCCTGCACTGGTGAATTTTGCATTTGTGCTGTTCGGTTCAGTGTTCAGGGTATGGGAATGTCATCAATTATCAGCATTAATTTATTAAAAAGAACATATCAGCACTTTATAAGGGTTTGTTTATGAAAATACATTTGCCACTTTGAAATGACTTGCTTTTGCTGAAATTCCCACTCATGTGGGAATCATGCTTGGTTTTGGAGATGCAGTAGCAGCCAAGTGACTTCCAGCTCCCCGATACATTCTGTTCTTGGTATTGTTTCTGTGTAATTCTGTTACAGATCTGCCACTTGAAGATGGGGAAAAGGCATGCCAAAGAAAGGAACATTACTCTGAACTGGAGTATCTTTTCCCAGTGTCATTCATTATTTCCCTAATTGAACTAAGTGTTACAAAGTCATTTTGATACTGTAACTTCAAGATGGTGGCTGAAGTAAAAGAATGACAAAGGTTTTGCTGAAAACAGTATCAGTGATCCTGACAGGTGAAAGTAAAGTTGCTGTTCCGGGGTAATAAATAGTTTAAGGGACTCATGTCTATGTTGCAGTGGAAGTCCTCAGGCTTAGCACTTCTGAACCCATATCAAGCAGCTTGATGGCCCTAGTTCAAATTATTATGACAAGTCATAGTGTATTTTAGTTTTAAAAAAAGGCAACAAACCATTTCTACCTAGAAAACTCAGCAATAGCTATAAGTTGAATCCTTTTGGTTCAAAATAATGAGTTGTGCATCGTTGTCTACAGAATAACTTGTCATGGGTTACATAGTGATTGTACTTTATGCATAAAATGCAAGCAAAATAGCACCTTCATAAACCTTCTGAATTTTGTTTTGAGCATTTTGTTTGGAAGTTATCTGGTATGTTAAAGAGTGCTTGCAATGTATGTATAGCAGATTAGTTTTCTTTATATATAAAAATATTATAGGAAACCCTATAGGTAATGCTGGCTATATAAAACTATACAGTGCCATTATAGCCATAAATATGCCTGTTACCTTCATACACTGCACATAATTTAAAATTAGTGCACAGGTTAATTTTTACTGTGTTTGTGAAGATTGTTAAATTCTGCCCATACAATTTTTTCCCTTTTAGCTAATTCTGAGAGGATGGAAAGTTGAGAGAAGCAGAAACTAAGGAAAAAAATACTAACTCAGATAAAGGTAATGAAAAGTCATGATGTGAGGTGCTGTAGATCCCTCCAAGAAGACCTGTTGTCTGAAGAAATACAGACATATTCTTGGCAGCCTAACTTTATATAAATCAGACAGGTGTGCCATTTTATGCATCTGCAATCAGGTGCTGTAGCTGTAGTCTTGATGCACGTATTGAATATGTTTGTAAATAAAATATTCTGTACTTACTGTCTCTAAGGTACAAATGCTTTGAATAACATGATGTTAAATTTCTGTTCACCTTCTTCAGTTTCACATTAGAGCTAGTTGTCAGCAGTTTGCACTTGTATAGAACTAATCGGAAGGTTGCTGTTTCATTTTTGAGTTCATAAATACAGGGAACGTGATGGTTTTTTTATTCCACTGATGATAAATGCGAGAAAACTGGCAGTGCTAAGTTTAACTGAATTTAATGGCTGTGTAATTTCAGTGTGAAGGTGTCATTATGAAGCATCTTTTCAACTGAATGTCATCTGCACTGCAGTTTAAAAATGGTTCAGCAAAAAGTTAAGTGTTTTTCAGATGAAAAAATGTGCTTGACGACACCAAGCCAAGTTGTGACCTGTTTTCTAAAGAGCCCCGGCTCCTTTTTCACCCAAACACAAGTGGGCTGGATAGGACAAAGGGGAGGGCTGGTTTCAGAGAGCTTGTTGGAAATGTGATGCTATGGTCCAAAGATTCATTTGCACAGTCTACAGCAAGGCAGGAAATGGATAGAGCTTCCTTCTGGGCCCTGGGCTCACCTCTGGGCTTGTCTTTAACCAGGTTGTAAGAAATAATTTTTCTTGGAGCCAAGGAAGTGAAATGGACGGCCATTGCACCGTTTGTACATACACCATGGAAACATTTACTAATAATAGTATTGGTGTTTTCTAAATAACAAAAGTAACTAGAAATCAGTGGAAGTTAGCCACCCTGGGAGTTCAAAGTGTAAAGTTCAGCCATTCTTTCATTGTGAGAGTAAAACAATCCATGAAAATGAAAACCTGGGTGTTTGTTTTTGGTTTTTTTTTCTGTTGTGACATAAAGCAAAAATATAATATTTGATTCTGCTCAGTTGAACAATCATGGAAAAATTAACTCCTGGAAAAGAAGTTTTCAGAAAGTTATAATGGGCTAAAAATAGGGTTTTGTAAGACATTATATAAATCCACTGCAGCAGGTGCTAGTCAAACCTCTCCCTGCATATGTGTAAAAATACATATACACATGTACATATATCTGTATTACATATGTTAAAAATTCCTTTGCAGCTTTGGGGATTTATGCCTCTCATGAGTCTGAATTTTTTCAATAGTAGTAAATTCTGCATTCTGTATTATTATCGGTGGATTTTTTTTTTCCTTCCCTAGGAAAGAACAAAATTGTAGTCAAAACTGATCTCATGCTAACAAATGTGGAGTGGGCTAGGAGTTGTTCAAAGTCCAATGGTTATACCACAGTGTCTTTATTTGTGTTTAGAAAATACTTAACAACATGAAAATTCAAAAAAGCAATACAGCAGAAGTGTGTGTATCAAGTATTGTGTTTATTTATTTGCTTACACAGATGTCATACAGCTGCTGAATGCTGTTGTTAGCACATACAAATTACTCTCAGAAGTGGCTGTAGCAATTGTAGTCGCTAGCCCTGTAAGAAGAAACATATATTCCAAAAATCTGTCATATGCAATGTGATCTAAGAACTGTAGGAGTTCACCTCAGTTAAGTTGCTTCAGTGAAATTTAGCTGCCAACTGTTGTGTTAAACACAAAGTAAAGATTCAAATCATATTAATGAAGAGTTTAATTAGGAACAAAAAACTGGATGAATTTTCAAATTGTATTCTTTCAGAGCCTTTCAGAGTTTCCTTGTGCATCACTCTTTCTTTGGATTTGTCTTTCTGTCAAGGTAATCCAAAGTTTTCTCCTTATTTTTTGGGAAGTCTTATGCACTCTCTGGTATCTTCTGATCTCAGTCTCATAATGCTTAAATATGCACAGGATCATTAATTTTCCTAACTGCTCTGTATACTTTTTTCCTTGCCCCTGTCTCCCAGAGCTAGAGCTGCTTTGGATTTATTGATCCGTCTTCTGTTCACGCTCAGAGAAAAATCCTCAAAACTTACGTTATTTCTGCGGACTCTGCTCTGTTAGATCCTGTCCTGAGCTTGCATGTGCTGCAAAGCTTTTCGTCTTGGGAAAGGCAGCATAACTGTGGCCTATAAGGTCTAGCAAGAACCTGAATACTTGGTGTCAGATCAAAATCAAAATGTTACTCAAGCAGCTCTGACAGGGTTTGGACATTCACTAGGTGTCCAGTCATTTTTCTCTTATCTAAACACTCTGCAGCTTTATGTACAAGTCTTGGATATCAGGTGGCCAACAGGGGTTTTCTGTGGTGGGTGCTGCAGTGTGAAACACTGGCCTTGGCTCTGCAGGTAGGCAAAGCTACTTCAGTAAAGCTTTGGTTATTCTGTAGAGCAAACAAACTGATTTTGGAGTCATTAGGGATGAAATCCCACAACACCCAAAACAGCTGGAGGCTTTCTAGTATGTTCAGGATTAGATTTTATAATCTTAAAACAAGAATGCAGATAGTTCTAAAAATAGCTTGATTAGAAGTGATCCCTTTCTGGAATTTTGATCTGCTGTGTATTTTGCTGTTTCACGCTACATATCTTGGTTTTTTCAAGATGTAGCTTTGGTGAGGGAAAAGGAAAGTAATTTTTCCCATCTGCTCATGCAAGCAGTTTTCTAAGATAGTAAAGGACTTGTTAAACATGATTTTTCATAAAGTCATTATAGAACAGTGATGAGTCAAGAAGGTTTTATCATCACTGACCCACTTTTTTTTTGTTTTTCCAAAAAATTAACCAAACTCCAGGACTGATTAAGAAAGGCCCCATGTCATGTTCTGTATGGAGTGCTATTTTTCTCTCAAAGCATGTATGCACAGACCGATTTCCCATGTGTAGCAGCTTACAGGCAGAGAGTTTGAGATTTGTTGGAGATCTCCAAGGAAGTTTGTAGCAAAGTCACAAATAAAAATCTTTATCTAATGTGCTATGCTCATGCCTTACTAATTAATTAGAAAAACTTTCAAAGTGGATTCAAATCTCTCTTCCTTGTCTGGGTTTCAAGTTGGGTAACTTTTTTTAACCCTTTATTTTTTGGATACCCTTTCAAAGTGTTGTTTGCCACAATTTTTTCACATGAAGCTTAGAAACTGAGATTGGGACAGTAATTTGAGGGTTGATTATTGTTTAGGCTGTAAACATTGCTTCAAGAACTACATGGAGTCAAGCTACAGCTTGATGCAGCAATGTAAGTGAGTGGCTGAACTTTCAGAAGTGCTGAGCATCAAGAAGTTTTTCTGGAAGCTCTTTGGGGCTTGGTGATGTGAAAATGAAGAGTGTTTTCTCTAACTCACTCTTAAAGCCTAACTTAGAGTTCTACTTTCTAAAAATCTTGGTCCTAGTTTCTAGTCTTGAATTTGGATATCTTTGTGTGTTTTTGTCAGTAACCAAGGTGAATATGGACTGTGCTGTAATGTAATGTGGTTCATTTTGCTTCATAATGAAAGTTCAGATGATGTCAAGTGTGCAGTGACTGTGTCAGGTCTCAGAGGAGCAATTATCAGCCTGGCCAGCTCTACTCACGCCTAGATTTTTACATGATGGGCTCTTTTTTTTCCCCACTTAGTGAAAGAGGTTTCTGTGGGTTTTTTTGTTTGTTATTTTTTGTTTGGTTGTTTTGGTTTTTTGAGGGCTTTTTTCCATTTAAAAAAAATGAATACTCTTAAGCTTATTGTCATATTGCAGTGTACTCTTTTCATTTTAACCCACAAACTATAGATTGTTTCAAAAAGTTGCTTATAGTTGAGTATTGGTTTAATTGTCCCTGAGATAGGATTTTCATGCCATAAGGCTGAAACTTTGCATATCCCAATAGAAGAAAAATATCAAAGGAACTTGGACACAGAAAGTAGTGTAGGGACTTCATGGGGAAACTCCCTAAAGAAAACACTCATTTTAATAGCCAGTTACAGTTACTTAATGACAACAGTGGAATTAACCTGTCTCATAGTTTATACAATCCCTGCACTTATAAATGTGAAAATTAATAGTTAAGGCTGTCATAAATCTTACACTACCCTCATAGTAAATAAGCACATCATTCTTATCAACTTTAAGCTACATTAACTCAACCCCATGTAATTACTAGTTGAAATTTTCATTTTGTAGTAGAAGGAGACAGGCTAAATTCAGACTCTGGCTGGAAAACCCCAAGTGCTGCTCTTGTAACTGTAATGTCAAATACTAAGAACTACACAAAAATCTTGTATGAAAGGTTACTAGAACTGGTATATTATGCTAAGTACTTATTAATGATCTGTTACTTAAGACTCCAAATACAAGTCACTATCTATTAAATTTTTACCAAAAGTCTGTGTTATAAACATATCCTTTTGAACTTTGTACAGAATTCTGCAGGAAAATACTTTTTTTGACATTAAGTGCTAAACAGGAATGTCTGCTCTCAAATAAACTTACAAGACAGAGAATGTGCTCTCTTAAAGGAAAACAGTTTGATAATTGTAAAATCTCATCAGTTTAGGCCATGATGCTGTAAGTTCAGGTAGGTGGATAAGCTATGTCGCAAGGAGCATCAAGTCCAACCCTTAAGTGAATGGCCCAGACAGGGATTGCACTCACAACCTTTGTATTCTAGCACCATGCTCCTACCAGCTGAGCTAATCTCAGGGCCCCCTTATCTGATGAGGATACAGGGACAGAGCCAGATTTTGTCCACAGCTACTCCTTTCTTGACTTTTAAATTGCTAGGGTTTTAAAAGTGATGTGTGAACTAGGTAGGCTTCTGTCACCCAGCAGTGTTAAACAGACTTTTGAAATGCTGTATTTGGAATAGGCAGCTTTGAACTATCATGGAATGGAACAAACCTGGCTATCCCTGGCACTCTCCAAAAGCAGATATTGCTATAACTTCTCCAGGTATTCCCTTTGTTAGGAAACCTTTGGAAAGCAAATGGCTTTAAAATTGCCTTGAACTTTACCAAAATTTTTTGAGAAGTCCTGCACACTGAGTGATCTCCAAAGCAACTGGTGCTCCAGCCCAGTGAGACATAACCAGTGCTCGCTGAACCAAAACTTTAACCTCAGCAAAAATTAAACTGACCATTGTTTCAAAGCATGAACCTGGAGAGTGTGTAGGTGCTAATAAAATAAATGGGTATTTTCTGTATGTAGCAAGAAACGCCAAAGATAGCTAATAGTAAGGTTGAGTATCCAGATTTTTTGTTTTTCATAATAGAACAGATGGGAGTACTGTTCATTGGCAGAAATTACAATATTCTATTCAATTATAGAGATAGGGTTTGTGTGCATTACAACATACATAAACAGCAGGCGCCATTCAGTGATCCTGATTTTCTTGCCCTCTTCCACTAGTCCTCTTGCCCTGAAAGAATAAAGGAAAAAAAGCAAAACAAACCTTCATTACAGCCTTGCAATAAGAGACTAGGAAGGGTGTAATGAGCAGTACTGTGCTGATATGTTTTAATAAATATTAGTTTATTGCATACCACAACAGAGAGTAAATACATGCAATTACTTGCAAATTTCTTCAGTGTTTGTACTTATAAATCTCTGCCTAAATCTTCCCAGCTGGGAGTTAGTCTGGTCTTTCTGCTTTGGAAGCAAGGCTTTGTTCTCATGTTCAGCTTCGGCTCAGTCTGGAATAATTCAGAAACGTATTAGATAGATTGCTGCTCCCAAAAGGCATAATGAAATAACCTTCACTCCCAGCCTTAGGGAAATAAGCGCACAATCAGGGCTTGGGCAGATCTCTCGATTAAACAAAGAACTAACTGTGCACAAATTGCTCCCTAACAATTTGTAAAGAGTCCACTTTATAAATTTCTTGCAGATGTAAAGCTGATATTTTTTAATCAGAATGGCAGGGCTGTTAAAGTTGAAATGTCTTCAACCTTATCCTTTTGCTCTATAATTAGTATCAGAAATATTTAGATTTAAAATGGAATTGGTAACACATCCTAGGTTATTTTTGATTTGTTTCGGGGAGTCAGTGAAATGCAATGTCAAACCTAAGCTAAAATCTCCACTTAATACGTACAGGGAACTTAATCCATCTGGAATAGATTCAGGATAACTTGGTGCTGTCAATTTTTATTTTGTTTAATTTCATATGGTGTTCAGCAAAGGACTGAAAAGTTATTGCATTTAATGTTGTTGTGACTTAAGGTGTTCTCCGGCCAAATTATTCAATAAATCAAAATCAGGCTGTGGTTGTAGCTGCAAAGTGTTGTTTAGAATAGAATATTTAGGAGATTTTTTTTGCAGCTTTCCATTGATTGAACAAGACGCATGTGTCATGCAAAAAGCATGCAGTATTTTGATGAATAGCTGTATTAGATGGCAAGTCTAGGGACCCAGTAAACACAACTTCTTATTTTAGTAGCCTTTGTTTTTAACTTTAAGGCTTCGGTGTAAAAGAAAATACCACTTGAGTGTCATTCTGATGCCTTACTGTTCATGTACAACACATCCCCTTATCATCTGTAATATCCCCATACATTTAAAAACACGTACCTATTTTCTGTACATTAGCTTGCCACTGATTATCTCGTTCTTCAGCTAGTTAAATGGTTCAAAGTCTTGCTCTTACCTAAATGTGCAAGGATATTACTACAGTTCACGGAGAATGGTAGAGATTTTTGGGCAGTGTTTTCTGTGAAGCCGCGTTCCTGGTCCTCATGCTGGTGTCTTTCTGCATCTCTGGCTGAAGTCAGTAGACCTGCAGTCACATAACAGGGAGCAGAATCCATTCCCCAGTTTCCTACGTCACTCTGAAGAGGAACTGTGCTTGTATCAGCACAGCTGTCAGCAGATGCTGGTAGGTCTTGTTTCTACAAGCACAATGTTCAATTTCAGTTTAAACAGACCTGATTTAAAAAAAAAAAAAGAAAAAAGAAAGCGAACTTTGATCAAAATGCGTGCAGCTACTTGGCATGAAGTTGTGCTTCTCAGCTGCAGGAGTGCACATCCAGCTGCTGCCTGGAGCAGTTCTGGGGCACCAAAGGTGCCAGTGCAGCCTGGGGAGCTGCTCCTGCCAACTTGGGGCTGAGCTGGGTGTCCTGCCCCAGAACATCATCTGTTCACTGCTGTGCTCTGATGGTAAGTTACCAGTTGGGGAGGTTTTGACTTGGAGGTTCTCTGCAATGTTTTACCTTTTGTGGCTAATGTGTAATTTCTCATGCAGGCCCAGCTGGCCTGACATCACCTACTGCTTTCAAAAGAAGTTCGTGAGACATAAGCAGGAAGCCTGCTTGTGTGCTTTATTACATTAATGACAGAATTGGAGTTCTAGAGTTGTGTAAGTTACTTCCATTAGAACTAGTGGAGTTCTAGCTGTGGTTTGGGCATGTGTTATAAATGGGGAGACAAACAAAAATATCTAAATGCATCCTCACTGAAGAATGTTCTTGCCCCATTTCTACATAAATGCATAGCACCCATGCTTGTCTCGTTTATACTTTATGTGTAAAAAGAGTAAAAAAGTACTACAATTGTTTTAGGAGAGATAAGTGAGAAAAAACAAATAGGAATAGAAGCTGGGCTCTATTTGGTCTGCTCACTGTGAAACTGGCCAGCTAAATGCTAGCCAGCATCTTGAGCTAAAGAGAAAAAAAGACACAACTAAATTTACGGAGAAATTAATCTTTTACTCTGTTTCATGTTTGACAGGACCTTCTAACAGCTTTTCCCCATCAAGCAGATATGAAACACTGTTCAAACTACTTGTATTCTGATAGCTGAACTGAGGGTTAGGAAATGAACTTTACAGTTCTAGTGGACATTTAATTAAATGCAGTGTCATTCTTCCAGCAGAGACTGTAACAATTGCTTGAGGTGCTCTGCTTTTACACTGTGGAGAACCTGCAGTGGCATGTTGAACAGGAAGGCCCCAGTTTGGTTTTCTTTTAAAATTGCACTTAAATGTATACTAGATACACATTCATCACTTTAATCTAAACTCTACTGTAAATTAACACGTATAGCCTCGGAGATCATACACTTTCACAGAAGTACTCTAATGAAACTTGGCAGCTTTTACCCCATAACATCATTTCTTCCATTCACTAGCAAATGCAGACCTTAAACAAGTCAAAACTGTGCTCAGTAATGAGTTCCATTATTTTTCTTCATGTTTTTGGAGTCTCA
The DNA here is from genome assembly GCF_000691975.1 of Corvus brachyrhynchos. Lineage (NCBI taxonomy): Eukaryota > Metazoa > Chordata > Aves > Passeriformes > Corvidae > Corvus > Corvus brachyrhynchos. The sequence continues at coordinate 1,452,341 of NW_008238330.1, read as the reverse complement.
AAAGCCTCCTGTCCCATGTCTTTATTTTACACTAAGTCAAAAAAGCATGACAAGCCTGCAAATGTATCAAAGGAAAGCTTTCTCATGTAAGATCCAGAGATGTTTGTCATTTACCGTAACCTAGCGTGGGACTTCAATTAGCATGAGTGACTTGTTTTCAGTAAGGAATCTTTCTTCTCAAAACTGGTACCTGAGCGGTTTGATGTACATGGATGCTGTTACACATACGGTTGCCTGGATGATTCTGTCGTACTTCTGCATCCCTATTAATACTCATATAATGCTGACATGAAAACCAGGTGCCAAAGCAAGCTCATAAATATAAAAGTTTTATTTGAATTAACTATTTCTTCTGACCTCATGGAAAAGTACATGCTGTTTATCACAGACACACCACTGGGGCTGGGCTGAGAATCGGATGTTGTCAATGGGAAATGAGGTGAGTTGCTCAGTTTTGAGGGGGAATGTGGAGAGTTTGAGTTGAGGTGCTGTGTTGCTCCTCTGTAAGGGGAAACCAGCATAGCTCAGTTTTTGCCATCTTAACCTATAGCAATGAGGGGAAAAAAAAAAGCTATAGGAAGAACCTTATCTTGAAAACACTATGTATCAGGGAGAAAGTAAAAGAGCATCTTTATGCAATTGGCCCCCGTGTGAGCTTTCTCATCTCTGAGCTCTGACTTGAGCTCACGAAAAGCAAGGTGGAGAAAGAACGGGCCTGCAACTTTGGTTAATTTATAGTCTTAAGGTTTCTGCTAAAGAGGGCTGATTGAGTTTATCCTGTGTCTAACTGCTCTGCTTAATTGTGTAGGCACCACAAATATGTAAGAGACATTAAAAACTGTGGGCTTGCATGTTTTCAGGTTTCTTTTCCTTATGCTCTTGTAGTAAAATCTAATGCTATTCAACTTCAAGATAAAAAAAATAGTCGTGGCAGCAGCCACTTCTGCATGGAAAACAATTACTGGAATGTAGTCAGTACAGATCTTTCACCTTCACTAAGCAAGTGATTTTGTAGTCAGTAGTTAATAATAGGTTTTATTGCATTGAATTAACAGCCTATTATGGCAGCTAAAAATAACCACAAAGTCTTTGAGAGATCTTACCCATATTTTTTTTCTAGGTAAACATGTATAAATTTAATTTTAACTGTTAATATATGTAAATATGGCTTCTTCATGATTTCTTTTGTTTTTCTAATGTTGAAATAGTATTAAGTGTTAGTAAACTGAAATAGGATTCTAGTTGCAAGGGAAGGAAAACTGTTTTAAAATAAATGTCTCCCCCTTAAAAAATATGCCTGATTCAACATATGAGCTGATGGCCCACTGAAGTCTTTCACTGATGTCAGCGATCAATAGGTCAGTCAATGGCTTTCAGCTTCTCTGTATGGATTAACCTCACTGTGTCTTTGGGGCTATTCTGATGAGCTCTCTAGATACATAATTTTGGAAGCAGGATGAGGTGCCCAAGAAGTCAGAGGACTTTGTCTTAGAGGTGTTTTATGAATTGCTATTCACTATTGTGTGTACAAATTCTTAAGTAATCAAGAATAAAACCCAGAAAATATATTAGAACCACGTTGATGCGTTCTGTGATTTGTAGCATGCCACCAATTATTGCATGTTCCCCAATTTAACTATGTTACAGACCAGCCAGAAGCAGGGGAAGTTGATACAAAGTCTCTCAGCAAAACTGAAAACATCTTTCTGATGACAGAAAAAAGGAATGTCTATTTTTGTCTATTCCAGCTATTCCTAACTTGTACTTTTTCTATTCCTACTTGTTTTTTTTTTTTTTTTTTTTTTTGGATTCTGCCCACTTTGTACTTTATTTCAGTCAGATCTTTTTCCTTCTCTTTTCATACAGTGTCTCTGCAGCATGCTTAGATACTGATTGATGGGTACCCTGACTCAGAACACCTGACTACAGTGAATTTTTCATTTAACAGAGGATAAGGCAGCAAACTTTAGGGCATAGAGCCCTCTCATACTTCATTCTGGTGATCACGTTTAAACAGCAATCTCATACATACCTTTTAATATATATGTGCAGTTGTTGTTAGTTGTTTTCAGCTTGGGTCTCTCTAGCACCCCACAGGTTTTACTTGATGTGTCACTTTGTTTTGTCTTTACTCTCCATGCTCCAGGATCCATAGGTATCTCCCTCTTTTTGTGAAAGAAACTGATGATGCTCTATATATTTTTCTCTGGCCCTGCCTGTGGTTAATTATTTTCACATGGAAGTCATAACCAACTTCCTGGTATGGGAATACTTTTGCTCTCTGTTTCTCTTGCTCTGAACATGTATGTTTGTGTCTTGTATTGCAGAGCATTCATTCATTCATAGCCTGTGTTCTGGTTGTTCCCTGCTTCCTTTGGTTTGTACTTACTGAGAAAAGAATGGTTGAAAAATGAAGGCTAAGAACTAAGATGAGCATAATAAGGGGAGATTAATGTTGGTGACAGGTGTAAGGCTTGTGTAGTCGGTGGTGAGAGCTGGAAGCGTGCAGGACAGCCTTTGACATGTAGACGCCTTCATTAAAATGGAGTAAATTGGTCCTGCAGGTATTTGAGTCTTTGATTTTTCCAGCACTGTAGAAAAAAACCCTTGGACTGAGCACTGAACTTTTGGATGGGCCAGTCTTCTCATTCACTCAAATGCCTGGTCTAGGACACATGTAAAAGTGGGTGCAAACAGCATGCCAGAAACTGGATAACCATCCTAGGGATGAAAACATGTCCAGATGTCAGTCTTGTCACCAAACTCTCAGGTGCCCACTGAATATATAAGCTGTTCTTCCACTTTGTGGTTCACATCTTACATGACAAAATTTTCTTGTGGAGATCTTGGTTTCCGGTTTACCTATTACTAAAAAGGGATCTGTCTGTTTTCAGGGCTTTTTAGAAGAACCTCATCATTTCTGTCCACTTCCTGTGTCTGTGTTTGCTAGTCTCTAGAACATGCCTGAAGAGATAGGTTTTTCTGTAGTCCCAGCTACCTCATAGATGTCTTTCTCAATAAAACTTCCGTTTAACTTTAGAAGCATGGATTCTTCTCAGACTAACTGATGTTACCTAATAGGTGAAAGAATATGCCTTGATACATCTGTTCAGCATAAAGCTCACATCCTGGTGTTTCAGCAAACTTGTGCTGAACTGAAAATAAGAATGTTGATGGAATGGTGGACAACCTGTATGGTATATTGTAGTTAAGTGTACACAACTTACCAGATCCATGCGTAATCATGATACTGAATATATAGAAAAACTACAAACAAAAAACCAAAGCAAAATATGCTGTTCCAGAAACAACAGTAGCCTTCAGGGATTGAGTATGTCTTTCTTTTTAAATAATCTTGCCAAAAGGAATTTTTTCTCTTTTCCTTTTTATGTCTGTACTTGAATAAAAATTGAATTCATGCAAGGTGGCAGGATAGCACCAAAATACATAACCTTTCTGAAGGTAAGATATTGGAAGAAAGAGAGAGAGATTTAAGAGTTTCAAGGAGAACTTTGTTCTGCATGGCTGTTCTGCTCTTCTGTCAGCCGAGCCCAAGGTGACAAGTTGTTGACTCAAAAGGCTCTGGAGGAATGTTAAATGGTTATCATTATTTAATACTTGCACTCTATTAAGTGACAGCCTCTACTTTGCATCTTCAAAATGCTTTTCAAGCATGCACTAGTTTCCAGGGCTGGAGGCTGTTCTTTTTTACAGGTAGGCCTCGAGGTCTTACTTTAATCCTGCAGTGAATCTGAGCTGGGGAGGAGTTACGAACAGAGTTTCTGCTTTCGCTGGTCCCTACTTGCTCTTTGTGATACAGAAACAGACTCAGATAGGTTGGCTCACTCTGGGGCTTGTGGCTGGTGGGCAGAAGTCCCCCTTTTACCTGTGACAACTGAAGCTGTTCATTTAGAAGCTGTTTGATGAACCTGTTGGTATACAATCTATACAAATGGCTGCTGAAGTTCCCACGGGGCAGTCCTGCATCTTTTCTGCTGGTTAGGAGAAACCTAAACTGCCTTCATTTTGGTGCTGGCAGGGCTTTTATATTTCATTTTTGGTATTCCCCCTGAATTAAATACCATTCTCTTATTCCAGTATCTTACTGTGAGCTTTACAGTTCTCACCAAGCACTGAAAACACTACCAAGCTTTCTGAAAACCTGAACTGGAATGTTTGAAAAATTAACTGCCAATAATGGCAAAGTTTGGGTTTGATTTGACTTTAGGGAACTATAACTTTAGGAAATCTACAAGTTGTGTATTTCAGTCTCTTCTGGGGAGCCCTACTTTAATTATTGTGTACTCCTTCCTCTTAGGTTTGCTCCCTCCTGTGAGTTTTATGACATATTCTGGACAGTTTTGCTTGCTTTGTTTTGCAGCTAACTTTCAAATTGATGTAATCTTTTCAATGTTACATGGTTATTTTAGCTTAGAGTATCTCTACCAACAATTGACAGCTTTATGATTAATACATATTTGTACTTAAAAACTAAATCCAAACAATGAAAGGCAAGGACAAGATTTGATCATACAGCTACGGAAAAAGCAGCAACACCTCAAACTTTACCACGTTAGAGCTCTAATTTAATTTGTGTGTTTATTTACTGTTTTTGTCATCAGATGGTCTTTCCTTCTTTGTCTTGCCAGCATTGCAGTACAATAGTTATGCTTTAAACATACTTCAGAGCAATTGTAATTTCTGCAACATCTGTGAAATTGTCTCTTAGACTTCTTGCAACACTTCTGCTGCCCCTTTATGTTGGAAGCAAATATTAGCTCAGCAGAAATCAGAATGAGAATTTAAGACAGTTAAGGTACATTAAAGTCTTTATACTCATAAATTCAGAATTTTTCACTTAAAGGGTTTGCATTTTAATGAATAGACATTTAGTGTGTAAAAGTTGAATACATTCAGCACACAATGAAAAATATCTTTGTTAAGAAAGAAGTTGGGCTGCTAGAAAATACCCATTATACTAGGAAAATATCAAATTGTGGGACAGTAGTTGCACATTTTGAAGCATGACCAAATAACATATAATTCGAAGCATTTCCCTACCTCCTTGTTGTTTTTTCCCCCCTGGAACTGGGAGGAAATGGATACTACACACCCACCCATTCACAAAAATTCTGGCAGGAGGCCAGTTTCCCTCTCTCTCTTCATCCCTGAGCCAAGCTCCGGTCTCTTTTTCCCTTCTCCTTTCTTACTCCTCTTTGCAGTTGCTGCCTGCCAGATTTGTACCTATTTCAGAAACAAATGAGCTCTATGAGGCCTTCTCACAGAGGTTTCCTAGTATTGCTCATTATCCACACAGATTCTAAAACATGCATTTATGCTGGACTCTGGCTTGTTGGGGATTTTTTTTTTAGTTTGTACTTTATTTCCTGATTCTCCTTCAAATTTCTTGCTGTTCTTTTCTGTTGTTTCTAAGTGTCTGTATTGGTACAGGCTGCTGCCAGCAAGTGGTGGGGGAAAGGAGTTTAAAAGCCCTTGCACACATCCGTATGTCAGATCTTTGCCAATACCTCTTCCCCAGCTGGTTTGGCAGCAAAAGTAATACCTGTTTATGGCGGCAGCGGCTGCTGCAACCACTCCAGATGCTGTGGCTGGAGCAGTGTGGCAGGATTTAAATGCACAGTACCCCATGCCAGCGCTTGGGGGTTTTAGTCTGAAGCTGTCAAATGAAAAACAGTGTGTACTGAATTGTCCCCATGGTGATTCTCAGCTGCCTTGGGAATGTGGGTTTTGGATCATGTCCAAAGTCTGACTTTTATCCCCCACCCCCCCACCCCCCCCACCCCTTTATTTCTCTTGTTTTCATGATTGGGTTAACACCATATGAAGAGGCACTAGGATATTAAATAGAAAACATTGGCTTGAGAAGCTCTTCCCAACAGACGCCTCTTTTATTTGACAGGCTGGAAACTCCCTGGCCCGCTTTAGCCCTCAGTCTGCTGAGGAGATGGTAAGGTATGATCTTCTACAGGAGAGTGAATATGTCCGTATATGTCAAAGCAGAGCCCCACTCAAGGCACTGGCTCTGATCACTGCTGCCTGGGGAGAATAATTGCAGCATTACTTTAACATCCTGCTGGCCACAGCTGGGCTTGTGCCCACATACCTTGGGCTGGGGGGGGTTGCATGGAGCCTGCACATCCATTGCAGTCAGAAGTGTGTCTGCTGCTGGTGCTTGTGCCCAGCAGCATCCCACCAGCTCGATGCCAAGTGTGGTGGGCATCATGCAGGCTACCCCAGCTCCAGGCTCACTGCCTGAATAAACAGGCCAGGATGGTAGCTGCAGTGCCAGGGTTTATATTATCATGGTTTATATTACCACAGCTCCTTGTGAATCAGACTGGGCAGGTACAGTGCAGGCATGGCTTTGCTCATGTGGGTCAGCAGCTCCAGGCTTCTCACCTCACTCCACTGTCCCTGCTGTATTAGCAATGGCAGGGGGCTGTGATGACGGACAAGGAGAAGAGTGTTGCCAAAGCGGAGGGAGACTGTGGCCTCTTTCTGTGGCTGCAGGAGGTAGTCCCTGTGATAGCTTAGCTGTACTTGGCAGTTTTGGGCTGGAGGAGCATACCAGATCATTGTGTGGCTTGTGCATGGGAGACTGCTCCCAGTCCTCAGCACAGCTTTTCTATTGTCTGATGTCTGCACATGCTGGTCACATCTCTTGCATGCAGGCAAAGCCTCAGTGGGCTGCTCTATATATGTACCAAATGTCCCTACTCCTGGTAGACTTGTGCTTTCCTTAAAGAACTGAATGTACATTGCAGCACTTAACAAGACTACTTTAGATAGGTTAAGTTCCTTCTTCTGCCAGGCCTCTTTCAGGCCCCCAAAAAGTCATTATATTCCAAGTCTGCTGTATAGTTTGCTGGGTTTGTGTAAGTGAGATGAGTAAACTGTGTTTTCAGAGATTTCAGTCTTATTGAACAGCATACAGCTGGCCATTGGTGCAATTCTGGTGCTATACATGTCTCCTTAACTTGGCTCTGGTTTCAGCAAGGTCTTCACAGTCCTCTGTGAGGACCAGCTCAGTGCCAGAGAAGGAGGAGTTTCCCTTTGTTCAAGGCACACGGGTCCGAGCTGGGGATTTCTCTCTGCTGAGCTCATGTGCACAGGAGAAACGCCATCTGCCCATGAGCCAAGTGCTTCAGTTAAGAATGAACTTAATTGGGGATTACTTACAGAGAGTTTGCTGCACCCCCTGACCTCTACCCCGTTATGTGCAGCTTGGGAGAGGAGGGAATGTGGGTCTCTTGTTTTCTCTCTCAGCCTGTGTCTAAAAAGGAAACTCTCCCTTGATTTTTTTTTTTTCCAAAAGGCAAATTCTATGCCAAACCCATAATCAGATACAAATAGGAATGCCAGAAGCAAAAGCAGCCAAAGGGAGCTTTTCATCTCAAAACCAGCTTTCCCACCTGGCCAGGAAGTTCCCTGCATGTGCCTAGCACAATGGGGCAGCCCTCCCTGAGTTGCCCATGAGGGCCTGCCTCAAATGTTGAATGTCTTCTCCATTTAATCCTGGTTGTTGCTGCCTCACTTTGACCTTCCCAAAATCTTTCAGGTAAGTGGGGAGGATTTAGATGCTGCATCTTCCTGAAATGGAACTTATAGCCTGGGTGCTTTAGGAAGTAGCTCCGTAGATTTCTGCCAGAACAGGCCAGAGGCCAGCTTTTTGTGTGAAGGAGAAGATGGTAGATACTAGCCCTTCTGAAACAGCTTCTGTTAGTTTCAGCTTCTGCCGTACTTCATCATAGGATCATTCACTACATCCCAGTTAAAGCTGTTGGTGGTGATTACCTCTGTTGGTTTTCCCCAGGTTCTACCCATGATGTACAAATGGTCATATGAAAAATAGCTTTCCACCTACTAACCTGTACCAGCTTTAACCATTTGGGAGTGTTCAGCAAGTTCTGGAGATCGATTTTGGTAAATTGAAGATGTCAAATGTACTTGTTGCTGCTTTATAGCCCTGATGGTGTTTATGCATGAGAAAGGGACAAGCCCCTCTTATGTGCTCTTCAACTGCACTGAAAGGCAGCTTGTGCCACCATTATTGTAAACATCAGTAAAGGGTTGCCATCTTGTTTTGACTAATGAGAATATGTCATCAAGAGGAATCTAGGGGCACAGGCTATTGTTCACATTCCTCTATCAAGAAGGCTGCTGAACTCAAGCATGATTAAGAGTCTCTCAAGGATGACCCTGGGCTTGGGCATCAAGCAAGAGGTCATTTTTTCCAGAGAGATGTCACCCCAAGTTAAACACTTGGAAAAGACAAGCCATGGTGATATCTCATGGAGCTAAAATAGAGACCTGGATTTCTTCAGTGAATGCTTGTTATGTATTTCACTCCTAAAAGTGCATTCATGAGATGCTTATGTGAGTTGTTCCCTTTAGCTCATTTGAGATTTTTATTGCTGCAGTATGGAACTAATTGCAGACTGCTCAAATAAAGAGAGGAGCAGAAAAGACACTTCTTCTCTGCGTTTGTGTGTCAGAGGATGTGTGATTTCCTTTTCTCCGAACTGACTCTTCCATGAAGATTGGATATTTGTGGCAAGATGTTTTAATGGATTTGGAAGAAAAGCTGTGGTCTGTTGGCTGGTGCTTGAGATAGAGCTTAGATTAACTCTGGCACCTTGAACCACCAGCCGCACAAAACCATGTGCAGTTTGGGTAGGCATAACTTTTTTCAGCTACTAGCTGAATGTGCTAGGGAACAAAAAACTGCAACAGAGGACTTGCTGGAATGTTGTAAAAAAGAGCAGAAGTGGTCTGGTTTAACTTGAAGATTGGGGAATGGCATAATAAAAATAAATTGTTTCTCCCCTTCTTGTATTAGAAAAGCCTCAGGCCATAAACGCCTTGAAAGAAATGGATTTTTATTTTTCTTTCACCCTTCTGAATGGATCAGAGTTGCTTGAAAAAAATCATACTGTACCTAAACCACAAGAGCAGCAGGGTTTGGAGTCCTATTTTTAGTGTCAATAAGTCAACTGGCTTGGTATGCTGGGAAATTCCCAACTCCTGGCACCTAAAGGTTAGTATTATCAGCTCTCCAAGAATTGGTTTAGAAGATATGTTAGTTTCATTAGGTCAGCTTGTGTTATCCATTGTAATAATAATAGTAAATTGTATTATTGTAGCCCCTAAAAGAGCTATGACTGTAATTTTCTTTAGTTCATGCTGAAACTTAGTTTTATTAATTTCCACTTTAAACCTGAATTCAGCCTTTCCTCTAAAATTCTCAGAAAGGATCTTTCTACCTTACGTCTTTTAGTAAGCAATCTTTTAAGACTATAATCTGGGTATATAAGGAGAATTTAGAAGAATTCTAAGCTCTTAATAGGACAAAAATTAATCTGTGTACAGGAAGCATCTACATAGTCAAATTAAAAAAACCCTATTGAAATATGAAGAGCAATTCTGGTATGGACCAAAACCTCTGCAAACAACTTTAAAGATAATCACAGTTAAAATGCACAGATCTTAATGCCAACAGATACCATTTGTAACATTGATGTACTATTCTGCCATCTCCAAGTATCTAGGTGTTCAGAATAATAACTTTGTGTATGCGATCATGCACAACACATACATACCAACTGCAAGATCCTCTCTGCACCTACATACTTGCTCATGTATGTGTTTTTTTGGATCTTTTTATTTGCTCTCATGTTATGGAACCTGGAGGTTTCTCATTTTCCAGCTTTTCTCTGCAACCATAACAGCTGGAAACATATGTGTGGTTTTTGGTTGGTTTTTGGGGTTTTTTTCCTCTTAAATGAAAGCTGAGATTCTTACTTAGTGACATGTCTGAAAATACTGGAGCTTTGAAAAAAATAAAACACTGAAAAGAAAAATAAGATGATAAAATCACAAGAGCTGGCTATGCTGACTGCTGAAATTAATGATAAAACAATTCTGACTCAGTGGGACTTAATTTTGCCCTGAGAATGGAAATAACTGAAAAGTATGTTTTGGGTCACTGCAGGGTTACAGTTACAGTTGCTGAGGTGTCCTAACCTTCATGTCCGTATTTGATGAGACTTGATGCCCCCTAATAAAAATGTTATCTGTTCCTCTCCTCTTAATATGATAGTTGGAATAACTTCAGCGCTCTCACAGCTTGTGAGCCCTCACCATACAGCCAGGTGTAGTGTGTCCCTGTTTGCAAACTTTCTGAAGGATATTTAGATTTTTGGTTGTTTCTTTTTTGCCTGAGAATTTATTTTAGAGCATATGGATAGTTGATAATTTATTTTTGAATGTTATGGGAAAGTTTTGGGCTTACTGGGGTTCTGTGCCTTATGACTGACACAGAGATGCCATCCTTGTAGCTTGCTGTGATCACTCTGATGATGACAGTACTGATGAACACGGCGAAAGTGCCCTTACTTGTAGCAAGCTGCTTTGTGTCCTTCCCCTCAAATGCACAAATGACAGTATTTAATTTAAAATTCTTCAGCTGGCATAAAACAGTTCTAAGCTTTGTTTGTCTCTTGAAGGTGCATTCCCAGCTCAGCAGTGAGTGTCCCCAGGAATCACATGGGTGTGAGAAGGGGAGAGCGGGGAGAGGAGACTCCTAGCACTGGCTGCCTTCCATTGCCTCTCCTCTCTGTGTCCAGTTGTCTTTTTTCTCCCTTCACCTTCCGTACTTGTTTCTGGGGTATATATATTTCTCTTATATCCCAGCTGTGTTCTCCTGAGGCATTTGAATTGCCATGTGTATTTTGTCCAGAAGGAATTAGCTTAGTGCTTTATCTGGTGATTTTTTGGCTATGCAGTTTTCTCACTCTTTTGTACAGCTCTTTGATGTGTGCCAGTTTAACAACTCAGTTAAAAACGATGGAGGTGCAATAACCTTTTCATTGCTAAGGGTAAAACTTGCTGCCCTTTGTGTAGCCAAATACACCAGGGCAGGCTACCAAAGCAGCACCGCTTTTCCAGTTTAACAGGTTTAGCTGATGTTACTGGTTTGCCACCGAGTTTATTACAGTTTCATAACTCACCACGGCTGGCAGCAAGTGTTTTGGCTTTTCTTTCTCTGCCTGTGCAGCGGTAGTGATAGTCATCAGGGCTCTCAGCCCTGCAGATAATCTCCTCAGGTTATCATTTACTTGCAAACAGTCATGTGAAGTATTTGTGAAAAGGCTTTTGAAGTGGCATTGCAGGCGGATGCTGCCCGGAGCTGCAGAGCAGGCGGTGTTTACACAGGGGCAGAGGATTTCTCTGCCTGGTGTGGTTCTCCTCAAGTGCTCGTATTCTGTGGCTACACTGTTTGCCTTTCTAATGAAGTGAACTGTTTGTTTGAAATATGTGGTAGAAGGTATTTAAACAGAGACTAAAGTAAACTTTAGGGCTGTTCACATAAGCTGTACATATCTGGTTTGTGAAATGAAGGAAAACAATTTGGCTGCAGCTTACCTCTGGGAAGGGCAGTTAGGAACTGTTTAAACAAACTGGGCTGCAGCGGATGTTGCTGCAGCTTCTTACAGGCCTTTAGTGATGGCTGCTGCTCATGTAGGCATTCCTCAGGATGCTGCCTCAATGGAGAGCTCAAAATTGCTGTCATTATTTAAAAGGGGGATTTATTCATTAGCTGAGAAAAGTTGGGTACATTCATATTTGATTAAAACCATCCCAATTAGACAATGGACCGTTGAGAGCCAACATATGCTATTGCCTTTATAACGTCATTAGTAACCCAGAGTCCCCACTTTGAAATAAGATCGTGCCCGAGTGCGCAGACATCTGTTTCTGCCTAGCCACATGGAGGTCAGCAACATAACTTAAACTGCTAATCCTCATTGTGGAGAGGAGAACAGGAATCTGAGGAAGGTAGGAACAAATGAACTCGGATCCCGCTCCTGGCAAGGCGTGAGGTATTGATGGCGATACAATGCCTGGAACATGCTCTGCAGAGCTCTGGCAGTAAGTTTCTGCCTAACCACAAGCAGAAGTTCAGAGAGCAAAGGAGGGCTGTGTGAAGTGAAACTCTCTGTGGTTAAGGCATTTCAGTTTGTCTCAGAGAACCTCACTGCTGCTCCTGGCTCTGCCACAGTTGTGCCTGATGGGAGCGTTAGTCAACTGCAGCACAACATTTCTCAACAATGACTGGCAAAACAGAGACCTTGATGATGGGGAGTGCTTTTCACCCCCTGTCATAGCACAAAACAATTAAAACCGGGCATGTGGGGAATTCAGGAGTAGAGATTTCCAGCCCTGTCCAATAGAGACCATATGTTTCCATCCATCATTTATATTTTTTGGCGGGGAAGAAAGCACCACGTTGGTTGGGACTACAATGTCACATCCTCTGGCATTGTTTCTCTGCTCATTCTCCTTGGGAGCAAGGGGAGTCGCAACACTTCAGACTCTTTGGGTTCAGCATAGAGATGAAAACAAACAAAAAGTCTTTATGCTCCCGGAGTGCAATAAATATGCTAGAATTTCAATGGGATCCAAACAAGCGACAATAGTAGCATTAAGAGCTGGCAAATCCTTTGATGTTATTGACCAGAAAAGGACTGTTGTGGTCTCTGTCATGAACATTTAAACTTTTGACCTCCAACCTTTGTGTCAAATGGCTTTTCCATATGGAGGGTTACTATACCTCTCTCACTGCCACTGCATTTAATAGAGCATCAAACACTTCACTGGCGGGAAACTGATGCTTAATGCATTGGAAAAGGTCCAAGATTGCCAGAGGGCGGGACTGAAGAAAACTGTCTTCCCTTCTTCTGCTGAAGTGTAAATGAAGTCCCCTGTTTTCCTATAGTCTGATTGCATCTGAACTCTGCACAGAAACGTGGAAGAGAGGACTGTGTCTTGGTGGACAGGAGACAGACATCTTAAGTTACTTTTACCACCACCTCTTATGCAGTGTCATATGCAAACCTACAGCTGAAAGATGGGCTTTTACAGGCTGGGGCTGTCTTTGTGACTATGCCACAGAGCTGATATCCTGCAGCTCTGGCACTGCCCTTGGTGATGCACTGGCTAAGTGTCAGAGAAAGGGGTTTGCAGCCATCTTGGCCTTGGGGAACCCACCAGGAGTGCGCAGAGTATAAGGGTCCCTATTGGCATGCCTGGTGTCCTTTCTAAACAATGACCAAAAGCAGGTGCCCAGGGGTTAATGTAAGAACTTGACAGGTGACTTTCCTATCCTTTTGCCCCTCTGTCAATTTCACAAAATTTTCAATTGAGGAATTCCTTGGTCTTATGGTTTCAACACTTTCAGATCCTTACTCCACTTTTTTACTGTGACTTTCCCCTTGGGGCCATTCAAACCTCCTGTGTCCATAGCCTCCTGTGTCACTTGGCTGTGGCAGGGAATGGTGTGCCTTGTCCTCATTTGGCCATCTTTCCTCTGTTCTGGTTCCTTATGTCTCCTTGTAGCACCCCTGGCTTCCCCTCTAGGATGTAGAGAGGAATGAAAATCAACTTCCACTTTAGTGCCCCCTTACCCATTTGGGCAGAACAGTCCTTTCCCTCTTCTCTCGTATTTGTGGGTTTGTGCTCCACCCAATTCTACATTTTATCCTGTCTTGTCCCTCAAACACCAAGCTGAAGAGCATGGCTGTGCACAGGCAGATCATATAACTTTTTTCCTGGTCTGCCTGGACTGGAGGCTGGAGAAAGCTATACAGTTATACTCACCTATGATAGTCCCAGAAAGCTCAGTCAGAGACTGGGTCCCTGTAGTGGTAGGCACTGTAGACAGGGGATGTAAAGATAGAAACTGCCCTGAAGACTTTGCTTTTGGGCTGTTGCTATGCAGAAAAGTCTTTGCTAATGCCATGGGTTGCTTTGCCCGCTATTGCATTTATATGCTTCTGCCTGTTTGGGTCTCCGTTCTTCCAATATTCCTTTTATCTCATTAGTGGGAGTGTTTTTCCTCACTGGTGAGGCTGGACCTACCCATGAGTCCTGGCAATGATGTTGGTGTCAGTAGGGCAGTGCAGGCAAAAGACCTCAGGAGATGCTGCAGCTGGTTCTGCAGCCAGGTGCCCTCTGCAGCTGTGTGCCCCTGCTCTACACCTCTGATGTGGACTCTACTGAACTGGGGCCGTCCTCACAGGGTGTAGGGACCGTAAGTGTTAATTAAGCTGAGGTTGTCCATTTTTGATTTGTGCTTTTAAATAAGTGTGCTCAGACATATGTGCCCTTCTTCCTGTTTTTCAGCAGCAGTGCCAGCGTTAAGTGGTTGATGTAAAGGGTTGGCCACTTTGGGTAAGCAGCATTTAGTTCCCAAAGCAAGAGAAGTATACATCAGATCCTGCCACTACATCTGCAGAGAACAAGAGAGAGGATGAAAGTGTTGAAAAGAGTTTATGATGAACTTCCATACTTTCCCATAAAGAGAATGCCCTTTGGTGGGGAAGAGGAATTGGGGGGATCCTAAATCCTAACAAAAATCCTAAAAAAAAAAAAGTGTAGCTATACCTAAAGCTGATACTGTCATCCTGTTTTTGAGTAGTGGGAAACAGAGAAGTTGTCTAAAGAAAAAAATGAACTTAATAAAAGATGGTGAAAAAAAGCCGAGAGAGATTAGTAAAGAACAAGAAGTTTCAGGCAATTGTGCTACTCTTTTTAATGAATTAAAGAAATAATGGGGAATTAATAAAATTTTAGCTCTTTATTGGGACTTTTCCATGAAGAGGTTTAGAGTGTCTCAGAAAGGGTATCTCTGTGTTAACAGTGACCAGGCTGAGGCCCAGGGAAGTGACATAATTTAACTATGGCCCTTTGTGTTAAAAATATTTTCTTCAAATTTTGGCTTGTAAAAGTAACTAAGATTGATTGGAATATTGACAATATGACATTCTCAAAAATAGGCTGAGTGAGCACTTAGAATAAGTGTCAATAGGGCAAATTAAGGGAACTCACTGTGCTTTCCATCTCCAGTAATGATCTGAAACTAAAAGTAACCAGCATAAAAATGAAATACAGAGGAAAAGCTCTCTAAGAATCTGAGGGAAGATGAGAAAACATGGAGGAAGAAAACAGCTTAAAGTCAAGTATTTAGAAATATCAAGAAGTAATAACCAAGAGCCAGCTTGTGTTGACTTTATTTGGCTTGAGCCGTGTCCATTGCACCAGGAGTCTCCTAGAAATGGTAGGTAAGGTCACTGCCACATAATGAATGCATTGTCTCAGAGTGGAAAAATGAAAGATAATGGTTTTGAGACACTGTGTAAGAAATACATACCCCTGCTGTAAAGGGAAATTTGCAGAAATAGCTTATTTTTATTATGTATTTCTAAGGCTGCCTCCTCCTAAACAGTGTCAGCCTGCATGAGAACCTGATGCCCAAGAGTGCAGGGATGACAACCCAAGCTGGAAGAAACACAGAAAGCAGAAACAAGTGACCATGATAAATTTAGAATATGGACAGAGAGATTAAATGTTGCAATAAATGTATATTATCAAGTGGCCTGACAGCACATGTAATAACTATCTGCTCATCTGCAAGAGCTTGAAGAATGTCAACACCACAGAAGGAGAGTAATTGCTAAGGATGATCCAGAGAGAAGCTAAATAATTATGAATATTTGGATGAAATTTTTAAAAATCAGGTTGAACAGCATGGAAAAAGAAGTCTCTCAAAGTGTTCATCTGTTGGTGCATCCCATAGAATCTGAGCAGTTTTAATACCTAAAAATAGACATAATTGATCTAATTATACATTTTCCTCTCTACTTCCTATCATGCCATAAAATACTAATCAAACCTGCCAAGTATAACCTATTTCCAAGTCTTTCACACCTTCAGCTGATGAAAATCTGTTTAGCTACAGTGATTTTTACTGTGCTATACTGATACCAAACTGTAAGAGGTTTGGCCTTTCAAATAGCTTTTAAACTTGATTCTGCTACACAGAAGAGCACACAAGTCTCCAAACCATTGTTTGCAGACTGACTCACTGCGTCTTACAAACTTCTAAGAATGTCACCAAAGCTTGTTGAATTACCCAGCTTGTCTTTATTTGTTCCCACATCAAGTCAGCAGCAATACATGGATATTTCTAGTTGCCCCCCCTCACCCTTGTTTCCAGCTTTCTGTTGCCTCTCCTTAGCCACATTTACCTTTGCTTCTCACAGATATTTGTCATTGCTAAGTTAATGTGTGCAGCTGATAGCAGGGCATTCAGATGCCTTCTTTGAGCTGTGTTGAGCATTAGGGAATAACCAAGCTGATCTGTGGCAGCAGCTCCTTCCTACTGTTCAGGAAGTCCACGTTAAACTTCTGCTTAGAAGTTCTTTAGAGTTGAAAGCTTTGCTGTGAGACTTCTTTAGTTCTCTCCAGTGTGGATCAGGATTTATTTTGTTTGTAATCTTTTCATTTCCTCAGTTTCCACTTTGTAGCTCATCTTCATTCACTGGAATGTTCAGTGTGCTACAGAAATGGATATGAACAGGTAGATAGGTGCAAATTATTTTTGTATATATTGTGGTTATGGATCTAGTTATTGCTGCTTGCAGAGGAGGAAATGCTGAGGATGTGATCCTTCATACACATGTGTAATCAAAGGTGGGAAGCATTCCAGAGCAACTGGGTGAAACCACATGCCTGGGATTCTTGAGAGTTAAACAAGGTTGCTCATTTTGATTTTCATAATTTTTAGGGATGGAATTTGAAGTGGTGAAGGCTGCACTGATGCATGGTGGCATGAGAAGTTAGGGGCAGGAACAGCAAGACGGCAACTGTGTTGCAAGGCAGAAGCCGAATTATTTTTTTACTGCGGGTCCTTTGGAGGTAGAAGAGGGAGGGATCTCTTTTGTCAGCTTCCTGGCAGAGGGCAATTTGTCATATTCTTGCAGAAACCACATTATTAAGTTTTTTAAGAAATGCTGCATGTGATCCAGAGGTAATGAAAAAGATGAGCTGTGCTGTACCGAGAGCCAGCTGTTTTAGATGAAACAATTACACCTCCGAGTAATGGGATGGTAAAGCCAAGACATCGTCATCCTCTTATCCTGAGATCATGGGCCAATGTACAGATGCTGGATATATGCAGTTGTGCTCCTCTCCATGAAGGTTTTCTAAGGTTGCTTATAGGATGAAGCAGCCAGTGTTTCTTGGGTGGAAGGCATTTCCTGATGCATTTCCACCAATCTGCTGTTTGTTCTTGGGAAAGCTGGGCTGATGGAGTGACTTGGCTTTTCTGCTCTAAAAATGTATGTCCCCAAGATGGTTGTGGGGCAGCAGTGCTTTTCCCACCCCACTCACCAGGCAAGTTCATGGCTGCTTGATCAGAGCAGCGCAAGGAGTTCTTTCTTTGCTTACCAGTGCATCCATCCCAGTGGAAACAGTTATTTGCAAATCACTGGGCTGTGATGAATCATAATTTTTGTTCTGAAAGAATTGGAGACTTCTCTTCAAGGTGTTTGGACATGCAATATATTTATTACCCTGGGAGTTGTCTCTTACTATATATATTTTTTTTTTTTTTTTTCCAGATGGGCAAATGGCAGCAAGCACTGGAGTCTGTTGAATGGACTTGAGAAAGTTTAGTTAGTATTCCAGAAGGCAGTCCAGCTCCTTAGACAGCAGAGTTGCATTGACTGGAAGGAATAATAAAGTGTTCAAACTGAAATCAATCCAGCAGCTATTTAGCCAATACCTGCAGCAAATCTGGCATATAAAAACACCTCTCAGGGCCAGCTGATGAAATCAGTTCCAGCAACTTTTATTCCAGCTTCTCCCTCAAGTGTTTGGCATGATGGTTGTTGTGCTAACAATAAAACATGTTCCCACAAGGTGTTTAGGTTTACAAACTGAAAGTATTAAAATGGATGGCAGGAATCTAAGATTCTCCAAAGTCTTAATTTTTGTTTTTGCAAAGATAGAAATTATTTTTCAGCCATAACAAGAGCTGGAGGTGTGCTCTAGTTTGTGAGGTTTGGCTTGGAACTCCTGTGGTTTATTTTTTAAGATCAGTACACAGGCTCTATGAGCACCAGCAGAGGGTAGAGGAGGGAAGTCTGATCATCATTATAACACACAGACACATGGAAGGGAAGCAATCCAATGGAAAATTGTCTATTCTCTGAATGTGTTACATCTACTGTATGTTATCTCAATTAATATGTAGTGCTACTGGAATGGGGAGAACTTGCCCCTTAAAAGTTCTTTTCCTCAGTTTCCTTCTGTCTATTTTTTGGCTTTATACAATTATTTGACTTTTTTTCCAGCTTTGCCATGGCTTTGCCTTTTTCCTGTTTAGAATCCCCTTCTCTGAGAAGTCAGATGGTGAGTTAGCTGTGTCCATGTCAACGTGACTGTTGCCACATTGGAAGTGTGTGCGTGCATGCGCACACAGACGCCTGGAAAACCATCCTGAGATAACTGGCTGTAGCACGGCAGCGGATCAGCCTGCAAACAAGCAGTGCTTCAGATGGCAACCAGCCATGCTTGAAGCAGCAGCCCCAGTCACCATAGGGAGACTCTTCAAAGTGCACAAAGTTAAGTGCATGCATTAACGTGTAGCTGTGGCTCAGTCATTTTTTCTTCCTGAGTAAAGCCTCTGTATAAGCAGACATAGGAAACATAAATCACCCCTTATTGAAAGAGAACTAAAAAAACCCTCAGAGACAACATGTGGTCTTATTGAGCCCTAATGCAAGCTGTAATTAAAAAGAAATCCAAAATAAGATCTTTGCTTGGCAACTAAGAACCTAATTCTTACCATAAAACCTGGCAATACCATTAAGTTCAGATCAGTTGAAGCAAATGTACATGAAGAAACAGTGATGCCCTTAGGGACTCTGCAAAGCTGAATATTAGAAAATTCTCATCTGGTGATCAGCTTGTGAACCAAAGGAAGTGTAGAAATTTGCTGGCAGACTCTTCAAAACTCTCCTGCATATTGAAAAGACATTAACAGGAAGGCTATATTTTGCATCATACTGTGTCTGTTACATCTGGTGTGAAAGCTTGGTACTGTCAAGTTCATCCTCAAGACTATAATGGATTTAAGCAGGAAGGAGACTTCACCTCAAATGAAGTTATATCTGAGATAGAAGTTTGCACCTGGTTCAGCTCTGACATGTAATTTGGTGAGCTGATTGTCCTAAGGACAAATGTGCTGAAGCATAACAAGGGCTTCCTGTGTTGGGCTTGAGACCTCTGTTTTCTTGGCCCTGACCTTGCGACACAGGTGCAGATATTGGGGCCACACTGGGTGAGTTCAAGCCAGTGCAGGCATCTTCTACAGTAGCAGATGTATTCTTGATGTGGTCAAAAATGCAGCCTGTCATTTCGGCAGCCATCTCCCTCAATCATTTGGCAGGAATCACAAGGTGCTTAAAAAAGTCAGCTAGCTGAGGGCAGTGTTTTACTAGCATCACCATCGCAGCTGAACTTTCCAAATGTAGTGATCCCCTAAGTAAGGCTTATTTGGGAGACTACAGAGTGTACAGAAAAGTTATCATTAACTTCAGTGACCTTCGTAGCAGCCTAACCACTCTGCTATCGTCTCAAGGTGTTGCACAGCACCTTTGAGCCAGCTGGCATCATCCCCCTTTCCAACAAGTCTCGCTGTGAATTGCATCTCATCAGACTTCAATTCAGGTTTGCTGTTCAGCATCAAGGATCATACATACCTGTCCTTTCTCCCAGTTTCTTTCCCTTGATGCTGCAGCAGAGACTAGGTTGTCAACTTTCAGAGAACAAGAGTAAGTCTTCTTTTTTCCTCTATGGGAATGATTGTAATTGGAGAGAGATGATCCTATTCACTTCTTTAAGAAGGTAAGAATGATTCTTGAAGGAGAAATAAAAAGGCAGGTTTTACACAACAGAAAGTCAGCATAAATTGACATATTTTCCAGAAAATCTCACTGTGATAAAATTGATGAGTTTGTAGCATTTGAGGCAGTAGTGACTCCCACTTTGTTTTAAGGAGACCCCGCTGGCTGTGCAGGACATAGTAGAGCATCTGAAGGAAGCTTACAGTAGTAGGCAGCAGAGATTTCAGAAGGAAGCAACAGCTACCAAATTCAGCAATGTGTGAGCAAGGTGTTCCAGTGCTTTGGTGTGTCCTTACAAATTCTTGGAAACAGTGGAATTTATGCACAGAATCAGGTACTTCTACTGAGTTGAAATGGAGGGCTGCGAGTTCACAACCAGCATCTGTCTGTGTACTGTACACTTACATCAGAGAGTCTCTGTGAGGATGTCATTGGCCCAGGAATTCACAGTTGCATTTGGATGTCTGTAAGAAAAGTGCCTGGCATACTCTGTGTAAGTTTGCATCTTAGCCAGAATTTTAAAGATTTTTAAGATAAGTAATTTCCTAGCAGAATAGGAAGTTAGATTTTGTCGATTTGTTTTGGTGAGAGGAGTTTCTTCTTTCTAAAGGTGAGAGTTTTGTTCCTCACATTTTAAATGAATGAATGAAAACATAGAGCAGGTATCCTGTCTTTTACATTGAGCTTTTCTCCTGGTTTGCTAGATAGGTAAGGCATCTCACACAAATAACCATGAGTCAGATTGGTTCAGATTCAATTCTAGTCTGACTGGTCTCCCTCATTCTTTACTTACCTACAGTATAAATAATCATGGCAGAATGTGCCATTAATATTCTGATGGTGCCTTTAATGAAATAGTTATTGGGTGGGATATGAAAAGTCAGTGTGAAACTGGCTACAGCCTCAGTTACTGCTTTGTAAACTTATTGTTATCTATTTTCATATAAATACTCGTCAGCTGATTACATTTTATGCCATTTCAATTGAATTCCAAGTGAAGCCCTGGACAATGGGTGCTTTGGCAGCTCTCTGATTGATCTCAGAGTCTTTCCATATAAATATTCAGTACTTTTCAAAGTGGAGTGGTCTTGGGCCCCCAAGCGTGTAGAATTTACTACTTTTGTGCTGAGGGCTGACCAAAACACGGCAGGATTTGATTTCCATCTGTAAAATTGACTCCACCAGTTCTATAATTCTGTACATTATTTTCCCTGTCTCCCATTTAGCATGTTAGTCTGCTGACAGTAGAGTACACAGCACTTAGCAGCTGGTTTGTGGAACCATCAGTCAGGAAATTGTATGATAAATAGGAGGTAGCCAGGTTTAGTGGCACTTTATTTTGCTTCAGCAGTTTTAGCCTGGCTTTGGAAAAGTCATCATGTGGTTTTTCTTAAGGGTTGCAACAAGAGATGGCTACAGTGTAGTAACTTATTACACATACACTTGAGTTATGATGTTCACCAGCTGTATTGCTCATGTGTAAATAATAAACTGTGAGATGGATAATTATGTTGGGGTTTGATATGCAGCTCTGCTCCGGTCGGCTCAGGGCTGACGGAGACAGCTCCCTGTGCCGTGATGGAGTACGGCTGTTTCCCAGATGGAAACTACAAACAAGATGCAACCAAGATATACAAAGGAGCTTAATGTGAGAGGACTCAGAAAAATGTTCTCGGAGATTTATAGCCCATGCGTAAATAAAACTTGTTGATGATCTGCACTGCATAAGCCCCGCAGAGAAGAATACCTTTTTTGCATTGTTTAATACTAAGTTTCCATTTCTCAGATAGGGGAAAGTAAATTATACCTTGAGGAGGGTCAAATGGTATTTCACCACATAATTACTAGTACTGCTTTAATGGGTGGGCGTTTAGGCTGGGTGAGGGTGGGACAGTGAGGAGGCTTAGCGTCCTTAGTGGGATTTCATGTCTGTGGCTGGGTGAACCACATCCTATCTGACATGAATACGGGTAGCAAAATCTCTATGGTCTTACCTGTGCTCTCCAGACTCACTCCTGGAAGGAGACACATAGGGCAGAGAAGGATTTGCCTGTGCATCCATGAGGGTGTGAGTGACTTCCTTTTTTTCTGAAAAACTGATGGCAGACGTTGTATTGTAAAATGCCAGACATCTGCTTGGAAACCTCCTCCCTTTGGCTTATGCTGCTGTAGTCAAATACCAGTTTAGCAGGGAAGAGGGCAGGCAGGGAGATGTGCTAAAATACACTTCCCATGCCCCTTTTCCCCTTTGTCTTGGTGTCTGCTGAGGAATGTTTCAAGAGGTGGCAGCAAGCATCCTCCACTCAGACAATGACATTGTGTTCCTGATCATCTGTGACCTATTTTTTACCTCCACTGAAGACCATGAATGCTTACCATGGGGACTGAAGCTCATAACAGATTGCATGCCAAGGTCCAGTTGGTGCAGCAGAACCATATTTAAAAATACCATGAGTTTGAGATCCCAGCTTGCATCATAAGCCACAATTATTTTTCATTTATGGTGCCTAAATCAGTATATGGCTGAAATGTGCTGTGGCTAATCACATGCTTGTGTCCTTTAACAAAATCAAGCCATGTAACTGGGCAGTCTGTGTCAGATGTTTCCAGACTTTCTTGAAATACTGGGAATATTTCCTCAGAAATTATTTCCTGTTCTTCCCCTGTGTGTATTCCTTCAGGGCAATGAGGTTTGTTCCTCTTGTTCTTCTCCTACTTCAAAATCAATAATAAAGCAACCCAACTTTTTACAGATATGATGAGGAAAAATACTTTTTTTTTTTGGACCATCTCTAGTTGGAACCAGGGAAATGCTTTCACAAATAATCTAAGAGGACGTTTACATTTTGCTGAATAGGAAAGGCAGGAAATAAAAAGAAAAGATACCTTCAAGAGTTGGTGGGCAAAACCGGAATAGAATTAGTTTTACTGCCAGTGCATGATTGAGTTTTTCTTTTTTTCTGGAAACATTTTAGCAAATCCATGACATGACCTAATGTCTGTACTTCTGAGCTTTTGACGACAGATAAACACATGACATCACCCATAGTGGCAATTGGGTAATGATTGTGCAGGATCAGTTTGTTTCATGCTGCTGGAGGTACTTAACATCTCATTTGGGAGGCAGCGGTGAACAGCGTGTCACATTTTGAGGCACACGGATTTCACCGGTGTGCTGGTGGGGAGAGCTGTGGTCTGTGTGAACTGTGCCAGTCAAAGCTGGGAGGCAGTCTGGCTGCAGAAGCAGTGGAGAGGGCAGGCTGGTGTCTGACGCCTCAGGGCAGAGCCCATGGGGGTATCGGGGGTGCATTCCCCCTTTTGTCAGCCTGTCTCCAAGGCTCTCCAGAAACAGCGGGGAACAGGAGTTCTGACAGCTGCAAAATCCCCTATCCTGTAAAAGCCATGGAGAAGATAGAGCAGGAGAGCTTAATGCAGCCATGAGTCCCTGGGTCTCCAGTCACGGGGACAAGGAAAGCACCCTTCCTTTTCAAGAGCTGGGTATGAAATGAGTCCCTCTGACATTTCTCCAGGTCCAGCCATTGGTGTGGTGCAGTTAAACATCTGCAATATGGCCTTTCCCAGTCGCATTTCTCTTCAAACATCGTTGTCTGATTTACTCCAGTTTTACTTACATTTCTCAGCATGTCACTTCAGTTTGGCTTTCTGCTCTTAGGATTGTGTGTATATCTCTGAGGGTATACTTTTTTACTGCATTGTATTCTCTGCTTAGGCTTTTTGTCCTGGGATGATTTTTTTTCTTGTTTTAATACTAAATAAATAAATCAGGAATGCTTATGAAAGCCTTGATGGTCCTTTTGATCTGATGCTTCACATATGGACACATAATTATTTATTAAAGACTTTTTTTACACCCCTTTCCATTAAAGCTATAAAAAGAGAATATTAAAATTAGTAAATACATATTCATGCAAACACTGTGGGCCAAATTCTCCTCTCAGACAGACCTGACTGACAAGAGCATGGAAGGAGATTGTGACCCCTAAATTGTAGCACTGTTAACACATGCTTTTTAGTATCTGTTCTGTGTCTATGAATGTTGTTTTTAAAGAGTCATTGGAGATACTCAGATCTGGGAACCTCGCTTGTTTTTTCAGATCCACCTCACCTCTTTCCAGCATTCCACCCTCCTGTACCAGTTGATGCGAGACATCATGAGGGACGCTACCATTATGAACCATCTCCCATTCCTCCTCTGCATGTGTGAGTATTCAATGTTCCCCTTGCTTCCTGAAAGAATGGACAAATACACGACTCTTTGCAATGCTTGAAACCATGCACCTGGAGCCCGTTTCCAGTCTTGCCGGAGTGTGAGATTTACTTTTGGAAAGCATTGTGGCTATCTGTTCATAAAGCAAAACCCATGCTGGTTGCTTGAGGATTCCTGTTATAATAGGTAGCTGGCAAGGGTTACCTGGGTGTTTTACTGGCATTTATTCTGTATTATGTCATTCTATAAAGACTAAATTAAAAAGTGCTGAGCCCTGTGAAATACAGCCAGATAAACATGTATTTAATCTGTATTAAGCTTGGTATTCTTCATAGCTGAAATTTCCTTTCATGCCAAGGATTTGTTTACAAAACAACCAAAAAGGTTGTTTTTTTCCCTGGTGACTGCTATGAAGCATAATGAAATTTTTGGTAAATTTTCTTAGTCCCTGTTGTGTGCACATAAAGGCAATCGGTTGATTGATGGGAATGTCACCCAAACAAAATGGCAAATGTGATAGAGCACATGGTTTACACAAAGATAAAAGAAATGAATACCAGTGATAACATGCATTAGAAAAGGGTGGTAGTGGTGAAATCCTGTAGAAATAAATTTTATCTTACTCCATATGGGGAGATGGCTATCGGCACTGCAGAATAAACCAGTAGATGTGTCCAGAAAACTGCTAAATACCATTTAAAATGGAGCCGAAAAGCAGGGCTTGGTACTTCAGTAAAAGGCTTGATGTACACATTTAATCATATCTACTAATCACCTCTCACACTGAGAAAATACAAGAAGAAAAGCGCAAGTAATACTTTGAAGAATAATGCTAGTTGTTTAGGTGGCAGATTGCTTTTCTATGGCTATTAGTTACAGCTGTGTAATTACATATATGCAGAAGAAAAATGAAGTTGTTTTAAAACAAGTCCTCCTCTGTGAGCAGAATTAATTGATATTAACAATCCTAACTACATGCCCAAGTACACACATGATATTTTACTAACAGTTTTTTTTGGGTCAGTCTTCTATTACTGAATTGTAATTTCAGAGCAGATTTGCCTGGAGGTAGGTAATAAATCTGTGTTGCAGTCTTCTTGGGCATTAGAGGAAAAGTGGGTATTTATAGAAAGAGAGAGCACAGAAATTTGTGATTTATTCCTCAGGGTTCCTCAGATGCATCATCATTTACACCACAATCTACCATATAATAAAATACACTCAAATACATGCTTAAATTTTCTGCTAAATACTGTTGTAAGCTGAAGGTGGCAGGCTCAGACAGTCATTACAGGGTCATTCTAGATTTTGCAGTGCAGTCAATATTCTACATGGATGGCTGTTTTTGGGAGCTGGGGGAGATGATCATGCTCATTCTGAAGCTAGTGGCGAATTTGCCTTTCTCTTTGTATTGGGCAGATGGGGTAGGGAGTTTTAACCTGCATCAGCAGAGGACCATCATCCAAGACACCAAGTACTGCTTGCCAGCTTCGAAGAGGCTTCTGGAAATCTATGCCATGTGGGACCCTGCCTGACTGCATTTGCTGAGCTGAGCCCTCTCTGAAGCCTCAGTCCCATGAACCCAGTCCGTAGCATGGCACCCCATGCCCGCAGCAGAGCTTTTGGGTGGGTAGACCACTGTCACCTGCTTTGGGTCACAGTGGGAAATCAGGAGTAGCAGTCTACACTGCTCTCAGTGCCAGGATTTCTGTAAGAGCCCAAAAGATGTTGGAAGTGCCTGTTTCATGCCTTGTTTGGCATTCAGGGGTAGTCCCCTCTAACCCCAAAATCATGCTCCTTCTATGGAAAGGTGCCCTGCTGTGTGCTCTGCAACCCTGCTCCCTGATTAAGTGGTGATTCAGCAGGGCCCAGCAGAGTCAAGGAGGTCTTAGCCAGATGTGATATGACTCCAGGAAGCTGTTTTAGAAATACACTCTGATATCAGCCCAAGCTTTAAACTCAAAATAGCCTTGATATTGGCCATTTTTTTCCCATTAACTTCTGTTGATTCTTTTGCTCATTTGGTTTATGTGACCATTGAAATGATGAGCTGTAAAGGACCCTTGGAGCTGTTGTGGTTGGTGTAATTAAATATAAATAGGCAATTAAGCAACTTAAAAAAAAATCAGTCGGACTTCAGCATCTTTGTAAATGTTAAGGTTTGTCATATTTTTGCTGTTTTCAGGAAAATACTTTAATGTACATACATGAGAGGCAGGCATCCAGTGGTTTTCTTACAAGTTTTACAGAGCCTGGTGTGAGTATCACATAGGTTCACCTGAGATCATTTGGAGCCATTACTTGAACTGGTGTCCTAGCATCCATTAAAAAGAAAATAATAAGAAGAAAGAACTGGATTGAGATGGTGTTTGAGAATTCTGAGAGAAAATGGCAAGAACACCAGTCAGGATGCAAATGTTTACCTACAGCTTCACAATGACTTCATTGTATGAGTGGTTTTCTCCTCAGTGTTGTAGTACTCTCAAATGTATGTATGTAATATAAATTAAAAATAAAATTCTAAAAAAGGCACGATTTTAGTTATCCAAGGTCCTAGAAATATGTTCCAGAACCTGTCTAGCCTTAGTGGAATTAATTTAGGTATAATACAAGTGCAGAAAAAATGTGAAGAGGGCCTTGCCTGCATGGTACTTGTCTACAGTGTCTGCACATAATTTTGAACACTGACCAAGTGAAAAAGAAAAAAGAAAGCAGGAATTCTAAAGATGTTACAGGGCTCTTAAATATTTGCAGCTCTAAAAAGGTATATGTATTTATGTGTGTGATTCTTATAGTTTAATTGCTGATGGTCAGAACTGTTGCATCCCAAATTTCAGCCTGGAGCCAAATTTTATAATTTGAGTTATAAACCTTTAAAATAAGGGTTTATGTTTATGATGGAATTGCTGACAGATGCTTATGTATAGTAGGACTAGCAGGCATTGCTGTAATTACGCTATCGTATCCTATCATTAAAGATTTCAATTGAAAGAGGTTTATAAATTGCTCTTCCTCTTAGATAAACCACCCTACATTAAGGCATCAACGATATGGTGCAGAATTAAATTAAAATCTCATAAAATGAAATATGTTCTGTATTCGCTGTTTGACACTTAATTTGCCTCTGAATGAGTAGAGGAAATCACAAATTAACCTGCCTTTGTTTTTCCAGCCATGGCTTATTAGGTGTTAGAACAACTGCAATTACAGCCCAATAATAACCCCCAACCCTTATGAATATGTACTGAAATGTGTCACTTTGTGTTACCAAAACCTGTTAGGACTGTGTAGTTATATTGGAATTTCTACAGTACATATTTGGTTTATACTTCAGGAATATGTATGAAACTTAAGTTGTTCTACAGCAGCAATGGATGAATGGAAGAATTGAGGCTGGAGCTTGTGCTTCCCTTTTATTATTTTTTTCTCAAATTCAGTTAAAATTCAGTAGACTGTAATTCAGTTTTGCAGGTTAAATTATGTGATTATCATCATACGATTAAAACAAACCGAAAGAAGCATGGCTTTAGTAATCCCATTCCTTGCTTTGTTTTTCTTTGTTGTTTTTGTACATCTCTTTCCTAATTTCCAAAATTGATTTCTAAAGTATGACATAAAGGAGGAGCTGAAGCTCGTCTATGTTTTAGTCCTTGACTTCTGCTAGGTCATCCATTAGAGTGTGATGCCTTCTCTGGTTGGTGTGCAGTGATTCAAAATCATGCCTCTAATGAGGGTGTTTATTTTAAATTAATACCATGAGTATGCTATTTTTCCTTCAAGATCCAAATCACAAACTTATTATTGGCTAACTTTTCCAGTTGCTTGATGTCTTTGTTTGGAAGGAGAGTTGTTAGCAGTGAACAGAAGAAGAATAAGGGTGTCTTGTCTGTTTTTATGACAGTGCAAGTGTAAACAACTTGATAGTCCCACAACTTTAAAAATCTGACTTAGCCAGGATGAGAGCTTTTATTCATTAATTAAAAAAAACCCCAAACTCCTAAGGCAGAGGCAAAATCCTACTGATGGATTTAAATTCAGCAATTTAGGAAGCTACTGTTCTTGGTTATTCATTCTTTCCCATACTTTAACCAAGTTGCATTAAGAGGTTTTTCCCAATCTGCTTCATTTCGAAGTTGAGTTGGACAGCCTTTGAAGGTGACCTATCCTGATATTTTCAGGTGCTGTTACTGTGGCT
>NW_008238330.1:1409350-1423846 GCF_000691975.1 Corvus brachyrhynchos | reverse complement strand
CGTGCAGAGATGAGGCAGGAGACAACAGTCAGGTGGCAGTATCAGGAATGGCTCTGGGGCCGTGGCTTGTGTACATCTTGGAGTGGTAAATGCACGTGCTGCAGGAGGCTAGTGGAAAGTTAAAGTTTCAGGGCTGAATGTATTATGAGATGCATCATGCATGCTCCAAAACATTCATCCATTTAGTCTCAATCTCTTTCTGTTGCCATCCCATTTTGCCTTAGCTCTGGACTACACATAAGGAAGAGTGAGCAGGGAAATGTAAGGGAAGGTGCACTGATGCTGCCCATATGCTTACAGTCAGGGGAGACTGCCTTTGCCAGGAGGAAGTTGCAAAGTACAGCTGGTGTATTTTAGCTTCCTAGGATCAATGATATTCTAAGCTCTTTTTCTTTCCTAACTGCTGATTGAGACTAGCAAGTTTGGCAGTCTTACTCCCTGAAATGATGCACGTGCAGATAACTGTGCATGTGCACAACATCAATGCCTTGAACAGGTATTTTGGATTTTGTCAATGCTCTGGTACTAAACCAAAGCATGTGTTTTGATTGCAGTCAGCTCCAACTTGATAAAGAGGGAGTCCAATTCTCAGATAGTTATTTCATATCTAGTTTATACACGTCAGTTACACAAGGGTGAAAAGGAAAGGAAAGTCAGGCCCAGACACTTAGCTTTCATCATCCTCTGATTTTGGACCATGCAGCAAAATGGGGGATGCCCAAATGTGAGAAGATTAAAGCATATCCTCGATTATGAGAGAAACTGCTAGCCACACATTTGATGTTTATATTTTCCCAGCCTTGTCACTGATATTATGATTTTTCTTTTCATTTTCATTTCTAAGCTCTATTTTTTTTTTAAAAATCTTAAAGTTTAAACCTCTTAAATCTTTTACCTGCTGCTTTACCTCAGTGTACCTCTAAGCTGTAGACTTGGCAAGGAGTCTGTCAGCTTGTCAGAGCATTCATTGATCCTTTCACAGTGGGAAGGAGAGCCCCACCCAGCATGAAAAACATCACTCATTGAATTGTCTTTAATTACTTTAAGACTTGGAATGGGTTTTATGGTTTAGCCAGGAGCCATCAAAGAAGAAAGACTGGGAAGCTCTAGAGGACATGAAAAGATGACTGTAGTTACAGCTTTCCAAAATCATTCGTGAAAGTATTTTCTGTAAACAGGGAGAAATCTTGTATTAAATGGGAAACACCCCAAGAAACCTGTCCCTGGAAGTGCAGCATGGAAAATAAGCAGCTGCTAATGGCCTGGAGGATTTTTATAGCAAGTCTCTGAGAAGGAATCAGCATGGTCTGGTGACTCGTTAAGGTTATTCAGAGTTTGTTATGTGCCACAGATATGCAGGCTCTGCAAGCAGCGTGTATCCCTCTTTTCTTAGTGGTATTCATGGAAGTAAAATACCAGGGCCAGATGCCCGCACATAAACTTCAGCAATTAGTTTTTATTCAGTGCCAGGCCTTTTACAAAGCTGGGGAATAGGAAGCCTCTGTCTAGGTCAAAACTGTGATATCTCACTCAATCTATAGTTTTGCATCATTGAAAATAGTGAATCAGTGTTTTGTTCAGCTGTTCATTCTTGTTTAGTGGTATTTACCTTAAGACTTGCAGATCATAAATTCTCCTTTGTAAGCTTTGTAACGCTTGCAGAGTAGCTTCACAAACAGAGGGTTTTTAAAAACTATCTGAAACTGCAAAACGTTTGGAAAGCAAATGGTGGCATATATGGAATTGCAGAAAAAAAGGGTGTTTTCTTAAATTTTTGATTCTGAGAAACATTTTAAAGGAAAAAAAGTAGGTTAAAATGTGGATAAAAATAGATAAATATTTTTGATGTGGCTGTTTTATGTAAGTTCAGTTACATTCATTTGTTTAGGTGGTCTGGAGTTACTGCACAGTCAATTAAACTTCTATATTTCTCACTGCTTTGCTCTCTCTCTACTAGGAAAAAGCAGTATTGAGAAAAAGCTATCTTATTTAATTTCTGTTGGAAAATAAATTCTAGATCAAATAAGGATTCACTGCTAAAATTCATCCCTGTTTTTAGTGAGCACATTTACATGGAAGTCAACAGAATTGCCTCTAAGCGCACCAGATTACATTTGGTTCACATCATTCTTCTGTTTCTCTGGTGGATAACACTTTGTGACATAATCATTTTCTCTGGAGTAGCTAATTGTAATGCCAAGGAACTACAGATTTATAAAGGAGAAACAATAGCAGCAGATAAATATTGTGTTAATAGAGGCTCTTTGTTCTTTTCATACAGTCTGATTTCGGGCTGTCTGGGGAAGTTGCAGCAATTGAAATAAAAGGAAAATTTTGGTGAGATTTTTAATGTAGAAGGAAAAGCCTGTAAAATGTAATAGTTTGTTTTGTTGAAAATCCTTGGTAGAAAGTTCCTCCAAATTTTCGGTTGTTTTTCTTTTTTTTTAATGTTGAGCAAAGCGCTCTAATGGCAGCAGCCCCCAGCCCTAATGATCAAGACATGCTTCCAGTGGCAGCTGGCTGACCACCTCTCTTCAGCACTCCGGAGTAGCAGTAACTCAGAGGGCATCCTGCTGGTGTGACTCAGTGGGAAGAAAAGTTGGGAAAAACCCTCAGGAACACTCCTCCTATGGTCTAAAGGGGATCGGTTGCCTCATCCCCACCTGAGACATAGAGTGGCACAGGTTTGTCTGGTGGAGCCCAGTCCAGCGAAAGGGGTTCTTTAAGAGGTTTTTATGGATTATGCTGTTGCAGAGAAGCAGTTCCAAGGTTTATCAGCAGTAAGGTGTCTATCAGCACTCATCATTACTGTCACTTAGCTCATTTACCCCATCTGGGCAGTTAACAGTCTTTAGATGAATTCTTGGCTGCCAGTGAGAAGTGGTTCCCTAAGGCAGGTTTTCAAACCAGCGTGAATTAAGAGATGATGGAAGCAGAAAGAATGGCCAGCAAAGTTATGCCTCAGGTCACTGCTCTGTGTAACATTTTTTTGTAGACTGAGGAATAGCTAGACATGATTTCAAGCTGTTTGGGTGCGTGCTGTGTGCAGATATGTATACAAGTGTGCATATTTGTGTATGTGTGCATCCATCCTCTTTACATAACAGGGTGAATATCTTTGCTTGCACTTGTCATGGACTGAGTAATTTTATATCTCTGCAGTTAAAACTAATCCAAGGAGCTACTCGGAGTCTGAGAAAGATGGAAAATTAGAGGAAAAATGTTAACAAAATGCTTAGACAAAAATGTTCATGGGCAAAACCTTTGAGAACATGTGGATCATTACCTTAATTTAACAGTTAAACAAAAATATATAGAATAGCTGCAGTGCTTGCGTTCTGCTGCTTGAAATTTCTATTATCTCATTCTGTTATCAGCTGCAAAGAATGCAAGCTCTAAATATAGCACACATTCAAAGGCTCTGAGCCTGTGGTTTCTTGGACAAAATTCCTGTGTTCTTTGTGCTGTAGTCAGCAGTATTAGTCGAGTGAGCAGATATTGACTGTGGTATTCATGTGCAGTGAACCAGAAGCAAGCCAACTCTATAGAGGCTGCTGTCAAACTTGTTGCAGTAGCCTGTGAGGTACTGGACTGTGACAGACTCCTTTTTTTTCAGTACAATTCTTCCACTCATGTTAAATCTTGCTTCAAAGAGAACTGAAATGTTACAGTCTTAGTGGGGATTTTTCTCTTTTTTATTCCTTCTGTTTTTTAAAGTGTACCTGTGAGATTCCTGTGTTGTGAATTGGAAGTTCCCTAAAGTTAGAGTAGGTATAAACTCCAAGAAATGTGAGTGATGAATAGGATGTGTTGTAGGAACACAGAGTATCTTCATCACACTCTCACACAATCTTTCCCTGACTTAGAGTCCATCCTCCCCCAACAAAGACATCAAGTCCTTGAATCTTGGAGTATAGATTGAATGTAGTTGAGACTTTTTCTTTCCCAAAGGATGAAAAGACAGAAGTTAAATTAACACCTTGTTTCCCTTTTTGCCCCCACCTACTCATCCCACTACATATTTTATATATATATATATATATATATATATATGTATGTGTGTGTAAGCCTATATTTGTTTACATATGTGTAGCAAAACATAGGTTGTTGAAGCTGTGCTTCTGAGATGTAGGACACTAACTAGCCATCCCTTGTATATTCTGTGTTATGTGATGCTCGGAAAAAAACCCCAATGATCCCTTAATTTTACTGAAAGGATTGTGTTCAATGGGTGTTTTATCACTGCGCCTTGGGCCAGGTTGAGCTATCATTGATGACTGCGGTAATTAATTAATAGAGGAAACAATTTAAAGAAAAATGTTATTCTGTTTGATTTTTGCTTTTAGGATGCATGACCAAGAAATGGCTTGGGACCTTATTTTAGAGTAAGGTTTACATTGAAGCTGGGCCCTATGAAGTTGCCATTAAAGAGCAGGAGCTTAATCCCTTCTAGCACCGAATGTGTAGGTCTGAATTTACAATAGATTATGACCGCATTTATAGTCAGTTTTATAGGGGTATTGGCAATTTTCTGGAGACTCTGTGGAGGTTAGACACAGAGGCAAAATATCCTGCAGCCCATGAGTCAGGAGTACAAAGCTTCTGAAGGAATGAACTAACCTATCATCTTCTTGAAAGCATTATTTATGAGGTGTTGTGACCACTGGTGTTAAGGATCAACAGAAAATTAGGGAGTATTTCACATAAGGGAGAGTTTCTAAACATATCAGATTTAAGTGGCTATCCCTGTAAAGATGCACATCTTTCAGTCCTGTATCTCCTGTTGAAATTCAGCCTAGATTTATCATGCCTTTTCCACTGGCCCGTGGAAGAAAAGATTGATAGTCTAGTCCAGTTTATAGAGGCCACCAACGCAAATAGCCCCATTTAAAAACATTGTAGACAGATTCAGCAGAGAGAGCAGGAGCTGAATGACCAAGGTGTTCTTTGCTTTACTCTGGAAGATCACTATCAGCATATATCATCAAGACAGTACCAAGAAAGCTAGTGTAGCCTGCCTCTGTCTTCGTTTGTTCCTTGAACATGTTTGTTCCTTGGACATCAGGCTTCGACTCTGACACCTATTCTGGGAACTGTGTTTCTACTCCTGTGGTTTAGACTGAATTGCAGAGATGCTGAGGGAGCAGATGCGTAGCTTGTGCAGGTATGTTCCAAGCTGGCCAGTTTGTTCCCCTTAGGCTTTTCATCTACACCCCCAGCTACCTACTCTGTTCAGAGAACTAATAATGCTTCCAGCATATAGATAATGCATTTACCTCAAAGACTTCAAAACTGAATTTACTACTTTTCAAAAAATGTATGCAGCCAGAATATTAATTTCCTTTATGTCTAGTTCTTGTTTTTCATGTATTCTCTCTACAGTCACATTAGAAATGATATTTCCACCCATTTCTGGTTCTTGTGGTTGTTCAAAGTTACAGCTTTGCCCAGGAAATGTTTTTTTCAGCTCCAGTTTTTCACACAAGTAGAGCGAGAATAGCAATGCAAAGACTTTATCTCTTGTTTCTTTTGGTGGCTATGATGTTCCAGCCATTCTATATTTACCAGTTGTTAGGACCAACTTGTAGTCTGGACTACACAGCAGCAAAATGGCTTTCAGCGCTTGTGGGATCAAAAAGCTGGCCTGACTGAGACAAGACTTCTCAGCCCATCATGAGAACTGAATGTTTCCCTGATCTTCTCTGGTTGCACCTCAGCCAGCTCCCATACCTGGAGCTTTGACACTGGCAGAGAAAATACAAGAAAGGGCTGTTAGCAGAATATCTCTCTTCCTCCCTTGTACCTTAGCAGTGTTCACCTTGGATATAAGTGGTGCTTTGTATACTGTGAATCCTGCTGCCCTCATGGATGTTGGTGCTGATCTGTGACTTGCACACCTTCTGTTTGTGGTGGTGCTCGGAGGATGGGAGAAGCTTGGAAGTTGTGTTTTCATAAGGTCACCCCTTGACTCCAGTCCTGGGTACAGCATACATCTGTACTGTACAGCTGATATTTATCACTCAGGTGCATTCTCAAAATGGCTTTTCTTTCCCAAACCATGTGTTTGTCTAGGGGAAGGGGAGGAGGATGCATTTCAGAAAATAATCTGTGTGTTTTATACAGAAATGTGTAAATGTAGAATTTTATACAGGAGTTTCTGTAGATTTGTGTAATTTTTTTTTCTGCTGCAGGTAGTTTTAGATGAGAAATTCTTGCTGATATTCTGTTCAGTAACAGTCACTAATCCCTGTGAATATCAATTTTGGGCTGTCTGTTGATGATAATACAGAGATTTGAAGCAAATCCAGCCATACCTCAACAGAAATGATTAATACTGAACCTTCACATCACTGTTTCCGTCAGGACTGTAGCCCTGTAAAGTTAGAATTTTAGTCAAATGTTCCTTCCACAACCAAATATGGGTAGCAAGTGCAGTAGGAGAAATTTTCAGTCACTGAATTTCTCTTTTGTTATTGCCAACTTGGTTTTGTTTTAAACAGTGATTATTTTATCATATAAAAGAATTAAAGAAGCGATTTCTTTCTTCCCCAGATCCCAGTTTTGTAATATTGTGGACGTGACTTAGAGTAGACACTGGAAACGAAACGGTTTGTTTTGGTTTGGTTTTGAATTTGGGAAAAGAGTGTTTCTCAGCATCACAGAACAGATGTTGAGGACAGTATTCACTTGAAGTAATGTGAGAAGCTTTTCAGGTGCTTTTCCAGGAGAAGGAACACCTGCCTTAATGTGAGGAAGGAGTTAAGGTAAAAAAAGCTAAAATTTGCTGAAACAATAGTGAGCATAGCATTCTTGAGTTTGAGGTAGGGGGAGTTTAGAAAAATCATAAGTGAATGAATGAGGAGAAAGGTTCCAAAGTACTAAAAGTGGTAAAAGCTTCATTTTCTAAAAATAAAAAAACCCCCATTACATTATGAGACTAATAACACATTAATTAAAAATACTGTTTTTCAAGAGAACAAAGTATTTGTGAAATTCATACATCAGTCAATTTCAAAGTTTAATTTTACTGTCATGGGTCATACCCATCACAAGAAAAACTTCCCATGAATAGCACATGAGTTTTTTTGAGATTTAGGACAAGCCTCAAGCTCTTCTTTCTGGTCAGATAATCCCCCTGGTGGATGCAGTAATCTGGTCCTCATGCTGTGGGAGTGGATCCTAATTAGCAATGCTGTTTTTCCATGGAGAGTATTGCTGCACACAGGCAGGGGCACTCTTTGCATGCAGACTGCATCCTCTTCTCATCTGTGAATGGTAGAGAGAGAAATGAGGAGAAATTGTAAAATTGAAACCATTTCAACTCTCTTAGTTTTGTACCATTTGGTTGTATTTCTTTTTCTCCCAATCATGCATACATGTATGAATGTGTACTTTCTCTGTCCTGCATAACGACTTCAAGGGTATTTTTTAAAGACCTAAAGGCATTTTCTGAGTGCTTTTGAACCAGCTCACTATTTACCGGTATATTGCTTTTATAGAGGTCATCTTTGATGAGTTTTTTGTCATATGCCCCCACTGAAGTTTCAGTGTACTCAAGCATTAGAAAAACCACTATTTGAGCGTCTTTGTTTTCTTTGTTGAGCTGTTTATTTTGCTTTCTTCCCACACAGTTCCCTGGCCTCACTCTGACAACTGCTTTTCTGCATGAATTACATTCCTCGGGGCCGCAAGTCTCCTAATTCTTCCAGTCGATTTGATTCCTGCCTGTGTGATTAGTCCTCTGCTCCAACACACAGTTGGTCTTTGCCGAGCAGGCTGCTTGCTAAGTGCCTTTAACATGAAGACCTAACTACATTTTTTAACCTCATTAGGGTGTAGGGCACTGCTTCATTCCAGCTTAATAACATGGCCACTATTGAATCATCACTTGCTCTAAAATAGGTTACAAAAAGGTTACCTAAGTTGTCTGTTTTTGTTTTTGTATGACTGTGCTTTTGCCGGGTAAGTTTCTTTCAGCACATGTCCATTTTTTAGCATGTAAGTTGCTTTTTTGAAAGGAGACCCATAGATTCTACTGAGGTAGATTTATGACGTTAAGAAATTTTATATTTGTATGTTCAAAAAGAAACTCAGCACATATTCTGAAATAGTAAAACTAAGTAATAAAAGCGGTAAGAAAATGTGGGTTTGGAAGAAAATGGGAAGAAGGCTTGGGGGAAAAATTTCCTACTTGTTTCAGCTTTAGAGTTATAAAGGCTTCATCCTTACCAGTTTAAATACAGACTTTTCACTATAATGCTGGATCTACAGCAATGCAGCCACAGTCTGCAGGGCTTCACTTTGTCTCGTGGGTTAAATTCTCAGCTGAATGCATTGCTACTAAAATTTAGATTTCAGTTACAGTTGTATATAAACTTAAATGGAAAAAAACATTCGAGGACTTCCAAATGTTGTAAAGGCAACAGAAAAGTTTCCTAAGAAGACAGTATCACTGGAGAGCTGGGGGAAGAAAGGAGGCAGTGGGTCACATGCCACTTGTGATGGTGCATTTGTGCAGTTGCATAGCACAGCCACTCAGAGGGTGAGACTTCATGATTAATGGTGTTTATTCTTGACAGAAGCCTCCTTTATTTATCTGCAATACAGTTTAGTGATTTTATCAGTCACCTGAATAAAAAATATTCAGTCATACCAATATTGCAGTGTAAATTGAGTAGAGTCACTTTTTATTATATCTTTCAGCCTTATCATCTGCACAGTAATTTTCTAGCAGGGGTTTGATATAGAAAGGCTGGATTTAGCTGTACTTGACACAAAGCCTCTTCAATTTCCCCTAAAAGTTCAGGCTACTCTTAGAAATGTGTATAAATATATATATATAAAAATATATATATATAAATATATATATAACCCTCTTATCCCAGCAATTTCAGTATTTGAAAGAATAAAGATAAAATGTGCAAACCTGGATGTGAGAAATGTTGTTCATATGAAAACATCTAATAGCTCTGAAGCCACTGGTGAAATGCTCTTTAGTGTTTAAGCTTGTGGCTTAGTGCAGTTCTCTTTGCACGGCTACGTAGTCTGACTTTCTTCTAATCAATCATCATCCAACTCCAATCAGCATACAGGCAGAGCCTATCGTTCATCCTGGGTGTAATTTCAGAGTTGAGGACTATAATGGCAACATACAGCACATTAGTCACTGCGATAACAGCTAGTGGCACTCCTGAGGAAGGGGGAGGACGGGGAAGAAGGGGAATAAAATTCTTCTCATTCTCACAGTGCATTAGTGAAATAGGAGCAACTGTTAAAACAAATGTTTATTCAATTAGCTGGCTTAACAGCATTAAGTGTGAGAAAGCTTCTGACACTCCTTTGACCCACTTTTTCTGAGGGGGGAGAGGAGGGCCAAGGGAGGCAAGAAGGGGTACATTACTGTGGTCCAGATTTTTGTATATGTCCACATACTCATATGATGGTGCCTCTGTGGTTAAATACTTGAAGGGATGGCAGGCTCTGCCTGTAACCTAGAGGAGGCTAAAATTTAAATAGCAAATGAGCCCACCTCTAGAGCATCGGAAGACAATTGCAGAGCAGAGAAGTTTGCTATAGGAATGCAGTTGGTAATTTCGCTGCCCAGACTGTTATTACTAAAAACAGATAATGAGTAGGATGTAGAGCTTTTCGATGTTCCTGCTGCACTTTGTGCTACAGCATAGTTTGAAGAGGAAATGGTGTGTGGAGGACCGTTGTAGCCTTGCTTGTCCTGTGCATCTGTTTTATATTCATGATGATGATTTCTGCATCAAATGCAACATTGATACATTATCCTCCATATATTAATGACCACAAGTAAACTTGGAGCCAGCTGAAGGCAGGGGAGGAAAAATTTACCAGCACTGAGTTTGGGCAGTGCTGTGAAGGTGTAAGGTATTATTTACTTATAAGTAGTAAGTAATCAGTGCAAGCTGACCAAAATAAGACAATACCTTGGTAAGGCTCTAGCAGAAGCAAGTGATGGAAATCACATGTTACCATTACTTTTATTTACTGTTTACATTACTGCAGTGTCCAACAGCTCTGTGCAGGATTGGAGCTCTGCTGAGTGTTGTGCAAATACAAAGAGCTCTGCCAGGAAGAGCACACAGTCAGACATCTTTGGCAAATGAACTCTGGTGAGTCAGCTCTGATGGCCTTAGGGGTTTCCAGCCCCAGCTGTTTTTCTTGCCCTGGGGATTATCCCTTGTCCCGCAGCAGGATTGTGTGCCTTTGCCCCATTTACAGTCTCACAGCTTTGCTCTGGCTCCCTGAAACTGGGCAATGAAGTGGTCAGAGGCAGAGATGTGCTGCCTGGGAGAGGCACCAGCTGGATACTCAGAGCTTACACAGCTGCCGCAAAATTTGCCAGACAACCTCTGGTAGAAGCCTAGAATGGGCAAGTGGCGGAGTAGTTATAGTTGGTTTGGAGGGAGTAGTTATAGTTGGTTACTTTTCTGTATGTTTGCGTCCTCTGTACAAGCAAAGAAATTGCCAAGTAAATCCATATAATCCTCCCCCAGACACTGATTTCTTTGCAGCATCCTGAGAAGGATTTGGAAGAAAGGAGAGGAAAGCTGGGCTGCTCTGTAGTGCAAAGGCCAAGTGGACAGTGTTTCAGAGCAGTGCCAGGAGGCAGCAACAATGGTGGGTGGATGGAAGGAAGAGGAAAAAGAGAGGCAGATTGTTGTGGGGAGATTACCAGCATGTGAGGAAGAGAACAGGAAGACTGGACTTGACTTCAGAAATACTGGGGGACAGTAGATAGTTTTATTTGCATTTTTCATAACAAAGAAAATTAAACAGTCAAAACTGTATCAGCATACACATTTAAGGAATACATGTCAAGACTCCAAGTCAAGACTGTATCACCTGAAGCAGCAGTTGCTTGCTGTAGTCAGTACAGGTGTTACTGTGGGCTGAAAGTCACCAGTGTTAGAGCTGACCTTATGTAAACAGCATGTTAAATAACAAAATGAATATTCATTGCTTTTCATGGCATAAACTATTCTTGAGGAAATCCACAAGCTGATGGTTGGGTTATTTATGAAGTCTTATAAGTAGCAGACAGTGTATGTAAAAAACCTGGGTCTGTGTTCAGGCAGTCTGTCAGTAGAAAAATAGGAATACAGTCACTGACTAAGGATTTAGTGCCTTGATTAATGTAGTCAATTTTTAACTGTAACTACATAATGTTAACACTTCCCAAAGAAGGAAAGGGGAACCAGAGTAATATTCTTTTGCTGTCGGTCATTGCCTAATTGTCGTGCATGATTTCCCTCACCATGAACATCTCTTGTACAGTCATTTGTGTCCTCTTTTTTTTGTTTTGGCAATGATGCCTTTTAACTTTATGTGGGAGAAACTTTTTATTCTAACCTCAAGTGAGGTTATTTGTATATTTTAGGAATTTACATACCAGAACTGCACACATTTTGTAAGGCATTGTCCTTCCTTCAGTGAGAAAACATTTATAACATAGGATCTCTTGATCTGACCTTTCAACTGTAGATACTGAACATTTTCCAAGTGCTTTACCACAGTTTTAAAGATGGGGAAAGAGTGGAAAAAAACAAACTTGTGCAAGGTGGACAGCATATAAGTGTTGGAAACCAAACCAGAGCCTGTGTACCTTAAACCCTGATGTATCTTCTCTTATATGTGAACTACATAGGCATGGACCCACTCATGATTTATTTGAACATATATCTACTAAGTGAAAGACTGCTACCAAATCAGATTCTGTGACTTACTTCCCTACGCTGACTACAGTTCCAGTGTGAAGTTTGGAGGAAAAGTGAGAAAATATTCACTAGATGTTGACACATGGAAAATGATACAGGAAATCAAGAGGGGTTTTTTGTATTAGGACTTAAAAAACATGCTCATGTTTTCCTTTTTCTTCATTTCCACCATTAAGAAAATATAGTTAACAGTGCTTACTCTTTTGCAGCACTTGAGCTGTTTTGTATGAGGTATGCTCTGACATTTCCATGTATTTAAATAATTTTTTAAATGTTCATAATTACTTGCTTAATTTTCCTAAGTCCAAGAATGTGATATAGCAGCTTTGAGGCAGTGAGTGATTCTAGGGGAATGGAGTGCCTATTTGAAGCTAGATTTTCTGAAAAAAATTAGGTATTAAAAATTATATTATTGATTTCCCATAGTATGTATTTATGGGTTTGATTGTTTGCCAATTCAATTAGAAGTGAAAAGAGAAAAGGACTGTGGATTGCATTTTAAAAGTGCTCAGTGCTGGCCTCAATCTCCTTGCATTGAAATCTCAGAGCTCAACTTTATTAATATAAAGACCTTTTGTTAGCCAGTTTTTGGCTGCTGGTTCTGAAGGGTCAGTTTGTACAAGCAACTATGGTAATAAATAAACAATAGAAATTTAACATGGGAGATATTACCAAAGGAATTGAGCCGTGTGCTTTAGAATAGGAGTCACTACATACCAAGAAAGTCTTGTTTGTTTGTCTTCCAGGTTCTACTAGAAATAAAAGTGTTAAATGTTTTGTGGACAGACATCAGAAGATTATTGCAGAAGAAAAAGAAAAAGATAAAAGAGGAGTATCATAGGCAGTTTAATGAGTTTAATATTTTTCAATTCTCCAGGCATGACTGAATTGAGAAATTCAGGTATCAGAGAAACAGTGTAGATATCATTGGTATGGGAGTTATGCCATCAATGCTTGCTCCAGCATCGAATAACGTACTGTTAAATGATTAAATATCGAGGTTTGAACTTTGACACATTCATAATATAACAAGATGGATGAAAAGGCAATAATAAATTAGGTTATGTTACAATATTTCATCCCACTTCGTTGACAAGCTTTGTTCTGTGAGATAGATTATTGTTCCATCTGTAACCTCAGCTCAGTGTCATATTTACAATGTTATAGTTAAGGATCACTTGCTGTTTTCAATATAAATGTATTTTTCAACAGATTCATAAAAGAGCCATTTAAAATTTTATCAGGACAAAACTTGGCATTAAGATTTCCATTCTTGGAGTTATAGTTTCCTTTAAAATCAGAAACGGCTTAAATCACCATGAGTTTTTTTTAAGATAGATTGTGCTTAGAAGAGGTTTTTGTCCAAGCACAGCTTAAAGTTATTTGGAAACCATTTATGACAGATCTCTAACACCAAACCAACCTCAAAAATATTAATCCAGATTTTCCTGTGGCAGAGACCTTTGTGGCTGTTCCGAATGGCTTTACATCTGCTTCCAGAAAACATTGCTATTGAAAAATGCCTGTGGCAAGTGTGGGGGTTGTAGTCAGCCGTGGGGCCTGCTGTAGTTTTCACAGTTGCGAGAGATACAGGAATGGGGACAATTTGCACGGTATTGGTATTTTGGCATGTATTAAAACAGTTCAAGCACTCCAAAGCAAGTAAGTACCCTGAGGCCACTAATTGGCTATAACTGTCATGAGTGGCCTCACCTGAGACCTCTACCAACACCTCAGGCACCCAGGACCTCCTTTTTAGCTGAGCTGCCTGGCTGGTGTTGTAAGTAGTGCCCATATCTGGTCCTGCTCCTGGCTGAGCTCAGGATCTGCACTGTAGGGAGCTGTTCTGGATAGAGCCCTCAGAACTATGGCATAACTTGTCTCCTGACCTGTCTTTGTCCCTGTCTCCTTCTGCACTTGACTGTCCTAACCCAGACTTGGTTTGTCACTTTGCCTTGTCTCAGACTGCTGATTGACTGTGTAAGCAGCACCTGGCTCTGGTCACTCGCTCAGATCTGGTGGCATGGAATGCATTGCCCGTGCGTGGCTCCTGGCTTGCCTTTCTTAGGAGGAAGCTGGCCTTTGCTGCTCCCCAGCACCTTGAACTGGGTCTCTTTTCCTTCCATTCCCCCCTTCTCAATTTCTAACTCAGTTCCATGCATGAATCCAAGTAAGATAGCTTCATGGACTTTAGGCTAGTCCTCTGATCCTATCAGTAGGGCACTGAGAGGGTGGTTGAAAGGACCCACAGTTAACAAGTTCTGTGCTGGCTTACCTACCCAGGGACTTTCACCTCTAGTCGTAGCCAGACAGCAGTATTTCACCTGTACAAGTTAGCTGTTCCATTAATACCAAAGAAAGGGATAAGATTTGAATTTGGGCAGTCTGATCTTCCTCGTTGTAAAACTGGCTAATGCTTAAAAATAGCCTGAAGTATCCCAGTATCCCAGTTCTTTCTGCTGTTGGAAAGAATGTGTGATCCTTTCAAGATAATACTAGGTAATGATCTGTGCATGCAGATCATTTTGAAATATGTATAACTTGCTCGTTCTTGCCTCATCAACTCTCAGATTCCCATGATCTTCCTTCACCAGTTAAAAAAGGGCTGTATGGGCTGAAAAGGGAATTGCATTTGATTCAGTTTTTGTGGTGGTTAAAATCCAAACCTGCTGCTAGTCAGTCTTCTTGTGCAGAGTTCATTTATTGAAGCTGTAAGTGACAAAACAAAATGACACGTGGTTTTCATGAGTAA
>NW_008238330.1:1380503-1409293 GCF_000691975.1 Corvus brachyrhynchos | reverse complement strand
GTGATCAGAAAAAAAAATCATTAAAAAAAAAAGTGACTTCACAGATACTGTGATTTGCCCTACAACTGATGCTGTTCATAGCTGCTGAACTGGTGTGACTATGTAAGTTTTCAAGACTGTGTAGACACCTCTGCAACATTCAT
Organism: Corvus brachyrhynchos; assembly: GCF_000691975.1. Classification (NCBI taxonomy): domain Eukaryota; kingdom Metazoa; phylum Chordata; class Aves; order Passeriformes; family Corvidae; genus Corvus; species Corvus brachyrhynchos. Next base: position 1,409,150 of record NW_008238330.1, on the reverse strand, counting down.
CAAAATAAAGTCATAACTAGTAGGAAAAAAACCACCTGTTTGCCCTTACACTGATCTCACTGCCTCATCACATGTGCGCCATTCACAGGCTGAGTGCTTGAGATTCCCCGTGGCATCAGAGTTGGGACAGGAAGAAGCTGTCAGGCTGGATGTGTATGGGAAGTGGGAAGTCCTGTGTAGATATGGAAGCTGTGTGACACTCATGATATTTCAGTACCTTAGCAGTGAACAGGAAGGCCTTCTGGACTGAAAGGAGGAGATGCCGTCACAGCCAGCCCTGTACTCAGTTCCTTCTCATTTATGTCAGGGTTGTAGATATAATCAAGGTTACTGAGAAAATAATAAAATCATCCTCATGTGCTAGGATAAAAATTAGTGGTGAAACACAGCCATAGGATCTCCTTTACACACAAACCTGGAGACCTTCAACTTCAAGTATGTATTGAAAGTATGATGAGCTTGGTATTAAATTTGAGTTGAGTTTTCAGGATCTCTAGAAGTAGACACAGAGGTTCTGATTCAGAAAAGAGCATGCATCTGCTTCGCTCCCTCCCATAAGTGGTCTGAATATGTTGTATAACAGAAGAACCCCTGCACAGGAGAAGATCCAGGGCAAGTTCTGCCTTCACACAGTTTACAGGTGAGCCATAAATTGTCAGGCAATATCACTGAAAATCTCCTTGCCTCTTCTTGTGCTGAAGCCTCATTGCATCCCATGAAGTAGCCTCAGACCCAAGGCAGAACAAGCAGGATGCATGGCTAGTTTGAAGGATGCTGGGCCAAAGGGTCCTGAGTTTGAAGGAGGGTCCCCAGCTTCTTTCCCTGCTCATGACATCAGAGTTGGACTAGATGACCTGTAAAGGTACCTTCCAATCCAAACCATTCTATTATTCTATACATGTGAAATAAAACTTATGGGGATGGACTGACACCCACATCTGGAGATTTTATTTGCTTGTTACTGAATGGGTATCTGCAGAGCCACTCCCAGGCCGTCTGTTTGCTGTTTACAGGGCAAAAGTCATTATTTATTGGTATACAATGAGGTTGCAAAACAACAATAAAGGTGTTTGGCAGCACCCTTTCTAAAAGCTACATTTTAGTTTGAAGGAGGGAGTTAATACTTGTGAAAGATGTTCACCGTAGTTTAAGCACAGAGGGAAAGGAGGGATATGTGATGTTTATTGGAATAAATCAGGATGACTCAAATTGTAGGACTAAGAGCGGATGAAAGGAACACAGAGAAGGGAGAAAAGTCCAGACTGAAAGTGAGCGCAGAAGTTAGCAGCATCTTAAAATCAGATGCTGGAGAGAAATTAGGAAACATTAGAGTCCAGAGCTGGGAATTCTTTATGGAATCTGATGACTCCTTATTTCTGCCTCAGATAATACTGTTTATATGCCAGCTGTTGATTGATGATACCCAGGTCAGTGTCCTTTCCCTAGCATCCTAGGAAAACCGTGGAGCTCAGAGGAGAGAGAGAGAGAGAAAGAGGCAGGGCTGAGGAGGAGAAGAGCGGCTGAGTCCTGGTGTCCTTGAATGGCTTTTGTTGGATCTGGAGGGAGAAGCTGACAGCCTGGCTCCTAATCTTGCTCCTGCGGCAGCATTTGGCTGTTGGCCGGCTGGAGAGTGAATCACTGAGGCCAATACAGACTTTCAGCCTTCTTGCCTAAGCATTTAAACAGTTTTTTGTTCAATATGCACCAGATAAGGCCAGGGCCCCAGCTTGCCTGCATGCTCTTCATGTTTCTAACTGTGAATTGGAATCCCATTTAAAAAAATCCCTTGTAAAATAACATCCAAACTTAGTTTCTTTGTTACTCTTGTATTAAATTTCCTGTACTACTGTATTTTCCTCACTCCCAGGATGGGAAATTCACTCTGTAATGTGATACCCAGCTGTGGTACTTTTGCTTCCTACATCACCATGATTTTTAAAGCTCCTGCCTACCAAACTTGGCCTCACAGGGAACCAGGAGACAACGAATGTTTCATGTCTGGTGAGGTTTCATAGTACCAAGATAAAATATGCACTTCCACTGTAAAACAAAGTTACTTTAGAACTATGTGGACAAAAAGTTCTCTGAGGAAAGGAGATGTCTGGTTTGCACAGTGGTGGAAAGTGGCTTCCAGTTTCAGATTCTCAGTGCATTTCAAATATGGTGAAGGCATGCTAGTGGGTTACTTAGCTTTATGTGGGTCACTTGCTCAGGTGCCAGAGGAATGACTGCACTGTTGGTACCTGCTGCTAATGCAAAATGCAGCTCTCTAACAAACTTTGGAGTTAGGAGGTATTTTCATACAGGAAGGCTAAACAGGCTTACCTTGCAGAAAGCTGTAGGAGGGCAAGAAACACAAAAAAAGTCAAATAGGAAAGGCAAGGGAAAAGAGGGAGAAAAACACATCAGGAGAAATCTTCATTCCTCGGGTTTTACAAGCCCTCGTGGATTTAGTGGCACGGAAGCTGGCGTCATGTTAGGAATTCATGACTTTGATCACTGTCCCACTCATATGCTAGCGTTTCTGAGCTGATGGCAGGGCAGAATTGGCTCCGATGTAAGATTATGTTCTGTTGGCCTTTTAGGTGATGACAACTACCTCCATTGATCATGATATGTGTACGTTAAAGGAAAAAAAATACATTTCTTGTTTGATTACTCTTTGTAAGCCAACAGCATCAAAGGAACAGGCTGCCCTCACTGCTCTCACAGCTGCTGCCTGTGTCTGTGCTATATATATGCTAAATTAATTGGAAAAACAGGGACAAAAAGGCATTTAGTTCAGGTCAGCCAGTTGGACTACAGCAAATGCATGACAGGCTTAATCATTGTCTTTCACCAAAGAGCAGGTTGGCAAGGGTACGGCACTCCAACCCCTTCTGATGAAATTTGAACTTTTTCCAGTGCCTTTGGAGATGGGGTGCTGTGAGAGAAAAGTCTCTAAGCAGAGCCCAGACGCTGTCATATCAACAGGGTGGGATGATGGGGAGGGTTACAGCAGGTTATTTATCTTTTGTCAGCTGTGAACTCAGCTTTCAGCCTTGGTTCATCACACATAGCGTGAGAGGGCACCACAGCTTTCCCTTCACAAAAATGAGTAGTTAATTAATGGGGTCTTGTTAAAAAACGTTGGTCTCTGGTGCCATACTAAAAACATACATATGCAGCAATCTTTCTTCCTCTGCCACGAAGTTTTGTGCATTTTTCATGGGAAGGGACAGCAACAAAAAAATGCTCCAAAGGACCTATCCATTTTAATGGCTCACAAAGTTTGGGACTCCTGAAATGATTTCTATATAGACATGCCATCTTGCACTTTCAGAAAGTAAGCCGGCAAATGAAGGGTATGGGTGCAGTGTGGCTCTCAAAGCTCCTTTTTCAATAGCCACATTGTTTTGAAGATGTAAATGATTCTGAATCTCAGTATGTATTTCATATTGCAGTAAGAATTACTATGTAATACAGTGTGCATATTTTGTACTAATTGAAGTGATTTTCTCCTTAACTGCTTGGGGAAAGGGTACTGAGGGGTGTAAAGATTAAAACAAATATAAAATCATGTTAAAATTGGTCAGAGAAATGTTGCTAATAATGGGTACAGAGAAGAATTAATTTCCTATCCTTTTTCTTTCCAGGCAGTTGACTTTAGTACATGTGCAACCTACACGTGCAACAACTAGTTATTATTCTTCAAGAAACAAGTGTGTTACCTTTACAGTATTTTTCTTTATTGTATAGATAACCTGACTGGTTTTTTTTATTTCCTTTTGTTTCTTCCAGGCCTTCTGCCTTATCTAGTAGCCCGACATACTCAGAGCTTCCATTCCTTAGAATTTCCCCGCACCGAAATCCTGCTGCGACATCAGAGTCTCCCTTCAGCACCCCTCACCCATACATTAACCCCTACATGGACTACATCAGGTCCCTGCACAGCAGCCCATCCCTCTCCATGATCTCAGCAGCCCGTGGACTCAGCCCAACAGACGGTGCGTTAAGACAGGCTTCCTGTTTTCTGTCATTGTAGCAACTTAAGTTATATTAATCTTGTCAACATTTTTCCCCCTTGTTCAAAGCAGCTTCACCAGGTTTGTCAGACATATTCATTATGTCATAAATGTTTCAATACTTCATCAGCCGATCATGGCTCATTTGTACATCTCACAAATGTTGAAACTTCAGGGAGAAGAAAAAAAAGGTGCCTCATTCAAAATTTATGCTGTAAGGGTGGTGTATGTCCTGTGATATCTTTTGTTTGTGGGGCTGACATGGAGTGTAATTCTGATCTCAAGAAATCCACTGTATCTGCACTGAATTGAGTCAGATTCTTCATGGGTGCACGTCAGTGTATAACCATGGAGTTCTTCAGACACAAAAGGCTTGTTAATTAAACTAGTATTTTTCAATCATATAAAGCATGCACTGACTAGTTATACTTAGTCAATAATTCTATTATAGTTATGTAGAATTATTTCAGTTTATCCTAGCCAACAATATGGCCAAATGAAATGATGCTTATGTAGAAGTGGCTGATGATCAAGACTGTCCCTTTTAATCTAAATGGTGGCCTATATACTTGATATATCAGTGCTTTAGGTCTTGGTGTGACCATGGCTTTTACTTTCCAGGCTATTTGGGCTGAAGTGAACTTCCGTGGTCACTCTTGTCATTACTCTAGCACATTTCCTATTCATTTCAGTGGGAATTTTGCCAAAGTGAGCCATCAACAGAGTTGCAAAAAAAAGACTGTCTTGTTAATAGTAGGTTTTTCAATAGTGGGTAAGCATAAGCACTTTGACATTCCAAAATGGTAGCACTTGCTGAAGGGAACTAAAATATAACATATTCAGAAATGACTATGTAAAGAAAGGAAATTAAAATGGTACTTTAACTATGGGAAAGATCTTCCCAGTGTATTCAGAAACTTACCAGAGTTAAACCGCCTTTAGCTGAATTTGAAAAATGAGCAGTGCACCCTATCCAAACGGATAACTAATTAATCCTCGTTTATAAGAATATATACCTTTACAGTTAATCCATTAGTTATGGGCACATATTCTTATGAGAATAAATTTTAATGACCTATTGTCAGTCAAGGTATATGGCATGCACATAGGGTTTTCCCAGCAGCACTTTGGATGTTACGTGAATTCTTGCTAACTCTACCCCTTTCGTTTTAGCAGACGTATTTTTAAAAAAAACATTTTGAAGAAAGAAATAGGAATGCTCAGAAAGGGAAGTTTTGACTTCAGGAGCTTTAGATCTTTAGATATAGGATAAACATGACAGAACGATAATGTAATGGCATATAGTGGGAAAACTCGTGATGCACGTTTGGGCTTTTTCACAGGAGCTAATATGCACAATACTTTGCTATTTTCAATACTCTTCAGGTCACATTCAAGCAGAATTTCATTTATACTTAAGGTATGTTCCAGTGGCAGACAAAGGAAGGTGTGAAGGAAACCACCCATCACAGAACTTTATGACATTAAGCTGTATACAGTTTTGGTCTCAGCTATACCACACTGAATTCACTTGCAAAGATGTAGGCACATAGTGCTCTCTGAGATAACACTGGACTATCTGACCCAGCACCCAACTGACACTCCAGAAAGGCAGAGACCTTCCAGAGATGTCACAGGGTAGAATTTGGTTTCAGATTCTGGCACCTAAATGTAGATGTATACAGTATAGAAATGCGTGATCTTGCTGTGCTGTTCTGCCATTGTAGTCCAGTGAGTTGTAGGTAGTGCAGCCAGCAAAGCCTCAAGGAACTATTCAGTTCCCAAACAAATGGACACTTGGGTGTTAGCAGTTGAGTGTGGAGCTCTGTCATAACTATGATGGTGCTAAGATTTGTCTGTCTACAGTGCAGGTGTTTGGTGTCTGTTCAGATCTGTGAAATACCCTGCCTCAACTCCACCTGCCACCTCAGAAAGACACTTTTCTCCTGCCAGCCTATGTAGCTTGGGTTCTCCCAGGCTTTCAGATGGAATGAGACACTCAGGTGTGGACAGCTCAGCTGAGTATGCTCTGTCTTAATGCTCATTCCCTGAGCTTTGATTGCTGACTGGATACGCAGCCTTAATCTGTCATGGGGACATGCTAAACTTACTAGCTTAAACATCTTTCTTCAGGTTTTGAACAAATATATGTTACTTCACACTTCCTATAGGCTCACAGCCCATCTTTGATCAGTTACCACAGCCCTGGTGTTGTGCAGCATCCAATGAAAATACAGTAACTTGATTGAGGCATTGAAGAGATCTCAGTCAAAGAGCATGCTGTTGAAAAGCTTCAAGTTTGTTCCCTGGAATCCATAGTCTGTTGTACGATCAATCAGGTATACAATGAAATGCCTTTTTTGGATGTGGGTTCCTGGGATCAAATAATCTGAACCATGGTTTGAGCACTGCTAGAATGCAAATAAAACACTTCTGTGGTTTAAAGAGGTACATGCACATAATGTACTAATAACATAATGGACACAGTGTCTTAAGTCATATAGCATTTGAACTATGAAAACTTGGAAGTTGTTATTCCTCTTCTGAAAGCCATAGTGAGATTTCTCTTGCTACCCTAATTGCTTTAGGACAGTTAGATAATTATATCAGTGTACTACTGGGCTTGGTCTGCTGACTCACATATCTGGGGATGGCCAGGAGCCACAACTATCTAGAACATAACTCTTGTCACTTCACCTTACCCAGCAGATTTGGTGGGTCAGGGGTGACTGAGGACTCCTCCGAAGGTTTGGAGCAGGGGTAAGGATGGGATTGTTGGTATGTGTAGAGGAGAGTGCTCAAATGAAGCTCAGCAGTGCTTATGGTGCAGAAGCAAATGCCTCCACTTGTAGAAAAATGGGAACAAAGCTGAAGCTACCCGGGAATAAACAGGAAAAAATTCAGGGCTGTAGGCCTTCCAGTTTACCCTTCATTTACCCTTCACGCAATACATCATTTAGTAGGTTAATTTTTTATGTTTGAGGGAGGTAGTAAGGAATGATCTTTAAAGAGCACCAGAGCATTTCTTGGCATATGGAACATTTAGTAATGCAATTATGTGTTAACTATGTTTTCTGCAGCAGTTAATTTTAAAGTTTGCAGCCAATGTTATTGTTAGTTAGCCCAGACACTTATGTCAGAAAGCTCAGGAAGTATTTTCAGTGTGTCTGGAAATATACCATGGTTGTCTACTACCGTAAAACTTTAATATCAGTGATTCAGTGTGAGTTATGCATCTTTTAAAATTTGGTCTGAATAATTTCTTTACCATTTCACAGAAAGTGGAAAGATAGTAATTAATTGTGAAATCAGTTTGTAATTTGGAAAAAATACCAGCAAGCTTTAATTTATCTCAGCTCGTTTTTTATGCCATTCCTATTCCTGTTTGATGTACTTCTATTTTTCAGAACCCTTCCTTATAGATTTAACATTTTAACATCAAAAGCACATTCTTTCATTTTATTTGGTAGTAATAAATCTGTTGCTGAATAAACTTTTCTCCAAATTCCAATGCCTTGTTTATATTCAGAACATAAAAAGTGTAAATCTTGATTCTTTGTTTCTAAGGTTTGCATTTAGGGTCTGATTCTCTAATGAAGGTATAAATGGTCTTTTTAGTAGTGCTGTGTAGGTAACAATATTCAGAGAATTTCAGCCTAAAATTTTGTTTTCATTCAAGATTCAGCTGCTGAGATTAAAAAAAAAAATCTCATTAAATGATATGAAAGAATATAAAAATAATCTGGTGTACCAGCTTGGGGTGCAGTGTGTTCACCTAAGGAACCTGAAGCGTTTTAGGCAAGCTTGCGTACCATCTTGTGGTGACCAGAGTGTAAACTGTTTTGCAAGTGGGACAGGGAGAGACCAGAGAGAAGGGCTGTCCACCTGTTTCATGGCAAGTCAGGGTCAGGATCAAGGAGAAGGAGAAAAGTATTTTATGAGTACTTCTTACAGAGGCTCATGAAATGACCCTCTACCTTCAGTAGCATCTGAAGCCTGTTGAGAGGAGATGATCTTAGAGTGATGCCAATTTTTCTATTTGTCCAGGGTTGCCCATTAGTTGAAGGCCTGCTTGAAAATTGGAGTGGAACAGGAAGTTCTCATTTTTACATGAGATAACAGCTAACACAGTCATTGCATGCAGTGCATGATGCAGAGGACTGCATCACGATAACCTCACTGATGGGATGTAGAGTCTATCCAGTCTGTGGGTTTGACTCTGCAAACGGGCTTGTGTGTCAAATATACTTATACATGAACTTTGAAGGATGGGATGGTCACATTTATTGGCTTCAGTCTGTCCTCTTAAAAAACTGACCCTGTGTTGTTCATGGACAACTATTATTTTTCCTGGAATCATACTTTACCCCTGTTTACTCCTAAGCATAGACACAGAGGGACATGGTGAGGGAGAATCTTCTAGTCCTCTAGGCAGAGACTCCAGATACTTGGATGTTTATGGAGGTTCAGCCATGTTGTTACCTTAGAGATGGATTCCTTTGGGCCAGGAGTGAGGTAAATGGGAATAAAATGCTAGGAAGGTTTTCTTGCTTTTTTATGTCACTAAATAAATCATACTAGTTTCCATTGCTGTCAGCCTGACACTTTTTGAGTCACTTAATAATAAATACAAAAATATGAGATCACTAAGCTCATTAATATTTTATGTCTTGCTGGTTTTTTTGAATGGTGTCTTTACAGTACCACTGGTTGAAATATATTGACCAGTGGTGGCATACTGCAGACATTGCATTACATTAAAAAATAAACAAGCTGTTTTAATGGCCAGAGAAACCGGCAATGTGATAAAACTTTCCTTCTTGTTTATCTTACGTCATTAACGGTACTTTTATGTTGTTTTTTTTAGCTCCGCATGCTGGCGTCAGTCCAGCTGAATATTATCATCAGATGGCTCTGTTGGCAGGCCAGCGCAGTCCATATGCAGACATCATTCCTTCAGCTGCCACTGCGGGAGCTGGGGCGCTTCATATGGAATATCTTCACGCCATGGATAGTGAGTGATATTTTCTAGAAATGTAGACGGTCCTACAAAGGGAACCACGTGGGTTTTTCGCGGTCTGACCCAAAAGGCCTCCATGCTGACAGAGAAGTGGGAGTCAACATAAGCCTCCTCACGAGGCTGGAGAGCCAGAGAATTGATTGCCAAATGCACAAGGGTTATGTCAAGCCTAAAAGTAAACTTTGAAAGAAAGTAGGGAGAGGAGCAGGACTGCTCCTGAAAACAGGTTATAAATTTTATTTCTAGTGGGGCTTGAGTGCTTTTGAAAATGCCCTTTTCTATTTGCAATCAGTAACTCACTTTCATAGTTAGGCTGAGTAATTCTCTGACGAGCTCTCTGTTAAGAGAAAGTTTACATCTGTTTTTCTGTTAGGAGAGCATGCCCTGCACCTTTTAGAGAGTGCTAGTTGTGCTTACAAGTTGTGTATCATAGACCAATAGACCAGAGACCACTTGTAAAGTGAAGCAGTTTGCTGAATTCTCAAGGATCCTGACTTAGTTTTCCAAAATATTAAGAGTTTTCTTTATCCATTCAGCGTCTTTCAGTTCTCTTATCTGTCTCTGTTTCTCTGTTGAAGGAGGAAAATAGAGGACCCCATTCCAAACTGCTTGCTACTGCTTCTTTTGATCAACGAGAAAGGATTATGCAGAGCATTCCCCTGTAGCCATAGATGCTTACACGCTTTTCAGGATGTACTCTGTTCCTTCCAGTGAAGGCAATAAAAAATGGTGGCAAGAAAAGGTGGTGATGTTGACTTTTGCTTGGTAGTACAGACCAATAAAATAGTATCAGCCCACCTTGTTTTGCTGTAGAATTTTAAACCTTTTGTTTACATGCAATTTCTTCTTCCTGCTGTTGGCTGCATACCATAGTTGGTGATCTCAAGGAGGGTGGGTGTTGGGAGGTTTACCTCTGGAACGCATGGGCATATAGGGATACATATAGCTAGCCCTGCAGAACACATGCCTTGGAGTGTGACTGACCAATAATTTTTCAAGAATCAGGCAAGACAGATAGTTGTGTAACTGGGAAGGAGGGTTATTTTCATTTTGTTTCCTTGCTAATGAAGGATTTTTTAAAATTCATTTTGTATTATCAGTCTCACTGCACTGGTAGCATGCATAAAAAATTTACAGTAACATACCTTGAGCCCACTGCAGAAACACAATAAACTCACACAAGTAGTCTGGACTTAAACCAGAGATTAATGTGCAGACTTCAGTACTTGAAATCTTAAGAATATGGTAATTTCTGATCTGGATTTTGAGAGAAATAGGGAGAGATGAGGCACACTGCTAAAGCACTGAATGCCTATTAATAATATCTTGCAGAATGGAAACTCTGTTATGCGTGGTTCAGGTAATGTAAATTTGCTGCTGAGTTCCAGTCACAAGGGCAAATCCCCAGCTTGTATGAATGGGCATGGCTTCATTGAAAAGGATCATAGAATTCTAGAATAGTTGGGGTTGGAAGGGAACTTTAAAGGTCATCTAGTCCAATTTCTCTTGCAATGAGCAGGGATATTTTAAATTTGCAAGCGTTTTGGTTCCTTCTGTGAGAGTGTGTCTGAATGCACACAAGTAGTGGTACCAAACCACATACTTGGATACAGATTTGATCAAATGGGTTTATTCAGCCTTTAGAAAGGTAGATTCCCATATATATTCCAGAAAACTTAAGAAAAACCAGAAGACATTGCAGTACTCATACAAATAATGGCATTTGCAGAAGGAACATCGTGTGTTAGTAGAGATTGTGTATGCTGTAATATACACAGAATTGCAGCTTTTGCATCCCAAAAATGTTACCTCTTCTAATTTAAGAGGAAATGTTTTGACCTTTACCCATAATTTCAGCCCATTCATAAAGGTACTTAAACATCATCTTTAATAAGGATATTTGTGTTCACCAGCTCTAGCTGTGATACATTTGAAATGCACACTTTAATTTTTGTGTTTGTTTTTAAAAATTAAGATCACACATTTGAGATTAATTATACCAGCAACTTTTCAATTAGGCATTATTTCAGAGTTAGAGACAAAATTGTGTAGCACTATTATGCAAATGGGTTATTTTTAAACAGTAAATAGAGAATTAAAATAAGATAGAATCCTAGTAAGGTCACTCAGCTCACCTTCTGTATTTGATGAGAATGTGTTTAGTCAGGCAATAGCTGCTTTTATCTAAACAGAGTATGAAGTTACCCTTTTACTTTGTAAAAACTAATTAAAACTATCTTAACTTGCATGGGTATACAGTAAATTAATTGTCATTAAGTAGGAATCTGAATGTCCTATCATTCATCATGCTAAAGAAAACCCCTTTCTTCTTTGTCAGATTTTTAGATTAGAAACGAGAACAAAACAATTAGCAGGAAGATGATATTAAGACTTTAAAAAAAAACCCAGTAAGAATTCCCATGTATGCATTTAATAACCAAGTGCAGCAATCAGTGTGAAGCAATGCCATTTGTTTGGATCTTTCTTCTTAAAGATTTGTATGGTGATATTAAAAGTAGTCTTTCGCCTTTGCCCAGTCTTGTCAAAGGAAACAGAAAGACACATGAGTAGTTTCCCTCATTATCTGCTATCAAATTCTGAGCAAGTTGACTCAACTGACTGAAAGGCTGCCGCTCATTTATCCCACACAACAACCAAATGGATACAAGCAAGGCATTGTTCTTCTTTTGTGAAGCCAGTCTGTCTCCTAATTGTGTGCTTATACAGAGTCTACCACAGAAATTTGCAATCTCTACCCCCTCCTGTAGTGCAAATAATAATTCCAACACCAGAATGCACTGAGTTCCAAAGTGTATTACATAGAGTTTTTGTAGGTTGGGGACTTCTGTTTTGCTCTGTGGTGCTGGAAAACTGATTTCAGATGGGGAAAGGAGTGGGAGAATTGTTAATCAGAGGTTAAATCTTACACAAAGAGCAGTAGACTTCTTGAAGCTCTGAACTTCACTGTTCATGAACTGTCTAATACATTGCAGAAGAATAAGGCGAAGATTATGCATGCTTAATTGTAATTCTTCGTCATCCTGTCCTGAGTGACATGAAAACTGGACCAAAATTTTCTCTGTAAAAGCTCTATAAAGCTTTTCTGCAGTTTTGATGGCCAGAGACCCTGAGCAAGCCTTGCCATCTTCTTGCTTGTTCTAAAAAGATTTGTTACCTTTAAGTATAGCATCAAAATAGGAGTGGAGTAGATGTGGAAGGTATTGACAAGTACCGCAGTAGCAACAACTGAAATTGCTTGTTGTGGCTGTAAAGGTATTGTATGCCAAAACTGTCTTGGAAGACTAAAACAATTTAAAAAATCACTATCTTTTGGAATTTATACCTGCATTATTCACTTGGGGAATATGTTCTACTCTCTTAAATGGTGTTCAGTGGAACACAAGCATGTTCCCTGAGGTTTCAAGATTCCAGATTATTAATACCCTCACTCTGATTAACTTTTACCTATCCTCACTCAGAATAGGAGGTTTCTCTTTTCCAAAGGTATTTGGCATTGACCTACTCCATTTGGCATTAGAGACACTTTTAGTAACCCAGCTGAGCTAAAGAGTTTGGCCAGCTGTGGTGTGTTGACCGTGGCTGGGTGCCAGATGTCCACCAAACTGCTCTATCACTCCCTCTTCTCAGCTGGCCATGGAAGAGAAAATTAGATGGGAAACAACGTGTAGGTTGAGATAATGCAGTTTAATCATGCAAAAGTGAAAGATTTCACGTGTAGAAGCAAAGAGAAAACAAAAATTTTTTTCTCTGCTTCCCACCAGCAAGCAGTGTCCATCCAGTTCCTGGGAAGCAGGGCTCCGGCATGCAGAGGGGTTGCTGCAGAAGGCAAATATTGTAAATAATGAATGCTTCCTCACCCCCTCCTTTTCTTAGCCTTTATATCTGAGCTAACATCATATGGTGTGGAATATCCCTTCGGTCAGTTTGGGTCAGCTGGCCTGGTTGTGTTCCCTCCCAGGATCTTGTCCACGTCTGGCCTACTGATGGTGGGAAATGTTGGAAAACAGTGTTGATGCTGTGCCAGCACTGCTCAGGAGCAGCCAAAACGCCTTTCCAGCTACCAATGCGAAGCACAGCACTGTGAGGGCTGTGGTGGGAAAAAATGAACGCCATCTCAGCCAGACCCAAACACCAGCCCAAAGAGTTAAGCCAGAGTGAGAAGCTTTGGACTGGGTTTGGTTTCTGTTTGTCAAGCACAGTTGGAGAATGAGGGTGGAGTATCAAAGGCATTCCGTCTTCTCTCATACTGATGACAGATTTATCATTTTGAAAACTAAGACAAAATTTATGATAAACTTTCATAAAGTGAAAACGAAGCTTTTACACATCTGTAAACAGAAGCCAGAGGGAAAAGAAAGAAAGAAAAAAGGTTTGACTTTAAACCTCCCCCACCCCAAGTGTCCCATGTTCACAGCCTCCAATAAAAACTAGTGCCTGAGACATGTTCAAAGAAGTTTGATTTAAAGGGAGGGAATAAAAAAGATTTGATGAAGTTTGATTTAAAGGGATGAAATAAATGATACATGTCTGAAGATTGCCTTATAAATGATTAAGCAATGCTAAAAACTTCAACTCAGAAATCAAATTCATGGGCAAATTTGCTGGATGGCATATTCCATTTTTGAAATTTATGATGGAGATAGATATCTGTTATTTTAGAATTGATCTCCACCTCAGAATAAGATCTTTTCTTCTGACATCTGCTGGATTTTTCTTTGGCACACTCAAGTCTTTAATGTCAACTACTGACTTTTTATTTCTATAATGTCTACTCCAAAAAGGTGACATTTCTAAGCAAATCGTCACTGTCAGCTTCCATTTGCATGCTTTGCCAAAGCTGATTTTTTTTATCAGCACTTCCACAGAGGTAAATGGATTTTTAGTGAATCAGTGCTCCTTCATTTTCTGATTTTAAAGTATTATTGAGAAGGGAATGTAATACTTCAGTGGGAGAACACTGTGAGCAGATGAACATCTCAAATTGCTAAATAAATATTGAAGTGTTTGTTTTTAAAATAAATGCTGGGCAAGACTGGAAAGTTTGGTTTAGTATTCAGAGGCACTGACAAATTGTGACCTATTCCTTTTCATAGCAGCATACTAACTAAAACTCATGTTATGCTAAATGAATGGTTAAGCAAATGTCCTGTAGTGAGTGGCCAGCTCATGCTTAAGAATTTTTAGGCATGTGAGACCTAATTAAACCATGAATATCTGAAAAAACAGTAATTCCATTTAATTGTATTTTTACTTTTAGAAGTCCCCCTTGAGCTGAATCCCTCTCTCCTGTGGTCAGACTCTGTAGAGCTCTTGCGTGGTCTCAGCTTTTGGCTCCCTCTGTGAAGCAGAAATGTTCCCTTTTTGCAGGATACTGTTGGCCCGTAGGAAGTTGTTCCTGTCCCAGGTAGATGGAGGGGACTGCCGAATTCCCAGAGCTCTATGGGGCCCGAACCAGGTGCTGCCTGGAGGAAAAGAGGAATCCTCAGACTACTGTATGCATGGCTGAAGCCCGGGCTCTGCCCCTCGCAGCTGTAAGGAGTGTCTTTCTCCATCGCTGGCCACAGATCTGGTGCATCCAGAGCGGACACAGGGATGCCCTGGCAGCAGCTGGCAGGCGAGGGGAAGGTGAAACAAGCAGTGGGCAGACATGCAAGAGCCATAGCATGACTTAGGCAAGGAGTAAAGGACACAGGTTCAGTTCAGAAAGGACAAGGAGGAGGAGGAGGAGGGAAGTCTTTGCAGTTTTGAGAACATGCAGGGCACTGCAGGGAATATAATGCCTGTACTTAGCTATGCCCTTGTAAAACCATGATAAAGCACTTGAATTGTATCCTCATCTGGGGTAAATTACATTACAAACACTAACTTCAGAGGCATTGTTTTAATTCATTCCAGCTGAACAGTCAGCAGAGAAGAGTTGTGGATGAAAGATGCAAGTGCAAATTACTACTATTTTTGTTTTACCATGACATGTATATTGTATTTCCTTGTTAGATATATTGCAGTTTCTTATAGCTGCTGATCATTGTTGTTTCTTATTTTAGCACAAGTAAAAGATCTCTGCCTTTGAAAGACGTGAAGCACAGCACTAATAAAATATCAGACACAGTACAATAGCAAGCTCCTAAAAAGGAGATAAAACAGATTACATAAAATAGCATGTGGTAGGTTTTACAAATAAATAAATGGCTATACCTAAATTTTAAGTGATGGATCAAGAGCTTGAATATTCATTGAAAGACTGGATCTGTGTGGGCTAAGGCTTATTCTGGAGACAGAGCAGGAAGAACAAAACTCTGTATTACCCAGATGCTGAAGAAGAGAAGGGTTATAAATGGAGATCTGATCAAGCAGTCACAAGAGCAATAAAATGGCAGCCCTTGATACCATACTAAAATCTTGGCTAGCATGCACAGAGAGAAGGGAAACCCACTCAGGTGTGTAAGGAAAGCATAGTAGATTCTAATCCAGCTCTGATCTTGAGATGAGTCTAATTAGAGTCATTTGAGCTCCTCTCCTGGTTAAATACCCTGCTAAAACAAGATCCTGGACCCAAGGACGTTAGGAAAGACAGACCTATACCGGATGCTTGTGGCCAAGTGTGAATTATTAGCAAGTTACAGAGAATGTCAGGGACTCTAGGAGAAGTAGCTGTAAAGTAGGCATCAAACCCAAGACCTGCATGACCCTGGCTGTCAGGATCATTAGTATTCAGTCCTTTACTACAGGTTAAAGGGATTAAAAAGGTAGAAGCAGCAGTACTATTAAAGGAAATTGTGCAGTATGCAGTGGGGAAGCTAATTCTCTCCTTGCTCTCAACCAAGATAGAAAATAATTAAATAAAGGGAATAAATTTAAGGTGATACATCTTCTGTCAGGACTGCAGAGAGTTGGAATGACATGGTAAAATAGATCAGAAGAGGTAGAGATTTTCAGAACAGGACATAAAATTTAGAAATGTAATTTATTTAAGTGGTATCTGTATATTTGCCTTCACTTTGCTGCTTTGAAAAGCCTAATCTCCAGTTTTAAAGAAATTTAGCAGCTGTAGGCCCCTACAGACCCCAACAAAACAATATTGTGCCATCTTAGACAAATTCAAATAAAGCTTACTGTTTCTCAGCGTAATGCTCTGAATGTAAATTCGAATTCTGCTGATAGAGTTGGCCCTTCTAGTGTTTGTTTTAGTCCTGATTTTTAGTTTTACATCAAACATCCACCTGGCAGAATTACGGTCAACAAAGGAAAAGCTGCCTCTTCATTTCTATACTGTATTGGACATGTATAGGTTTGGCTGTATGTATTAAAGTGTTGTGGGTTTGGGCTTGCTGGTATCCCAGATCTGAACCACTGTCTCATTGCTCATGGTTGAATTAATGATGTGCATGTCTAAGAAGCCATCAGATTCATAAATCACCAGAAATGAGAGGGATAACTCATAAAAGTCTTTTCCTTTTGTTTAGCCATTTATCATTTTGCTTGCACATTAATAAACAGAGCTCCCCTGAGGTAAGCCATAGGAAGAAAGATTTTTCTTCCTAATTTTCCTCAATCGTAGCCAGTAGATCACAAATGAAGAGAGTGGGCCTGTCACAGTGTGCTGGTGTCTCCCTCTACCCATCACTGATAACAAATAAATCCAGTGAAGCACCCTGGTGGATAATTGTTTGTGTTTACATAACAGGCGCCAGGTTTCCGAGTCCGAGGTTGTCAGCTAGACCGAGCCGAAAGCGCACGTTGTCCATATCCCCCCTGTCTGATCACAGCTTTGACCTTCAGACCATGATACGGACATCTCCAAATTCCTTGGTCACAATTCTCAATAATTCTCGCAGCAGTTCGTCAGCCAGTGGTTCTTACGGCCACTTATCTGCAAGTGCAATAAGGTAAGAATTGTATTTTCTACCTGAACTATATATTCTCATTTATGTGTCTCACACACACAAATGTGAACATATACTCACATCTTTAAGTAACTTGTGGGATTTTTTTTTGTGAATATGTGTGTTTTGCAGTTTCTATAATGTGTGTTCATCAGAGCTTAATCTAAAATATAAAATATTTTTTTCTTGCTCAGAAAGGTAACCACAAGGGACTTTTTGGCCTATTATTGTCCAGTGCAGGTAATATTCATCTGACCAGCAGGAACAGTGAGTGTTTGTGTGTCCAGGAATCTGTTTTCAGAGAAGAAACTCTAGTATAGGTTTGTGACTTAAGTCACTTGGGTTCTTCTGGCCACAGATATGATAGACAGTGAAATGTTCCTACATTGCAATCATCAGAAAGTAAAGAAGAGAAATATGGTACTGTTCAATTAAAATGTTTGGCTTGAACTTCTGGGTGTTCATCTCCAATTTTTTTTTTCATGTGTTGAAAGATTAGACATTCTGTTAGACATTCTGTGGCTAAACAATTTTTTTTTTTTTTTTTTTTTTTTTTTTTTTTTTTTTTGGTACCAAGGAAGTACAGTATCATCAGAAATGCTGTGATTTTCACTTGGCTGCTTCACTTGTGTGTGCAAGAAAACAGTCAGAAGTGGTTGTTCTGGAGGCAGAAGAACAGAGTAGCAAATGAAGAGCTGGACAGAAGTTGTACAGAAAAGGGAAGGAAATAGGGCACAAGGAGAGGGAACAAAAGGAATAATGTAAAAAGAATAAAGGGAGTGGAAGAAAATTAAGAGATGCAGCAGAAAAAAATGGAGATGCAACTGCAGAACATTCTTGTATTTGTGGCATGGCTCTATGTTAACTGAGAAAAGCTCCTTTGGTATTCTAAAAAAAAATCCCCACCTCTCCAAAGTGTCAGAAAATACTGGATTTGCATTTATAAGCCTCAAAGAGTGCTTCTGGGCCCTGGCTTAACAGTAGCTTCCACCTTCAATTTGCAATGGGGCAAAGGAGCGAGTCCCTACAGCAGTTTCTTGAGATGGGACACCCATTTTAGACAAGGCTCAAAAATACTACCAAGGTCATGGGTTTGATCCCCTGTATGGTCCATTGACTTAAAGAGTCATATTTGATGAGCCTTGTGGGCCCCTTCCAACTCAGAATATTCTGTGAAATCTGTGAAATGCCTCTCTGGCAAAAATGACACATTTACAGCTTCAAAAACTGGCTATGGGGATTTTCATTCTTGGGAAAATGGGGCATGCAACTGGTTTGTTAGAAACCATGAGCCTGAAAAACTCTGAGAGTGACAGCACCGTAAATATTGGTATTAGTGTAAGTGCTGTATTTTCCTTTTTAAGCATTTCTAAGTAGTCGTGGTTCGTAGCTCTGATGTACTTGAGTAGTGTGTAGTATTTCACAGGCACGGTGTCATAGCTCTGCAATATTGCTTCACAGTCAATGGAACCACAGTTCCAATTACGAACCTCCTTAATGAGGAATATGATTTATGTCAATGGCTGGCAGCAGTTGGACCACATCTGTCAAATACCTGTACTGTGTGGAGGTGTGCTGTCTGCACTGTCATTAAGATGGGATGGCACTTAATAACTAAACTCCTTTCCCATAGCTCGTAACTTTGGTAAAACAAATAGCACATGAAAGTTGGCATAGTCTCTGCAGTGGAGTAAGTCTTCTCTGCTTTTGCTCTTCCAAAGCAAAGCTAGAGCCAGATGAATGGCTTTGTTGAAGACAAAGTTGTGGAACTGGAGGGAGTTGTGGGCAAAGACTGAGTAAGGATGCTAGGGAGTCTTCACAGTGAGTCTTGTGAACTGGTGTCATGGAAGAAAGCAGTGTTTGTGTGACTGAACCTGTGGTTGACCAAAGCTTTCATCCCTTCCTGGTCATACTTCCCAGGAATGCATAATACAGAATTTCACGTGATTTTGAATTAAGATATTTTTTTCATTTTGATAAGAGTATGCATGCAGAGTTGGAAATGTACACCTCCATTCTTCTCAGTCAAAAGGAAGGGAAGTGAGACCTCTTCTTCCTCCTTTGCAGCTTGCCTCTGTTGGTGCCCTTTAACTTCTCCCGTGTGAACCTGTTTATAAAACAGTTAAAACAAAATAAACAGTGACATAAGGTATTAAACCCAAACCACACTTCATTGCCTTAATAAATTCCAAGACTAAATAGCAACAGGACTATCAGCAAAACCTAATTTATTATTCACTGTCTTGCAAATAATGCATTCAGCACAAGAACTGTTGTATTGAATAGAACCATAGGTTCATCCCATTTCATATCCTGTCAGAAAGTGATCAAAGTCTAGAAAAAAACATTTCCTCACATAAAATCCCAGCTTCTTACAGGCTGTTAAACTTGCAGGTTAACAACGTAGGAGTTGCTGCAAGAAAATGGTACAATTCAGCAAGCCACTAGATGGAATTGCAAGACAGGAAGGATTTCTACTTTATATAGTATGAGTAGCATTAACTATATTTAACATTACACAATCCTTCTACTCTTAGATATTGTTTCCAATCACTTTTAACTTAGTCCAAATATTTTACACGTGGCAGCATTTTTCATGGCAAATACCTATCTAGTGCTGAATATTTCGCAAAAGCATCAGCAAGGTTATTAATTTATCAAAATGAAGTTAGGGAAGAAGAGATTTTTCTGTAGAAACTAGAAGAACTGTTGCTTACCTTTTACTGAGAAGCTAAACTTTGCCAGGAACATTGCCTAGATGATGTAGATGTGATCTTTGCTGTTCTTGAGAAATTGTTCCATTCAGCCAAGTGATAAGCCCTTAAGAGGTTTCTATTAGCATGTGTTAAATAAACTGATCACTCAGCATGTTCCAGTCCAGGGCCCACAGAGAAAAAGATGGACCTTTCCCTGCAGCTGCAGCTCTGGTACCTCCTTGGGAAGACTGTGGAGGCTCAGCTGTCTGTCCAGCCATAACAGTTTTGTGAAACAGAAAGCAGTCTTTAGAGGAGACAGGAGTCAGCCCAGAAAGTGTACAGGCTAAGCAAGTTGGCACAAAATGCCTTTACATAATGCAACATAGGCTTGCGGCTGAAGAGAGAGAAAAGGCTGCAAAATAAAGCATGCAGAAGCCGGTCATTCGGAGAATGAAGGTACTGCCCCCTTGTGATTGTGCTCTGATACCATCTTTAACTTCAGGGTTGCACAGTATTTGTAGGTCCCCTGTCTTCTTCAGTTAACATCCTCTGTGGATCAGTGAGAGCCACAGGACACTGCCTCACCTGTTCAAGGCAGCCTAAAAGAGGAGGGAGCCTTGTACCTGGTTGTTTGCTGCCTGGAGGGCAGACTGTGCTCTTGCACCACAGTCCCAGACTGATGCTGGGTAAACTGAACTAGTCAGAAGTGACCACCAGACTGATACAGTTTGTTTTCTGGAGTCCCAGCCTACCACTCTTAATTCTGCAGGGGAGTCAAATTGCTCACAGCCATGACTTGAAGATACTGACAGTTGTTTTGAACATTTCATAGTCTGTGTCATGTTAGCTAGCCCAGATCTTCTTGCCTGAAATTGGGCAACCACAATGAGTGACACTTTTTGCCTCCATCTTTCTTTGATTCATGTTCCTGTTCAAAACGAATCCTTCCCCTTAACCTCAGAGGGAGGTTGAAAGCATTAATGTTTTGTGAACCAATTAGATTATACAGTGATGAGCACAGTGGAGAAGCTCAGGAGGGTGTCAGTAATTATTTATTCACTGATGGTTTAAATACAATGGAAGGAAGGCTTATGGGCATTACTCTGGGCACAGAGAAGAAAAATACCAGAGGGCCTCTTGCTGAAGGCTACTGTGTGTCTTGTGCACTGCATGAGTTACGAATCATGCAGAGGGGAGAAGGGGTGTGCTGTCACGTAACTAAAAGCTGATGAGTCAGCACATGAAGATATGGGCAGGTTTTGTTCTGGTATGCTTAATCTTGTGGGCATTAATCAATGCTCTTTTACACCCATTTTTTCAAAGGTACTACTTGTGTTAAGAAAGGGTCTCCAGGACCTCACTGCTCTTTGCATTGGCTAAAAAAAGAGGCATCCTTGGCTGAAAGATTACATCCTGTGCATCACACAGCTTTTCAGCATTGGATACTCTATATGAGCACTGTGGGATGTTGAGGATGAAATCACATTTTGGTCTCTGTTTTTACAAAGCCAAGCACAGGAGGGCTCTGGTCTTTGACATGGATACTACTGTAGTTTGAATAATAAATACTAGCAGTTTAGCATAATCCAGAGAGAGCTCGGCTTGGCAGTTGCTTTGCCATTGTCAGCTGACAGTGTAGTGCTGTATCCTGACTACCGGCTGAGTACTTGAAAAGGAGATGACACTCCTGCTGACAGCTAATAGTGGATCTCCTTTAGCACACCAGGTAGAGCTTCTACTTTGTGCATTTGAAAGCACCTGGTTTAGGTCTCAGCTGGGAGAGATTATGCAGAAAGGAGATGTGTGAAATAGCATTAAATGAGGATAATCCTTCATTTGACATTTACTCATTTGGTTACCTGCCTCAGTCCTGCAGTGCAGCACCCCTGCTATTAATCTTTTGTCAAGACATACTTAATGTTATATCTGCTACCTGTGACAATTATTAGACTTTGCACTTCAGTAGCACTTCTTTTTGAGAGACGGCATGGTCTAGAGTGAGTATAGAGGGAGTAATCACTTCCCATGATGTTAAGAGTACTGATTCAAAACCTTTACAAAAGATTAACTGGTCTTTAATAAACACAGGAGGCTGTGACTTCATGTTCTATGAGATTTGAAATTCAGAACCTCTAGTCCCTTGGCAGTGCTGTGATACCGAAATTACAAAGTCAATTTTCAGAAAATGAGTCAAATTCCCTGTCAGATCCAAGGTGTTTAAGTCAGTAGTTCCACCTACTACAAGAGACTTTCTTTGGGTCTAGGCAGATCTAACTGTGAATATAACTTAGCCATAACCTGTGAAAATTCAGTTTCATGTGAGCTCAAGAGTCCTTTGGGATCTCCTCGAAGGTTTGAAAGAAACTGAGAAAGCACAGCAGCACTTTTTTTTTTCCGCATGCTCTGCCCTGCTTCCCTGAGAGTATCAGAACATGAAGGAGCAATTAAACATGGTGTGGTTGATTACAGCACACCCTGGCTGCTCTGGCCCCTGTCAGTTTGCTCTGGGCTGATCTGAAGCATCAGGGAATGGTGGCAAGGATACTTTCACAAAGAGCATTAGAAAGGAATAGCCAGGTTTGTAGGGTGAGCTTAGACAGCAATGGATTAACATCAGTGAGGAAGACAAGAATTGTGTTTCTGCAAGCAGGTATTGGATTCTCAATTATTTCCTCATCTCATTTAAGCTCCTTGTATAGAATGCTTGTTGTATAATGAGTCAGTGCCCTCCTCCCTGCACTATGTTGTATCTAGAGACAAGTGACTAGCTATTAATTTCTCCAGTTTTCCTTTGCAAACACAGAGAAAATCAAGAGAAAAATAAAAATAGAGTTAAGATATCCAAACGAAGCATAAAGTTATCAACAGAGAAAAGTGAAAGTATCTTTAGCAGAGAGCCCAACAGTCTAATTATACCCTCTATTAAAAAAAAGGAAAGAGTATCCTTTTATCAGGTTTAAATTATCCAGTTTCTGAATTTAACAGTGTCTCATAAAACCGGAAGCCCTCATGTTCTCAATCCTCCTTCTTTATTCAATATTTTATATATTCTTATTATGTCTCCTTTTATTCATCTCCCTTCTGATGTTGTTTTCAGTCTGCTCTTTAGAGTTCTTGCATTGTCTTTTCTGCTGATACTGTCTGAAAGTCTCCTTCTTATTACACGCAATAATATTCCAGGAGAGGACCAGCAATTTAAATGCATCATGATTTTCTGTGTTTTTTCCCCAGCCAATTGTTTTAACATGTTTTTGCCATACCTTTATGTTGATCAAATTTTCATTCCTTCGTTGAATTCTGCATTGAGACAAGCAAGTGCTTCTTGTCATTTGTCTCAGTTAATTTAGAACCAGTGTATGAGTAGCTCTGACTCCCTTTCAGTATCGATATGCATCTTGCTATCAGTATTGCTCATTCTTCTAGCGTACTGGGAGCTAAAGATAACCACTTAGCCTTCACCATGCTGCTCAAAATAATTTTGTCACATATGCAGATACAATTTTTTCATTTCTCAACTCCATGCCCAGATAGCTGACAATTGCATACGAAAGAGAAGACCCCATCTGAGAATTTGTATCTAACCTTTACTTAAATCCAACTACTTAATTCTTACCTTTGATTTGTGTTTTAGACTGTTTTAAGTTTTTATATTTCTGTAATTTTTTCTGTGCTAAAGGACACAATCAAATGCTGGTTAATGAAATTAAAAAGGACATGTTTAGGGTAGCATAGGTAGAACAAAATACATTCACAACTATGTTCTGCAAGAAGATCATTATGATAGGATGTGTAGGATAAAGAGTTCATTAATTTTGTCAGCATTATAGGTGTTTTGTTGTTTTATTATCACTCTTATTGGGATCTGCCTAAGTTAGATGCAAATCTGACTTTGACTGAAAGCCTTTCTTGCATTAAAAGCTTTCTAATTAATTACATGCGATATGTTGTAAATGAAGGCTTTGTTTCCATTCAGACTGAGTCAAATTCAGTCCAAGTGTAACCCTACTGAAACAGGTCTAGAACTAGACCTTCACATATGTGCAGTATAGGGCTTTATTCTCCATGGTCTTGTACTGTGGTAATCTAAAGAAGGGAATATAATGCTCTGTCCTGCCATAATAGCTTCATTTCATACCTGCTTTCAAGAAGTGTGAATGACAGAGAAGTTCCACAAAGTGAATAGAAGTGAAATTCATCAGTATTACGGAAAGTTGCATCTATATCAGGCTCTGTGGAAATATAACCATGCAGCTAGCCTCCTGCAGAAAGCCCATATAGATTATAAGGGGGTGACATTCAGGGAGATTGTCTTGGAGGTCATCTACATCTTGCATTAGAAAGTGGTGGATGTTTCTCACCAGAAACATGAGTGGCAAGATTTCTGCCTTTGGAAAGTGTAAAATCTAAGAAGCTGAGCAACATAAAGAATGTAGACTATGCAGGCACATATTGCATGCACATTTACATGTACAGATGCACCTATATACAAGTGTAATTATGTATACATGCCCGTAAATGTGTATGTCACAGGTCTTGTAATTACAAGTCCATTTGGAGCAACTTGCTTCAGACTTGCTCAGTGTTACTCAAAGACTTTGAAGTCATTGAACCCAGAGCAATATTAGTTCCAGGAAAGTTCTCAAGCTAAGACAAGTGTGCTGGAGTTTAGCACTTTGTTACTCCATTTCCAGACCCTAAAAGCAAGTATTAATTAGCACTTTGAATGTAATAAATTATACCAGCTTTAGAAGCCCAAAAGTGCTTAGCCATGAATTTAATTCAAAATTATGTTTGCTAGAAGTGGCATAAGCTTGCATGGAGGGAGCACAGATAAATTATGCAAGGTACCATTAATACAAAGTCCAGTTAGGATACTAAGGGATTCGTTCACAGGAATAATCCAGTGAGAAGGACAAAGATGTCTGAGCACATAAGGTTAATCAGTGTGGCCCCGTGGCTCTCAGTGAAACTATGCCGTTTTACTCTGGCATGGCAATGTATTCATGAAGAAAAAATTCACCTAGCCTGGCAGATAAAAGAGAATAGATAGTAAGGTAAGCTGAAGAGCAAGTACAAACCACAGACTGTTAATTTTAAACTGGTAATAGAAAAGTGAAAAAATTAAAAAAGAGGCAGTGATGTATGTGAATTAAATACGATTGTACAATGATGACTATCATCTGATGAAAACTGGAAAACCTAGTACAATACATGCTCTGCTTTATTAGATGCAGGACGTCTTTTTGCAAATTAATTTAGAGGACTTGTCTCTAAGTTAGTGATTTTTAATGCAACATGTCAACATTACAAATGCAGAGGGATATTTGTGAAACCTAGTCATTTTTGAAATACTTTTTCAAAGGATTTCGAGTCTCTTACCTGCATTTAAGATCACACGATGTCTGGCTTCATAGTCAAAGTTTGAAACTGTTTTCCCCTGTACTTGAGTAACAAGCTGTAAAAACTACTGATAACTTGTCTGCATTGCCTACTCAAAGCTCAGTTAAAAAATTCAGGGAGAGGAACAGAATTTAAAGCACAATTTTTTATTACTAAAAATATTACATATATATTGTGGGTAAATTGCTCCAAATAGAAGTGCATTTTAAATTCTCTCTTCCATTTGGTTTTTGTCTAAGATACTTGAAACAGTCAGAGTTTCACAAATTTCTTCAAGGCTGCAAGGTTGCCAAGTGCTTTGTCACTTGTGTGTCCTGAGCAATTTGTCAACATTCACTCTTGCAGGTTGTTTCCATCAGGAGAAGTAGAGGACAGAGTTGGAAACTTCTTTTTACTCACTCCTGTATGTTTACAAGGAACGTACGCAATTCCTGTTTCTGCCAACTCAAACAACAGGAGATGGTTTTCTTACCTGATGTTACTGGTTGCTTCTTATCTTCTGGGTCCTATCTAACGAGAACTCACTGGCTTGTTTTCTTCTGCACCTCTGCTGGGGTCTCACTATGAGTCTGTCCTGCTGACTGTCCACAGCTTTGCACATCTGACTAGGCAGTGTTCCTGGCTGCATCTTATACATGTACATTGTTCTATCAAAAGGTATATGAAAACTTCTACGCATGCAGCCAGCTTATGCAGATCCCCTCAGCACTCATGGCTCAGCTCCCAGCCACGCTTATGTATGTCCTGTGTTTTGAACAGTGGCTCCTACATGGCAGTTTATCATGGGATGAATGAAACTCTTTCTTATATTAGTTTTTATTTTGAAGAAAAGCATCTGAGCATGTGAAAAGCAGTATTTGATCACTGTTAACTTATGTATTATGACTTACTTCCGTTGAGTAAGATTACCGAGTGATCTTACTTCAGTAAGATTACTGTGTCTGTAGGATCCAGGCTTTAGGACAGCACTTAAAGACTTGCTGAAGTCACTCACTCTTCAGAAGTATTAAGAGTTATTAGGGTGCTTTCCTGAACAGTAGCTGGGTCCATTTCTAAAAGAGTAAAGGTGCGTGTTTGCCTTTTAATAACTTATATAAACAATTTATAAGTACTTTGAAAATTGAAATTAAAAACTAAAGGTGAAATCCTGGCCTAGTCTAAGTAAAGGATAAAAATATCATTGAATTCAATTTGTCCAACATTACTAGTTTTCTACTAACCCCAGTTTCTTGGTTTCCCTTGTCCACAGGCAACTCCTAAGGGATAGTGATACAAAGTGGTGACATCTGTTCCTACTTGAGCATGAGCTAGGTGTTATCCTAGTATGCGATGATCAGCTTTATTGAACATGAAGCCAGTCCACCTACAAATTACTTATCCCTTTCTTGAACTAGAGTCCTTTTTGGAGGGATTTGTATCATTTGGTCTGTCTAGTTTAAGTCCCTGATGGCAAGCACACATGATGGACGCTGTAGAGCAAACAGGGAGTGCCAAGGCTTTTCCACAAGTCAGGAAGGGCCTGTGTGTTCCCTTGCAGTGCTGGTTGCACCCTCCCTCATGAAGAGAATGTTAGGACTGTGAATGCACCACCCAGAAATCAAAGACCCTTCAAAGCCAAAGGGCCTGAAGCCCTCTCCTGCCCCATGATCTAGATGGAGACAGTGTGTCTCACTGCACCCCATGTTCCTGTCGGGTGACCTGTTCTGCATTGTTTTGTCTCAAAAGATGTTGGACAGTTGGGGTACTACAAGGACAAGCAAAGAAAAGGATCAGAGATCTGAAAAATTATATGGTTGATTTGAAATAGAATTTTCCTGTTCTTTCCAGACTGGACAGGAAGAGGGTATAGAAATAATTTCAAATATATAAAAAAGAAAAGAGAGGAAGAGTCTGGGAAAGGGAAGGCAGATAATGAGTGCTGTGTAGAATAACAAAGTGCTGGTCTTAATTTGGCCCAGGAAAGATTTAAGATAGAGGATAGGAAAGAAACTTTTAATATGGTAAACATAATGTGGGTCTATATGAATAAATAAAGATACCCCAAAGAAACAAATTTGTCTTTCTGAAATTTAAAATTGAAGGGAAAAAATATTGAAAACATCAGAAATATCCCACTGGGTCAAACTAGAGGTGTTATGAATGCCCTTGCTTTCTAACTTTTGTTCTCTTAGTGCTCTCCCAGCACCGATGTTCTTTAGGTTAGCGATCCCAAAGTATACACTCTTGCTTGTTCCCTTTGGTCTTTCTTTATGGACCTGTTGTCTTTGGATTTATCTAGTCACATATGAACCTGCTGGCTATGTCTGCAGCTATTCCCAAAGTCCACAAATGCTTTCTTTTTACTCTCAAGTTGTTGCCCTATGTCTTTCATTAAATGCTCCCTCATCTACATGCTTGGGAAGCTCTTGTCCTAAAACCTTGCAAAGCAGAACTAGAAAGGGAAAAGCACTGAGGTACTTTTGCAAGACTTCCATGCATCAGATCTTGCAGAACTTTGTGTTTTGTAATACAAAGAGGGTACCTTCAGAATTTTTGGAAATTCTGAAGAAAATTACTGCGATATAATGAAACAATCCTTGCAGTATTCACAAAATTGGAAACTCCTCAGCATTTTTGCCTCCTTAGGCATACCTATGCAATGTATAGGAGAAAAGGATTTTTTCCTGACTTTAATTCACAGATGTTTTGTGGTAAATTCCACAGCTGTGACCAGAAACTGGATGACCTTGTTAGCAGGACAGCCACAAAGTAGCCACAAAGTTTGGTTTTGATTATAACGTCTGTTTTTCTTCTTCTTGAAGTCTGTTCTTTAAAATTTGATGTGCTCATGTAATTGCAATGTAGTTCACTGCCCTGGTTTACCTCCAGTGAAGGGAGTTTGAGACTTTGCAGATGACGAGAAGAGAAAGAGAGAGAGAGAGACAGAGTGATAGACAGACACAGAAGCCCACAGTATGATAAAATAAATGATATCACTGATGGGCTTTTCTGTCAGTGTATATGAGTTATTGAATGCTCAAGCAGAAATATTACATGTTTCTTCTAACCCTTACTCCTCATAAAACTCAACAACTAAAAAAATAACTGGTCTGTAATTTTTAGTAGCTATACATGCTTTCATCTTCTTTTCCTTTTCTACTTTGTTTAAAAGAAAAGTCTGTAACAGAAATACAAATGAAATTCCCTCCAGTGGTGTAAATTTTCATTTCTCAGTAGGTGGATGGAAGGAAAAGGTTCATTTACATTTCTGTGAATCCAAAATTTTTTGGAAGTGACTGGTGTTTTGGAAAACATGAACCATTGGGGCAGGAATCTGGCATTCTTCTGGCATCTGGATTTTGGAAGTCTTGAGCTCTCCTTGTCTGAAATGCCTCTTAAAACTGTCTTAAAAGAAACATTACTCAAAATTAAGCCTCTGGAACTACTCACTGCTTTTGAAAAACCTGGTTATTGGTTTTAGTAGTTCCAGAGTCTGAAAATTACTACTTTCAGGTCTTGTTTACTGCTTTTGGGCATAAATTTTAGGTGGTTCCTGAGTGACACAGCTGCCATCTTGGTGCATATTTCTAAGCAGACATGGTTGGAACAACTGGACAAGGCCAGCTGGTGCCACCCTTTCTGCT
>NW_008238330.1:1343485-1380440 GCF_000691975.1 Corvus brachyrhynchos | reverse complement strand
GAAGCAGTGTGAGCTTGATAGGGCCAGCAGGAGGACGTATGGCTGCTGGTCAAAGCAGAGGGATCTTATGGGGCTCTGGGCTACAGAGATTCCCCATCCTTCCTGTATTCAAGAGCTGCTGAACAAAGTGCAGTGAAAAACTTTGGGAAGGAGGGCAGGAATCCAGGTCTTCCCTCCCCAATAGAGCACGCCATGCCAGCAATGTTGAGAGCTTTGATTTACTTTTCTTCTTTTTGGGCCTCAACATTGACTTTATTGTATGGTTTCTGAAAGGCAGAGATAGACCTACCACCTTCTGTTCTCTTCAGAACCTTCTGATCTGTTCAAATCAGAAAAATCCTCCAGGCTGCCCAGTGACAGCATCTTGCATGCGAGTGACATTAAACCCAGCCAGGTCAACTTGCCTTATGTGGAGCTCTCCAGAAACAGCTGGAGAGAATTGTTATTTGAAGGCAGCTATCTGAGCTATTTAAGAAGTCACCCTGATGGCTGAACCATTGTCTCCATTTCTGAGTTACTCCCCTTAGCTGTGCTGGCTATTGCTTTGCTCCCTCTCAATCACCTTCTCATTTCATTCTGAGGTGTTTGAAGTTTGGAGGTAGAGGGAATGAAGTACAGGTTGTCAGGCTCCATAGGAAAATCCTAGTCCCTTAGACTCGACCCTTGCTGATGAGCACAGGATCAAAGAAAGATACTAAAGAAAAAACGATTCCTCCTTCCCCTAGCACATCTGTCCAGCTGTGTCTTAATGCATCTGCTGCTGCTATCGCTGTTTTCCGGTAAGAACCTCCAGCTAAGATGATGTCTATCTCCTCTATTGTATTCAACAGTTTTGTCAATGCCTGGCTTAGCATCCTCTTTCTGCATACTGCTTGTACAGTGTTAGGACAGGCGTAGATAACAAGGACATCTCCATGAGGTAAAATCTCTCGTTTTGGTGGAAGCCATTTTAATTTATGTAGGGAGGGGAACAACAAGTATGCTTACTTAATATTTAAGCACTGCACTGCTTGAGTCATACAATTGTCTTTTTGCCATGTAGGATCTAAACAACATTACCAGTATTTTGAACCTGGACTTGTGAAGCTAGGTATTGTTGTGCATAGTCAAATGGAAAAAAAGTAAAAAACCCCCCAAAACCCAACCTGTATTTCCAAGGCTGCTATGTGCTTGTAACTGCCAATGAAATCAGACCACTTATTTTTTCCTTTTAAACTGACTCATCTGAAGGGTGAAAGTGTCCTAGGCTTTAACCACTCACAGAGAAATAAAACACCTCACTCAAACTGTTTGTGTTTTGTTTGTTGATCTTGGTGAATTTGACAGCATCTTCCAGGATGGTGCTGTCTAGTGTTTGAAGTGTATGAGGTGAACTCATGGTGTATGTGTGGAAGCAAAAAGCACCAGGGTATAGTAAGGAGGCTTTTTTTTCAGCCTCATGTATGGCAGTGTAATTGTGTGTTTTTTAATGAGCAGACCAGAGTAGTTACACTTAGTAATGTTTGTTCACTAAAAAGGAAAAGGGGTGTTAAATCATTATGTTCTTTGATGAATGGCTTGTACACTGAAGAATAAATTGAACAAACTGGCATAGAGCTCAGTGAACATGAAATCAGCTATTAGAAGAAAGCTTGTGAACAAATTCTGAGCCTGATATGCATCTTTTGATTAATGTCCTATTAATCATCCATAGTGGCTACCTTAGCTAAGTCATGCTGTAATCATTCATGGTTGCTTACAGGAACACTAGCAGGGACTATAGAGCTTCAATAACTGAATATTATTACTGATTTCTCCCTAACTCTTGCTGTGAACAATTACTGTTTTCACTATGTTTCTGCCTCCCTTTATTAGGAATAATACAATGCAGAATGAAAAGAGAGTTCCTCAAAGACCAGTAAAATTCTCCCAGGGTATTCTTAATGATATTCTGTCCTAAATGGGCAAACTATTGTAATGCAGAGTTCTCACCAGGAATAATAGTAATGTAATCACATTGAAGCTGTCTTTTTATGGGTTGTAGTCAAACAGACAAAATTTACAGTCATATTAAAGAACACAGAATTTTTGTAGAATTATTACTTTAAATGGTTGAAATTATTTTGGCTCTTTGTATCACAGTATTTTCAGTTAATGCACTTAACAGCAACAGCAATTAAGGCTCCAGACTGTTAATTTGGATAAATTTGACATTAGAAGAAGCCTTGACTCTTGGAAGGTATAATGCCTGCACCCCTCTCTTTTAAGACCAAATGTTTTAAATTCCTATGGCTCTTTTGAAGTCTGGTAGTTCAGTGTATTTTTTTTTAATCAATGAATATTCTTTTTCTTTTTTTTTTTTCCCCTTTATTATTGGAAGTTGTTGGCAAATATTTACAGGAGGATTTCTTATTCCTGTGCGTGAAGATTTAGTTCCACACCATTTATTTCTCAAGTGTGACACAAAGAATGCTTTTGCACTAGCCACAAAATAGGTCCTTAGATGGCAGTGTAATTTCCTCCTAAGTCACTGTGGTCTGGGAAATACGGTGAAGTAATGAAGTGATGACGGGTATTAACATGTATAATAGGCTTAATAGACGTTTAGTGTTGTTTAACTGGAAGAAGGAGAAGTGCTTTCCCATTGGAATATTTCTACATTGGAAGTCATTGATCACCAATTTCAGAGGGGAAAGGTTAATCCATCAGTTTCTGTAACCAAACGGCACTGATGGAAATTCTTTAGGTGACATTCTGGATGAACTGGGCTTTCCATCTTTGCAAACAAATGAGTGATATGACAAGCATGGTGTTCAGAACACATTTAACCAATTGATTTTCTCTCCTCTTGTAATAAGATCTAGAGACATATGAAAGAGTGTAGCATGAGCCAAGATTAAAGGAACTGCTTCATACACAAGAACATAAGGGAACTGCATTATCAATAAAAGTACTATAAAGAATGTAGGCACCCATTCTTTTTCTTTATATAAAGTTTGTTATTGCAATAAATAGCTGTTATTGAACTGTCTGCCTTTTATTTCAGTTTTTCTGAATTTTATTTCAGTCAGCTTTCTGTGGTTTCCTGGTAGAGGTTAGGAAAAAATGTTACGTTTTGTTATGGTATCATTTTTCTATTCACTAGTAAATCCAGGGCAACTCTGGATTTAAAATCAGGATTTATCATCCTTTGGGGCATGAAGAAGGATATGAGCGGGAGGGGAAAGTCTGGCTTCAAGTGGTTTAAAGATATGAAATATATTTAAAGGTTTAATCTGTATGGTTCCTTACTGAAATGATCCTCATCTTTTTCCTCCCTCTTCCCTCCTTTTTCTCCCAAATTCAGCCCTGCTCTGAGTTTCACATACCCTCCTACACCAGTATCCCTCCAGCAAATGCATCAGCAAATTATAAGTCGTCAGCAAACCCTAGGTTCAGCCTTTGGACACAGCCCTCCACTCATCCATCCTGCTCCAACTTTTCCTACCCAGAGACCTATCCCTGGCATCCCCAGTGTCCTGAACCCTGTCCAGGTCAGCTCTGGACCTTCTGAGTCCACACAGGTGAGAGGCAACAAAAGAAACCTTTACACCCCATTAATTTAAAAATTAAATAAATGGCATTGTCTCGATGGCAATTAATCACCACTGTCACTGAGACCCTTTGATAACAGTTTTCTTGTAGCTCTAGCATTTGCAGTCACTTCATTATGAATCACAGGAGTGTTGGTGCAGTTCCTGATTGGTAGTGTGCTTTTTAGTCCTCATAAATATTCCAGTGTGCTGCAGCAGCTTCTCCTTCCAAACTGCCTCTCCTCGATCTTACACAGGAATTTAGTAGAGGTGGGGAGTAAGAAACAGGGCAAAACACATCAGAACCCCAATGTTTTAAAGATTAGCAGCTTCACCTTCAAATTAGGCTAACTGTAGGATACACAGGGTCATATTCTGCCCTCCCTGTACAGCTGTGAGTAACTTGAAGCGAGTAATTCTGTGAGCAAGAGAGTAACTCAAAGATAGTGAAGAGGTTTGAAGGTTTTTTTCTCTGATTCGTGCAAAATTATACTTACTGAGTTTGAATTAATCATTTCAGTGAGGCGTATTCTCAAAAGCTGGGGATGAGCAGCAGTGAATCAGGCCCCTAATGTGGAGTTTATCACAGTGTGTGATTTGCCTGTTATTAACTAGTTCTATTTGTTTCTAGATGACCTAGAATAGGTTATTTATCTGTCTGGAAGCTGTTTATCTCCTGGCTAGCTTTTACAAATGTAGAGGAAGAACATACTGCTGTAGAAAACATATTGATTTTTTTGTGGGGTCCCTGCAAGTTCAGATATCTCTAAAAGATCTCTGGATTCCTACAAGATCCATTTGCAGGTGTAGATAATGGTGTTCAGTCGAGCACAGGAGACAAACAAGATTCTGGCCTGTTTATGTCAGCTATTTTGCTATTAAATTGTGAGAATCCAGGACTTCATCTAGGATTTTTTGGCTGAGTCTCTCACTAGTGTGCAGTTTTTCTTCCTATCCACCCATTATAATGGGAAACATAGTGAAGGAGCTGATATCTTGTGTGCAGACATTAAATGCAAAACCTTTCCTTCAAGTGTGAAAAAAGAAATGTTTCTCTTGTGTTTATTTGACCATGCTGTGATTTTGCCTTTCCAAAGTTGTCATTAAGTGGAAAATCAAGTTCTTCCTACCTCTCATCACTCTGACAAAACCAGCATTGGTTTGTAGCAAGCAATTTCATCAAATGCTCCCCTTCCCACTCCCTCCCTGCTCCGCTACAAGGTTGAGCAATGCAGCTCTTCCATGAGTTAATGCTGTATAATTGAAGAACAATGTAATTGTATATCCAATATAATTAACAGTGCAGCTTCTCCATATGAAGTTGCTGAGCAGGTGCTGCATATTTTTGTTTGGAGCCACATATTTATCACCGTCTAATTTTGTCTTCTTCTGGGGGGGAAAAAAACCCCCACCTGCCTGCAGCAGAATAAACCCACAAGCGAATCTGCAGTGAGCAGCACAGGAGATCCCATGCACAACAAGCGCTCCAAGATAAAGCCTGACGAGGACCTCCCCAGCCCGGGAGCAGGAAGCATGCAGGTATGGCAGCCAGGTTCCAGTCATGAGCCTTCCCTCTTGCTGTTGGAGTGAAAATGAACCTTGCCTGTGGCACACGTTTTCAAGGCTCCTTGTACTTTGTGTACTGAGCACACAGGCAACCTCGGCTTGTGGTAGCCAGGGCTAAATGGGAACAGCTCCTGGGGTGCAGGGTCAGTGACAGGATGAGGGCAGAGAGGAAGGAGGCTGATGGAGAGGTACCTCTGACCAGTCAGAGCATGCTCAACCCTCTGTTTGCCATGGAAAAGTGAACAAGAGACATTCAGGTCTTTATTAAGGACATGTCTTCTCTTCAGCAAAAGTACTTAAGGCTGCCTTGACTTTTGCTGGGTCTTAGCACTGTACTGCACTGAGGCCTCAGTGTCAGGCTCCAGTCTCATTTGCTGTACTTTCTATGCCAGTTAATGCCACTGGTTTTAGTAGAGGGACTCATGATTTACAGTGACTCAGGGGAGATGAGAGTCAGAGCCTCAGTCTTGTGAGTGAATCCATGAAAACAAAGCAGGGGTCTGCCTAAATCCTTCAACAGGTTTGAAATGGAAAAATAGCAGGAGTGCATAATCTGAACCAAATGTTTACACTAACATCTGACTCTTACCCTCAGCAAATAACAAGCTGGGGAGAATGAGGCACTCTGATGAACTGGAGGTGGGAAATTTAACCCCAAAATTAAATACTTTCTTCCCCCGCTCATTCCTTTCCTGCACATGTTATGGAAAAGAACAGACTAACAAGTAGCTTGAAAGTTACTAGTCTGCTCTTGGAAAGCTTTTAGCATGCAAACCTGTTACTGTTTTAACAATGGAAACACACTGGATTACTGGTGATCCAATTTCTGTCCAACCCTAGTACTAAAATCAAATTCCAATTAATTCAACTATATTGAATAGTGCCTTTCACATTAGTGGTGCTGCTGAATCATGAAAGCCAGGTGCACAAATAACAAGCTGTTTAAATAAAGTATGAGGAAAGACAGGCCATTATGATTTATTTTTAATTGAAATGTAAAGGGAATTTTTTTTAGACATTCTCTGCATTGAGTACTTCTGGGAAAGAAAAATTTATTTTACATATATAGTTTGTAAATGGCTTCTGGCTTATCAGGCCTGTTTTGGGCTTCTGTATTTTGTAGAATGGAGTAGCATAGTGAAGTGAGAGTAAAATAATCCTCCCTCCCCCGCCTCCTCCACACACACACACCCCCATCATCTTTCTTTTAATGCTGAAATAATTCACTTTTCTTCCTCCTTGGTTTCAGAATTTCCTCTCTCTTCTTCTCACCCCTGTTTTTTTTCCTCTCTCCAGGAACAGCCAGAAGGAATGACCCTGGTAAAAGAGGAAGGGGACAAAGATGAAAGCAAACAGGAGCCTGAAGTGGTCTATGAGACAAACTGCCACTGGGAAGGCTGTTCCCGGGAGTTTGACACGCAGGAACAGCTAGTGCATGTAAGTTAATGGTATTCAGGAACTAGGTTTTAAAACTACGTGACCTTTTTCATGGGGGTCAGGTTCTCTGACCCTGTGCTGAGTCAAGTTTCTTAGCTAACAGAGCTGCAAACTGGAGAGGGGTTTATGAGTTTCTGAGAATAAAGAAAACTCGAAGCCACAGTGCTTGACCTGTTCAGTCAGCTAAAGCTTAGTGTAAAATTCAATAAAGTCTTCAACAGAGATTGTAATGGCTCTGATCCTGTAAGCCAGCAAACGCTATTTTGAGTTAGAGACTTTGATAGTTATTGAGTAATAGTAAGCTGGACATGAATGATTATTAACCTTTAGCCAAGTTTGATTTTTTTCTCCCCAAAGGGGCTGTAACAGTAGAAATGGGTGAGGGGAATTTTTTCCCTTCCCTAAGGGAGGTTTTGCTATCAATTTACTGTTGTGTGTAAACTGAAAGTGATTATTTGGCTAAATATATGGGAACTGAGTTACTTCAGTCCTTTTAGCAAAAGAAACCGTATAATCTTTTCTGTGCTACACCAAATATTAATTTTATCTCCCTTGTTTTTTATTCCTCTCTGCCACCTCTCTGAAATAAACAATTTGTACTGTTCGGTAGTGTTGTAAGATAGAAAGTGAGCGATCAAAATTCAGAATACAACCTGACAAGTGCAATCCCCCCACAATTCTAACCTCCTTTACTAGCAGCATCTCTCTTATTTACTGTCATCATAGAACATATTGAATACTCTGGAAAAAAACCTGAATTCCTAGTACAGAGTTGAGAGGAATATCTTCAGCAAATGAGCAGTGTGACAGAATTGTATTTAGTTTAGAAAACTGTTTAATATTTTACTGGACATCATGCAAAATCTATTGCAAAATGTGGAGAGTACTACTGAAATAGCTAGTTGAAAAATCTACTTTTTCACCCAAAATAAATAAAACCAAACCCACCATACATTTCCAAACACTATGCAAAGTGGTAAACTGATCCTGCAAAGCTGGCTTTGGTAAAGCAATGTCAGTTTTCACTTGCTGGAGTGCGAGAACCTCTTAGTGTTGCAGTTACTCATCAAGATGTATTTTCAGGTTCTTGTTATTACTAGGTAGTAGCAGCAGCAGTAACAACAATAATGATAAATGAAAGACTATCAAAAACTAAAATAATGTCCGAAATAGGACATTTTTCTAAGAATTCTTTGGAGACATATTGCACACCTAATTCCCTAGCATTTTAATAGGCCAAAGTGAAATGTCTGGAGAAACTGTTTTGGTGTCACAGTACCTTTTTGGGAAGAAATGCCTTACAAATGGCTGCTGCAAGTGGTTTTACACATTTAAATTAAAAGATCAAATGTTGGTCTTTGAATTGATTCTGTGCAAACAGACAGCTGACATCATCTGGGGCTCTCCATAGTCTTTATATCTGCTAGTAATTGTAAGGCTGAAGCTTTATGATGCCTGGCAAACCCTTCAGTATTCAGAAATCATCCCAGTGATGATGATAAATAATAGACACAGAAATATATGTAATAAAAGAGAAATTCCGAATAAAGGTACCCTTGGCAATGAAAAAAAGAAAAAGGATTTTTTGATGTTTCAGGTGTAAAATTTAATGGAAATCCACTGAGCATGTTAGCTAATAGCTCGCTTTTGGTA
The DNA here is from genome assembly GCF_000691975.1 of Corvus brachyrhynchos. Lineage (NCBI taxonomy): Eukaryota > Metazoa > Chordata > Aves > Passeriformes > Corvidae > Corvus > Corvus brachyrhynchos. The sequence goes on along the minus strand of NW_008238330.1, from coordinate 1,372,233 downwards.
TTTTAAAGTGAATTATATTCATAGGGTGGTAGTTCAGTTGTTCTGGAGTTTTTTTAAATTAATTTGTTGGTTTTGGTGGGATTTTTATAGCAAATCTGCCTGCATTGTAATGGTCAACAGCAAGACTGAAAAAAGTGTATTTCTTATGCTTCTGAACAATGGCAACATCTGAAACAGGTTTCTCTAGACATAGAAAAGGAATATAAGAAGTTTTTCTATGACACAGGGAGTTCTTTTTGGCAGGATTCAGGTGTGTTATGATGGTGTTTAGGATTACAAGGTACAAGACTTGACTCCATACCCAGAAGACAATAAATTCATCATGGCAACCATCACATTTAAGTAGCACAAATTATGCTGTAAGAGTCAGCGGGATTCAGCGATGGGGCCATGGTTTGTGATTTCTTTTGCTGCTCTGGCAGAGCCCTGCTGTGGGGACTCGAGCAAGTTATTTCTGCCCAGAATTGCAAAGGCCTTTAGACATCTAACTCTGTTTGAAAGCCTGGCCGCTCACCCCAGTCTGCCTTTTGCACATTTTTTCTGCCCTTGATTGCCTCAGCCCTCTGATGTACATCTGCAGCAGGTAGGGAAATGAGGTCTGGTCTTGGCAGGGCTTCACAGGAGGGCAGTCCTGGTTTTGCCTAGGTGTGTCACTCTGGCAGAAAGGGCTCCATCCCTGAGCATTAGGTCCTTGAAAATCTCAGTGGAAAAAGTGGTGTGGCTCATGTATGCCTCCTATCCAAATACTGTGGACAAATCCAAGTAGATACAAATTGCTGTAGCTGTGCTTAAATCGGTGTCAGCACAGTTCTGAGTGCTGAGTGTGTGGCATGTGCATGTGTATGCCTGAACCAGGCACGGGCAGGGTGTGTCTCAGGGCCTGTGCCCACGCTTGGCTCAGCAGCACTGAGACTGTGGTACCAGCTGGAGGCCTCGCCAAGCCTGGAGCCTGCTGGTGCCAGACACTGCTCAAACGGGAGAAGGGATGCACCTGACGTGGGCACAAGGTCACAAGGTGCACCCTGCAGCTGCGGGGCCACATACATCGGGCTGTTCGTGCTGTCTGGAGCTACCTGAGCCTTCTCATGTGCAGGTAGGACTAGAGATAGGTTCATGCTGTTAACCTTCAGATCTGGCAGCAGAGTTCTGCCACCATGCCTCTCCTGGCTGCACGTGCTGCTGCTCACCTGATGATCCCCAACCCACTGGCTGACTCAGCAGAGCCTGAGCTGCTCCAGCTAAGCTTGAAGAGCTTGAAGGTTTGGAAGTAAGGTGCTGGACAGGATGTCAAAAGTATAGATAACCATCCTGTTTTGTTGATTCTGCTGTGGGGTAGTAATCACCAATACAGGGGCAACTGGCATAGATAAAGGCAGTAAAGGCTTAAATTGCCCTAGCAAGACTTATCCAGATAACATCTGCCATCTTGTCCAATGGCACAGGACAGCCTGTTATCCAAGCCTTGCTTCCCAATGCACTGAAATTTTAGAGGAACTGCAGTATTAAGCGATGGAAGTGTTTCTAGATGTTTGGTTTGTTTCCTCAAGGGTTAGGTAACTCTGTGTGAGTTCTAGTCATGCCAGATTGAGCAGAGCTTCAAAAAACTTTTCCACAACACATAGTGCACACAGTTCATGGTATAGATCTCATTACTCCCCCTATGAATAGGGGGTGTATACAAGCACATACGCATGTGTTTTGAAAAAGGTGAATATGAGTTTGTGTATATTCTGCTCTTTCTGTCACATAAGGATAGCTTTGTCATCTTTTGGGGAATTATGAGATGTGATTTACTTCGAAATCAACTGTAGGTGAATCAGCGTTACAAAGTGATGTGTTACATAGCATGTATGAAGTGGTAAATGCAAACAAAATCTGTGTCTAAATATGTGGTATAGCTTTAGAGCAGAAATTTCAATGTCGTGCACAATAGTCAGCATTTGATGTTATTTTTCTGCATTTCTGTAGCAAAGTCCTGCAGTTATTAGTGTAAAATGTGGCTGCCAGTGAAAGCGTTCTTAGGCCCCAATGTTTTCTGACTGAATTTATGGACAGAACCTGAGCTGCTATGAATAAATAAGTGAAAAGCTACTTAGAGAATCATTATTGACCCACCCAGAAGGGATGACTGAAATGATTTTGGCACGGGTGCTCTTATTTTCAAGTGATATGTGCCACTTAGAATTCAGCATGGTTAAATTTTCATGATGCATACACCAAAAGGCAAGGTGTTAAACCATCTGACGCTCTGCCTTATTTATAACACCTATCCATCCTTCCTCTCCCCCCCACCTCCTCTCTTACAGTTAATAGAAAGATTCATGATTCTTCATGGTTGTCTATCTAGCGTCTGACAGTACCGACTGCACTGCTAAAGCAAGTCACTATCTATAATTGATATCCTTCTATGGAATAGGGTACTGGCTGCAATTGAAGGGTTTTGCTGAAAGCTCTTAAATCCTGACAAGTTCTGCCCTTGTTCTGGTTGTCGCTGAGCTGCACTGCTGAGATCCCAGGGTTATTTGAAGTTGATGCAAAAGGGGTGCGTGTGTTGCACATTAGCAAGACACAAAGTTGGCGAGCCACGTTAGAGCTGCCACTGCATTCACCCGCCAGGTAGTCTTATTTACAGTGCATCGCACTCTTGAAAAGGCTGGTTACATTACTGTTTGAAATGTGTATTATAGGTTTCTTTCTTTCCCTTTTTTCTTCTCCTCAAAAAATTAAAAAAAGATCTTATTTATTTTAAAGCCTCAGTTTGCTGCTGGGGTCTTTATCATTCAGCGTTTTAATTAATTTCTCTGCCCAGCGAGATATTATAATTGGGCTTAGCTGAGCTCAAGTTTGTTTTAAATATGCGAGCGCCTAGAAGCTAATAAGATATTGTATATATTTATAAATCTGCTTTTTGTTGCAGTTTGTCCTTTTTTTCCCCCAGAAATCAGTTTAAGAATAAAATATTGCAAAAGGGTTAGATGCTAAAGATAAACGTTTGTTTAAGAAAATTATCCTTCAAGGAAATGACTGAATTTATTGTTAAATATTAATACAATGGCAATCAGAAAAACGCAGCGCTGCCTATTTCTCATCCCCCTTGCTGCGAAGCCTTGATGATAATTATTTTTTATTCAAAAACATGCTTGAAGAACTGTAGAGCTATTTTTTATTAGTGTTTTCTCCTTAATTGTACAGCAATAAAATTCTCTCATTGTTGTTACATTTGATTAGACAAGATCAAAAAGCCCTAAACTGACAGCAATGGCTTACATTCAGGATTCCATTTGCTGAGGTCTTCCTGCCTGTTTGCAAAGCCGTGGTGACTGGAGCACTCCCCTGGCAATCCCTGGGGATTGTACTACTCCTTGCGGCTCCCTTCTTGCACCAGAGGGCAGCGGTTTTTGTTTTTCAGGTACCCACGTGTTCCCAAGGCACTGCAGTGCACTGAGGGTACCCAAAAGAACCATTACGTGTAATTCTGAGACTGGAGTTTCTTAATGTTCTTGCTCTCTGTTCCTACAGAAAAGGGTGGACTCAACCCTGACCGACAGAATTTGGCCAGCCATCTGTGGAGACTTACATAAGCCCCAAACTGTGCCCACAGCCAGCCTCTGCTCAGGTTTTACAGCATCTGTGAAGTGCCGCCACACCTTAATCAATCCTGTGCAGCTCAAAACACTTAAGATCATCAGGAGGTGGGGAACACAGCACTCTGAAGGATTAGTCCTCTTTACAGTGGCTGATTTTGGATGCCCAGAAATAAGGACACTCAAAGTCAATAGATTTGAAAGTCTCATTTCCTCTGCTACTGTGGTGTCTTTAGCCTTTGGCTTCTTCCTCAGCTCCTCTCCTGCAGGAGAGCCATAGGTAAGGACTGGAGAGAGTTTCACCACTCTTCTCTAAACAGAGATCCAACTGCAATAGGAGGATAAGCCAGATTAAAGCAGTTCCCCTGAGTGTCAGCTACAGTGCAGCAGACCTGTTAGTGACCCTGAGAGTTGCACATTGCCCACCACTTGCAAGAGGGGAAACTGCCCTGTAAGCAAGGAGCCCCAAGCTGCCAAAGCCAAGCAGGTGCTGGGTGCAGCTGTGAGTAGGCATCTGCGCTGTGGAGGCATTTGCTCACATCTGGCCCAACAAGTAGATTATCCTTCATGCATTAGTGGTTTCTTTTCTCTAGGTCCTGCAGGTGTGCTTGCAAACTGGTTGTGGTGCAGATGAAATCCCAGCTTTGTGAAGCAAGTCCCTTACAATCCCAAAGAGGTGTAATCACACATCCCAGTTTGCATGCTTTTCGAAATATGTTCGGGGATTTACTTAGTTTTTAATTCTTCTTTGCAGAGGCAGTTTTCGGTGCATTTCCATTATAGTTTATTTGGCTCTAGCACAGTAACACAGAGAAGCCTCAGCCCATTCACAGGCTCATTGTGCATGGCAGTGACAGCTACTGCCCTGAAAGGTTCAGGAATGTTTCCTTTAAATTGCAAAGAGTAAGGACTAGATAAGAACATGAAATCCATTATAGTAATAATTTTTTTCCTGACAAAAGGAGAATGTTTTACGTACAGAAGCAAAGGGGGTTTTGTTGGAGGTTTTATTCTGTTTCACCTTGGTTTATTTTACTCACTTGCATCTGGACCCTAGCTCATACTTGGAGAAGCAGTGCTGTGGACAAAAGAAATCAGTTCTTAAAGTGAGACAAGCCCAAGGCTTGGGCTGAAAATTGGGACAACTTGGAGAAGGCAGGGAGTTGTTTCAGTGGCAAGCAAGTGCCATGGGAAGGCTTTTTTCTGTTTGTCCATCTCCGCAATGTATTTGATCTTTGTAGCTATGGGGGTACTACAAGGGAAAGGAAGAAGATGAAGAGAAAGGAAGAAGAGCTTATAGCAAATAATCATAAGAAACATCTGTACAGAAGTTTTTAGATTTTGAAATCTCTTCCTCATTACCTGTTTAAAGGCTGAGTTCTAATTAAGACACCGCCTTACTGTGCTGGATTATAAGCTGCTGCACTAACTTTGCCAGAATTGTTGAATTGTTTATAGGCCAGCAATTTATTAGATGGCATAGCAAAGCTGGTAAGCAGATCTGTGCCCTTGAGAGCATGTTCATTCTCTCTTGGTTTCTGTCTGGGTACCTAACACAGGCTTGTTTAAATTAAGCAAGTCTTTAACCCCCATCAAAGGTATCCATGTAAGTGCTGTTGGGTTTTAAGGTTAAGTAACCACAGACAGACCTCACTGCTCTTCAGGAGCCCCCAGGCTCTGGCACAGCCCCTGCTTGTGCTTCTCAGCACATCCTTGTTCTGCGTCAGTCACCGTGATGCCCTTTGCCTCCCAGCAGTGTTAAAAGTCATCAGTGCTGCCTTGTGAAGAGATCATACTCACTCTGGGCTTGACCCAAAGGCCAGCTGTGCTTTGGCTCAGGTCCTCTTAAGCACTCCACTACACAAGTGCATCAGCAGTCTCCCTGCCTAGAGTCTGGCTTTTGATGAATCACAGAGGAGAAGGGGGAAAAAATAATGTGGGGATTTCTTTTTTGATAGAGAAAGGTTTACAACAAAATAAATCCACCCTAATCTGTGAAGTATTAAGAGGGGATTTAGAGAGAGAAATGTAATAATTTTTTTATTTTAATTCCTCTGTAATTAGCATTTCTTTCACAGCATTAGGAAAACTTGTTGTTAGTCTGCTGATGCTACGGCTTCTGTTCGTATGAGTTACCAAAGTCATTGTCTTTGAATTGGTATCCCTGAAAGGGGTTGCTAAACTATGACATGTCCTTTAAATAACACTTGTTTTTCACTATTGTAGGTAGAGACAAGCAGTGCTCCCCCTGTGCCCTGGGAAGTTACTCTACCCACTCCACCCATAATAAGTGGGCACTTGGGTGGAAAGGGCTGTGCAGGGTTTGACTTTGGTCCGTGCTTTTAATCACACAGAACTATTCAAGTAGTTTGTGGATATACATACTTACTTGAGAGCAAGCATGCCTGAGAGTTCAGGTGGTGAACTCTTCCAAGTTACTGATATTTTATAGGTGACTTCCAGTTTTGGGGAGAAATGTAGAATAAAAAGCTGCCAGCCTAGTCCCAGGGGAGCCCATGCTGACTGAATGACAAACACATAGGCAAGAGTAAAGCTGCAAACTGAGTTGATTCTTCAGCTCCTGAGTCTTGTTGGCACATCATGGAGAAGAGAGAAAAGGGAAGTCCCTGCCTGCCTTTATTTTGGTGCCTCAGAGCTGCAAGGGGGGCTGGGCTTGTGCATGGACTTCAGGTACCTTTCAGTCCTGACCAAAGGACCAGGACAAAGCAGACTGACCTGGGAAGAGCTGTTCTTTCTGTGCAGTTTTTTCATGCCTTGCTGTTGTTAAGTGATTTGATGTTACATAGCTTGTGTTATTAGCCAGTGGAAGATCTGTCTTATGTGTTTGGTGTGGTATGTCTCTGCACTGCTTTTGTCACCCATATTCTACCTAAAAATCTACCCATAGTAAACCAATCCTGGGAAGAATAGAAATCTGTGAGTGCTGGCTCAGCTGCATGTGGAAATGTTTTTTCTGAGACAGAAGTGGCAGATCAGCATGTGCAAATGGAGGCAGAGACAGGCAAGTTAAATACAGGCATGAGTGAAGTTTCTGCATTTGGGTTTGAGAGGGCTGGGCTGCATGGATTCATTTTTGCAGTCTCTATTGTTTGTGTAACCTCTTAATAGAAAGAAAAAGAAAAAAGGAAAGCTGATGAGCCTTTTATCATGGGGAAACAAATCTAGCGTTTTCCCTTGCTTAAACTTTAGTGTGAGCGTGACTTTTCTTCAAGGTGTCGAGTACCTAATCTGTAAAATGAATGGGTGGTGGTTTTGTCAGGAGTGGGTCCTCTGGTGGCTTGCATTGTAGGTATGAGGTCTGCATATACCATTCTTATGTGTATCACAGGGCTGAGATGCCGCAGTTCTTCGTGAGATAAAGTAGTCAAGCTGAAAATGAAACAAAGCTCCAACTGTATCCCTCCTTGTGTTTAGCAGAGATAAACTACAGTGGAGTCTCAGTGCTGCTCCGTTTGGCTTCTGGCAGCAGCTTTAATTGGTAAAATGCAGATTTTTTTTTTGATCAAGAGAGGATTATTCTTGTTATCAGTCTGGAGCATCTTATTTCAAGATGAAAAGGCTTCGCTGAATTACAGATGCCAACATTTTTACAAAGCACTTTGGCGATTGACATCTCAAAGAGAAAGTATGATTTATTAGCCTATAATGGCTAACACTCAGCACTGGGCTAGGTCCCACTGATTTGTGAAATTGCTTAATATGAATTGCCTTTTTGTGCAATTCAAGCCCCAGGTTTTTCAAATAAACTTAGAATGTAAAGTGTATGAAACATTACATACCTGAAAAGGGAGAAGGGTAATGGGACTGTGTTGCTAAAAAGAAAAGAAAGGCAAAAGGAAGAAAAGGATAAAGAAAGAAAGAGAGAGAATGAAAGAAAAAGAGAAGGAAAAGAGACAGAAAAAAATAGAAAGACCTATTTCTAAATCCATCTTGGTGGTGCTTTTTTACAGTAGTTTGGTTGAAATGTTGGCAGGGTAAAGATTAATAACAAGCCTTGTCGCTATCAGTACTTGCTTGTCGATTCTCTGTAACAAGGCTGTCTGTTCAGCATGGAAATTATTGATTAAATAAAAATTGCTATTAGATTGTGATGTGATCCATAATCACAAACAATGGTGGACATTCTTCTTTCAGATCCCAAGCCATGCATCAAGTTTTTCCTTGCAGCAATTTATATTGTGCTGACACTCGCACCCATTAGGCTTTTATCCTCTCCTACATGTGCCAAGAAAGCACGAAAAGAAAGAACAGCAGCAGCACAGCAGCAGGTAGGCACTCACTAAATTTTCAGAGAGAAGCACAATACAGACAAGTGTGTCCTTTGCTTCTGGTTAGCACCTTACCTCAGCAGCGATTCCTGCCAGATAAGGGCAACACACCTTGAATGCATCCAGGGAGGTCCAGTATAGTTTGCATGGGGAAGGGTTGTGGTGTATTATTTTAGGATTCTGTAGCATGAAGGACAAGTGTCTTTCCTGTATTTATTTAGCTCTGATGCTTCCTAATTTGAGGAATCCAGGATTGGAGCACATCACTTAGAACTGCATTACTTTAGGCTGAATTAATTAAAAAGATAATATCTCACTCTTCACAGCACATGTGAGCATGGTACCAACTTTCTTTCTCCTGTGAAAGCCTTTGTCTAAAACTAAAGGAAATTTAGTGAAAAAAAATTTTGAGAGTTTGGCTACTTATAGGAGCTTCTCCGTCCCTTTGTTTCAGAATACCTTAAACAACATATGTATGTCAGAACTGATCAAGAGCTCTGCTCTGTTCATTGCAGAGTGTTTTGCCAGTTACCAGCATCAGGCAGGATGTTCTGTACCTCTGTGCAAGAGCTGAGAGTAGAGAATCTTAATACACTGTGATTATGCAGTGGTTTTGTTGTTTTTGTTAGTGTAAGTTTTCTTAAAGTGAAATGAAGGCTTTTTCCTTTAAACTGTTATCAGTGCTAATTATTGAGCAATGTATTGTACAATTTCTCTATCTCACTACCATTGGGGTAGTGTTTACATTTCTTTATTGTGCCTATATTATTGGTAATATCGCCTCAGATAACCAAGAAAACCCCGCCACTTGCCACATTATACTCAGCTTTAAAGTGTTTAACAGTGAGCTTACCTTACTCCATTATGCAGGGCAAGTGTGAAGTTTTCAGGCTTGGCCACTGTCATTTAAATGAAGAGACCACTTCATTTTGCAAAGTCAGAGTGTGTGCCTTGCACTCCTCCCTCCAGTGCAGCCACTCTCTCCGCATGGATCAGAGCCAAGGGATTACCAGCCAGGAAATTAATTGCCAAGGGGATTCTGACACTTCTGGTTAGTAAAAAAGCCTGAACAAAGAAGTGTGTTTTATGTGACGTTCTGAAGGTGCCAGGCTCCAGTTCTGATAAGTTTTTGGATGAGGAAGAGTTACAGAGATACAGGACTGCCCTCTGGTTTGCTGCTGCAGATTTCTGTGGTTGACTGCCAGCACAAGTCTGTCCCATTCAGATGATGCCACAGTGGTATATAGGGGAAGATAGGAATCTTTGAGATAAACCAGACTATTTAGGATTGATTTTTAGTTACCAAAAGCCCTTGTAAGTTCACTGGAAGTCAATTAAAGTTAGTGTGTGGAATGCAGGGGCAGAAAAAAAATTTGCCTTGGCTCTCCTCTAAGTGTGTTAGGCGATACTCCCATGTTCTGCTAAGAAGTCCTGCACAGTTTTCATTGCAACAGCTCAAACATGCATCCTTAGATACAACACAGGACTGTTTATGGCATGTATGAGAGGATAGAAAAATGTCCCATGGCAAAAAAAGATGAAAGAAGGTAATGCTGCTGCTGCTGCCTGAAATGTCAAGTGTTACTAACTGCTAAAATGGGACAGAGACCTTTGCTAGCCCTGAATTTGCTAGGATGTGACAGGGATGACCAAGCCTAGCATGGATGTAGAAGGGAAATTTTGAGTGGAAGTCTGGTAAAAAAACCCAAGGGGTGGGGGGTCTTAGAGCAGAAATAAACTGTTGCATGTGCTGAAGCTTTTTAGACATGTTTCTTGGAGGTGTTAGGAGGAAGAGCCCAAATTACTTCCTCCAATCCAGTTGTGATGTCGTGGCTTTAACACACTGCTGCTTCTGTCAGATACTGAGGCTGGATTAATTCTATCAGGATCTCCTCTGTGAGGAAATACATGTTAAAACATTTATTGCCTAGTAAAGATTTTGGCATTGCTTATCACTGCCAGCATTTTTCTTTGTAGTTTCTGTGAAAAGTGTTCTGTGTTTTTAAGTAACTATATTCCCAGTTTTTGTAGGGGTTTTTAGTGCCTTTCATTGCTAAACATGGATCAGGCACTATCTCTAATCTGAACTGCAGCTTTCATAGTTTATATATAAGGAGACACTAAGTGCATTTATTGAAAAAAAAGCTGTTATTCAATAGCCTATTTCTGCAGACAAAGCATTGGTATTTTTATCATATGAACAATTTGTATGTGTCCATGTGGTAAGCATAAGGGCTCTCTTTACAAAAAATTAGAAAGATTTACTGATTGATTTACACAGGAAGATCCTGCTGAGGAATATATTTTCTTTCATTTTAAGTGGATCAGTGTTGGCTGTGCTGTAATTATAAAGTACTAAAAGTAGAATAAGGTGCATGGTTTTACAAAATCTGGCCCAAGGTTAAACTAAAGGAGGTGCATGTTTTTCAGCAAGTCCTGTCTACATGCTTAGTGCTAGTGCCCATATGCTTCACGCACCCTGAAAAGCAGATCCCATTTAAATATCTGACTTATACATTGCTCTTTATCCCCTTTAGGAACAAAGGATATTCAGTAAAAGAGGCAGTGGTTTAACTTTTTCTTAAGGGACCGAGTATTTTGCTAATCTTTCTGCATAGATAGATGACCCATCGTAACACTCCTTGAGTTTGGAAGAATTCAAAATCTTGTTAAAATGGTACTTTTTAGTTTTTCCTTATTTTCTCTTGCTATAGCCTTTAGTAGGTTTCTAAGTTGGTTCATGGGATTAAGCAGTTTGTCTCTGCTAATAAAAAATTGTATAAAGCTGCTGTAATATACAGTTACATTGTAACTCAAAGAGCCTGTTGATTCTAAACTGGTTCCAGTATATTTCCAAACCCATGCACTGAAAGGCAGTGTAAATTTTAACAGACTTTTGTCATTACAGCCTTACAATTTTTATAAAACAGCTCTGTCTTTATGCATTCATTAGGAGCCCCAGCTGTTGGGATATTTTGCTGGGTACTTTTTTTCCTCCATTTTTTTTCTTCTCTAGGTATCTTTACTCTTGAGCTTTTATTTCTTGGCTCTACCACTCTGGCCTCTGCTGTGGAATGTAAAGATTATGAATCTCTTCCAATTTTATTTTCTTGTGAACATGCTCTATGTTAAAGGAGAATATTATTACTTTTAGCATGGTTTGAACCCACAGCTCAATAACTAACTATAAGAGTTGCTAAAGCCCCACTCCTGCAGAGAGCTCAGTGGTTTGGACCCAGTCAAATTTAATGGGCTCCAGGCTGCCATAAGAGCTCATGTCAGCAGAGCAGCTCACAGAACCAGGATCAGTGCATCTTGGCCAGGAGCAATGGCTGGAATTTATCAAAGCCAAACAATACGGGGGGAGAACAGTTAACTTCAGGTTTAATATATACAGCAGGTCTGATTTCCATTGAAGTCAGATGAGTTATGGTGGCAGGAAGGAGGCTATAGTTTTTTGTCTTCTGCAGAAATGTGGGAAAACATCCAAAGTATTTAGTTCTGCCTCGTGTGTGCTGGTGTGCTTCTGTCAAAAGCAGGAACAGTATTTTCATTCTTCATACTATTTGCAAATAAGATGAAATACCTTATAGTAATGCCTCTTTATGATTACTTCCTTCTCATGTGTGCTGGCAGGAGTCCTCTGTGGTCTGTCTTTGCCAGTGAGAAAAATCCAGAAATAGAATATATGCTTTTAAGTGTGCTACACTAATATCTGTAGCAGTGCTAAGTGTCGAGCTGTTTAAGTTTTTCAATTTTTTTTTAAGCTAAGTCCTGTATGTTTTTGTTAAAGATTGTACACAGCTGTACGTGAGTTCGGATTTGTAAAGAAGAGTAAGCCATTGCTCGCCTTGGGTACTGCCTGTGAGGGAGATTTTTAACATGGTTTTCCTGGAAATTCTCCAGCAGTTGCACGTAAAATCAATTTTTATCCTTAAATGCAAAGATCATGAAGCAGAAAATTTTGTAGTTGAGCCTCAGGTGGTTTTCTCTCCTTCCATATTCAGCCACTCCTAGAAGGTATCAGGCAGTACATTTCCTAGGCAACATTCACTGGCAGTCTTAGAAGCAGTGAAGGGCAGATGTTTGGCCAGTCTTTACCCTCTTCCCCATACAACTGTAGGAAGACCTCTCCCCCGTTTGTGCACTACTGCTTTGACTAGTTTGAGAGAGGAATGTCTAATGGAGTTGACAGGAATGTGGAGCTCTTTGCAATGTGAATTTCCTCTCTTGTGAGCTTATGACTTGAACAGGCATTGCACCTCCTTGCAATCATGCAGTAGAGGTGTTTCCTGAAGGCAGGAGTCCTTCCTGCAGCTCAAGCTGTAGAACTCCTGCCTGTAGCCACTTCTCAGAAAGCCTGTGGGGAGAGCTTGCGTGCATATCTGATGGAGAAGAATGAGAGAAAAGCAGGCAGACCAGGCTGAAGACCATCAGTGCAGAGCCAGGATTTGAGGAAAGACCACCGTCATTGGCAATTGCACTGTAAAGACCAACATTACAGTTTCATCACTCAGTCAGCAGTGGGTCTTAAACCCTTCAGCAAATGGCCTTTGTCAACTTTCTTCTTCCGGCTGTGGTCTTTTGAGCCAAGTTTGAATTCTCTATCACTGGTGCACACTTCACCTGTCTTTTTTCTCCTCTGCTTTTCTTCTTGCTACTCTGCCTCTGGTCTCTTGGTTTATGCTGCAGGCACCAAATTACCCTGTATTTTTTTCATATGACCTTTACACAGAAGACAGGTGAAATGTAGGTGTAATTGGGGGACCTAAATGTGAAGAGCATTAAAAAAACAAAGTAGAAGTGAGCCAAACACATATATATAAGATTATTTTTGTAAAAGTGAATTCTGTGCATTGCTGAAGTCTTGGTAAAGTTGAAAGTTGTAATGGAGTTGTACCTGTGATGTTGCCTTTTAAAAAGGAAAAACTCTACAGCAAAAGGCTTTTGTGCAGTTAGCATAGCAGTTCAGATGCTCAGGGCAGCTCTCAGCTTGTGTGTCTCAAACACATACAGTTTACACCAAGAAAAATCCTGGAGCAAGTGGAAGTTGGAGGAGAGTTTGCCAGCACCCATGCAGTGGTGTGGAGCATGTAACACAGCCTGCAGGAGCTGTGCAGGGAGTGCTGCAGTGGAGGCAGCCAGGAAGGCAACTGGGAGAGCTGGGAAGCACTGCAGACAGCAGACAGGTAGGAAAAAGTGGTTGGGAGAAATACCAGGAGTGCTCAGCTTGTGGTTGGCCCCTTGTACCCTTCCAGGAGCAATTTAAGAGCACTTCTTCCCTTCTTCTCCCTTTAGGAGCTCCTTCATCCCAGTGCCCCAAGAACTCGTCATCCTCATGAAACCCTTTTGCATCTCTCCCTGCTTCAGCAGATCTCAGGAGAGTAGGGCTTCTCCTTGGAGAGCAGAGTTTTAACCAAAACATCCCTCTTTGAGAGCAATTGACTTGAGCATTTGGCTTGTGGTTTCTGCTACCAGTTCCTTCTCTGCTGCAGCCTCCTCACAAAAATGCAATTAGCCTGTCCTTGGGCAAGTCACAGATTGGGCAGATGGTTGAAGAGAGAGGTGGAGCTTTTTTTTTTTTGTAACATTGCTAAAATGGGGAAGCTGTGATACTGTGCTTGAACCAAGGCAAATGTGACACAGAGCATCACTGCTGGTGGAGATGGTAAAGCCCAGTTATCATGGCAGCATGTATTGAAAAATTACCTCTCGACAGCTGGAAAAAGAAAAAGAGTAAAAAAAGCTGGAATTCCTGTACCATACCAGCTTCTCCTATTAGCGTCCCAGCTAGTAATACAAGAATGCAAATTTCAAGAAAAACAAGGCACTTGATTTTTGACAGAGTTATGGAAGAGAACATCAGAGAAGAAACAAACCTTAGAGTCATCAAGGCACCTTTCCTACCACTGTAAAATTGGAATGATTAATGTCCACAACATTTATGTTGATGTCCTGGTAGAATCTCATTTATTAGATTTTTCAGGTTTAGCAAATAAAGATGCAATTTCTACCCATTGCTTTATAGTTGCATGCTCTGACACAGGAAATCAAGGGAGAGCTGTAAAACATTGCCCTTGATGGCACTGCATTTTGCTGCTAACAGACTTAACTGTACTGTATACGTGAATATATGTATATTAAATGAAACAAGAACAAGATGTGATCCTATTGGGAAAGAATCCCTCAATATCCCGTAAGTTCCATTCACTCCACAGAATATCCTGGAGCCTACCAAAAAGCTGTCCAATACCTGGAAACAGATAAAGGCTGAGGGAGTTTGTTCCCAGCCTGACGAGCAAGCTGTGTTTGCCCTGTTGGCATTCTGTCACATCCACACTGGATAACTACTATATCAGAGATTAAAAGAAGGTCATGCTGTATTATGAACCACTGTCTTTATTTTTAGGATTAGATAACTTTTCTCTTTTTTTCCCCCCCACTGATTCTCTTTATGTCCTAAGGGCAGGTCCTTTCTCTTGGGTCAGGAATGTAATAAGGCAGGTTTTCCTCTCTCCAGGATATTGTGTCTGTCTCACTGTGTTTAAATTGCCACAGAAAGCTCTTCTGAGCAAAATACAGTATTTTCTTTGTACAAGAGCCAATGATTGACGTATCCATGGGGACTTCTCTGTCTTTAGCATTTAAACATACAAGTTGGATATGTTTAACCTATTGATAGGCAATGAAGGATTTACTGCAAGAGAACAAAAGGAAAAGCAGAAAGAAAATACCTTTTTTTAATTGGGGGATTTAGAAATTTTATTGCTGTCGTTAGGGCAGCAAGATGAAAAACAATAACAAGACCTATATTTTCAGCTGAAAGAGGGAGGTGAAAAGCAAACAGTCCTGGTGAGCTGTGTCCTTTGAATTAGTATATTCCTATTTATTAGTAGTACAGTAGTACAGACTTCCCCAGTCCCATATGTAAAAAGTCATTTGATTCACCATGGTTAAAAAGCATTTGAGGCAAAAAGATGATTTCTGCTCAGCATACAGTAAACTCCACAAAATGCAGAAGTTCATTAGTTATTATTAGTTTGATTTCTCTTGGCCTTGTGCATTCCTTTCTTCTGAACTTGTATGCCCCATGAAACAGGGACAGTGTCTGTCCATGTGTTGCACTGAACCCCAGATCTTTTCTAAATTTTTAAATATGACTGTAAACCCAGTCTTCTCCCAGTGGCGGCTGTGCTGGTCCAGGAAAGCTGTTGACCCCAACTGTTTGTTGCAACATCTCTGAGGTTCCTTTCAGTCTACCATTTATTTGGGCATGCCCTCTCAGACCCTGGAGTCCTCCTTTCTTACTGTTTCCATTCTCTCTTCCAGCTGTTGGTTTCCATGCTGCCCTTCTCCTGTGCCTGTCATCCCTGTCCTTCTATGTACACAGGCTATCTCAAGTTATAAATCATCATAATTTTTCAGTTGACTTAGGCTTCGAGTTTTGATCCCTCCCTTTCTTCACTGATTTGCTATTGCCAGTTCTCAAGGGACAGAAATGGGTATCCAGGACAGCACAGTAATAAATGAGCTTCAAGCATGAATTCGGCTGGAGTGCTGACTGGAGTCTCTTTTTATAATTAAGTATTAACAGTCATGGACACAGAATTCAAATGTTAAGTTTGTAAAATAGGTAAGTTACATTTCCTATTTTCCACGTACTGCACTCGTTTTTGAAATAACCATTTTTTAATTGAAACTTTCTTTATGTAGTGATTTTTTTTCTTAATGAGTAAAACATTTTTAGTCACACTGGAGTTACAAATATTTGCAGTATATATATAACTGTGCTCATGAACAAGTGACTACTTTTAGTAGAAATCAAAGATCTAAATACTTCTATGAATGTGGCCTTTAGATTTCCTGGGCCTTAAGTCTCTGCCTTTACTGTGGCCATGCTTTTATCCTGGTTTTGGCTGGGATAGAGTTAATTTTCGTCCTACTAGCTGGTACATTCTGTGTTTTGGATTCAGTATGAGAATAAGGTTGATAACATAAGGTTTTAGTAGTTGCTGAGCAGTGCCTACTCTAAGTCAAGGACTTTTCAGTTTCCCATGCTCTTCCAGGGAGCAGGTGCACAAGAAGCTGGGAGGGTAGGCAGCCAGGAGCCGCTGAGCCAGACTGACCAAAGGGATATTCCATACCACAGAACGTTATGCTTAGGATATAAACTGGGGGAATTTGGCTGGGATGCACCGATTGCTGCTCAGGGGCGGTCTGGGCATCAGTGAGCAGGTGGTGACCAAGGGTATTGTGCATCACTTGTTTCTATTGGCTATTATTCATGTCCCTGTTCTTATCCCCCTTTTCATCATTATCATTATTAGAGCTATTATAGGTTTTGTTTTGGATTTTAAACTTTTCTTATCTCAAGCCATGTATTTTACCTTTATCCAATTCACCCCATCTTGCTGGCAGGGGCTGTTGGGAATGAACATGGTAGGTAGTTGCTGGCTAGTTTTACACTGCTACAAGTATTAAAACGTCACATTCCTCTCACATGTAACCCAAAAATACCTGATTATGAAATGTGGCATGCCACTAGTCTTCATTTAGGTTTACAATCATGACCATATCTAGGGGGAGCAAGGGGCTTTGTTTGTTAATAGTGGAAAATGTTGAAAATTAAGTGTAGGGATGGAGTGACAAGATCAAACACTGTGAGGTGAGAAGTGCAGTGCACAGACAATTTAGTGTATTCATTATACACAGAGGAAATTGCTGTGCAGTGCTTTTAAGATCCAGCTGATCTTAACTGTGTGTATTCCATTTCAGCAAAAGTGTCAAGACTGTGGAGGCACTGACCTTCTTTGGGGCCAAATCAGCAAATTGTATAAATTGTCATGTTGCTAATCAGCGTTAGCAGAGACCTGTCACAACAGCATTTCTTAAATCTTCCATAAAGTATGAAAGACAGCCGCAAGAACTCTAATAGAATAACAAGAAATGCATCCAAAGGAAAGGAAGCAGGATTGGAGATAGTTATCTGAGCTTCTCCACAGGCATGTGCCTATGTGGAAGTGCAGAGTTCTTCATGTATAGCTATAGCTTCAACTTGGCTTTAGGAACTGCAACCAGCTTAAGCATTTATGCCACCATAAGGGCTTAAAGCAGCTTAAGTGCTTCTTCTGTCTCAGGAACTAAAAAGGCTTAAGTACTTATGCCACCCTAAGGACACGGGGTCAAAAGTGTACTCTCAACTTGAGCAGCAGGGAGGAGACATTGGTCTCTTGGGGCTGTTAACCTGGTTATGCCTGCAAATGATCTTTAGTAAGGAGAGGGCAGAGGGATCTGTACCTATTTTCCATCAGATAAAAGGAAATTAAAATGCGTGCATTGTTCTAACAGAGAGTCACAGAGGTTAGAGAGAGACTCGATTGCAGTGATTGGAATGTGTCCGAGAAGTCTGCTGGCAATTTCACTCCGTGGAGATGCATCTTTTTTCCTCCTCACAATGAGATTTCTATTGTCACAGGAGATTTCCTGGCTCACCAGGACCTCCTTTATATCCTGACTTTTTTACGATGCTTTTGTCTGTTCATCTTGCTGTGGATCATGGAGTCAACCTTTATCAAGATGCTAATGAGATGGTAGGGAGGCCTGTCTGATGTCATCTCTCGGTTGTCTGACTACCTAAAATGGTAACAAGGAGCAGTGATGAGTTGCATATTGCATCCCTGGGGAGCAGGCAAGCTTGGGGACTTGCTTAGATTCTGCCCTGTCAGTATTCTGAACACTGATACTCTTTTTGCAGTCACTTGGCTGTCTCAGGAAGCTGTGTAGGTCAAGAACCTCAGAATTATGCACACCACTCATGAACAAGTGACTACTTTTAGTAGAAATCAAAGATCTAAATACTTCTATGAATGTGGCCTTTAGATTTCCTGGGCCTTAAGTCTCTGCCTTTACTGTGGCTATCTAGAAGATAGTCTTTTCTGACGTTTGTTGTTAGGAGAGGTACATTCACAAGCACGAGGTACTCAGAGGCTTTGGTAATAGTCTCAAGTCTAAAGGGAGTGAGAGATCTGTACTTTCACCTAAGTGGTGACAGGGAAGTTTGAATTCTGTTGCACCAAGTCTGGTGAACTCTGGTGTACCTCACATTATTCTGATCAAGAAGGTTGAAGTTGTACTAGGGCAGGTGAAGAGGCTTAGAGAGCCACTGATGGACTAATACAGTCCTCAAAGTAGCAATGGGGAACCTAGGAACAAAATGACAAATGGGACTCAGGGACTTCCCCACCTCAAGTCAAAGCAAGTTAAGGGGGGAATGAGGACTTGGTCATTGTAGAGAAGACCAGAAGGAACTAGTTTGTTTAATCCAGCAAATGAAGACAGAGAGGAGAGTGCCGTCTGCCAGTTAGTTAGGGTGGGGAAGGGAGAGAACTAAACACTCTGCAGGGAAGCAGAGCTGTTTAAGCTAAAGGATAGTGTTGGCACGAGAACAAATGAATATAACTTGGCTGTGAATAAATCAAAGCTAGAAATTAGTTGCTAACCCGCAGAAGAGTGAGTTCCTAGAAGCGCCTTCCACTGGGAGCAGAGGGTGCTGATCACCAATGTACTTAGAAGATGAAGCTCTGTTCATGACCAGGATTATGTGCAGTGGGGCTTGCCATAGCGAGGGGATGGGTTTGATGACCAGGAACCTTTTTCTAACTGTATGTAAGCTTAAGGATGCTCCCTATGCAAAACACAGAAATAAAAGTGCTCCCTGCAGGACTTGCAGGTCAGGGACAGCTAATCCCCTTCCAAATCACCTTCAGAGCTATCCAGTCTGGTACTGCCAGACACAGCCTCTGCACATTTCCTCTCTGCAGCCTGTGGGCTCCACAGCTCTCTTGTGCAGCTGCGGGATGAGCTGTGTTTAGCAGCTGTTCCACTTCGATGCCTCTGCACCTTTTGCACTTTGTCCCCCATGCATCAAATGCAGCAACTCTGCTGGCTTGAGGGACTTTTTGTGGCAGTACAGTACAGAGGGAGATTTGTGCTAGAAGATGGTTTAAACACTGCTTCTGCTTGATATCAGTGGTGAGATCTAGTGAGAAGTTATTTAGAACCTCCTTTTAAAATTTTTAAAATACAGGGAAATAACTGTGAGAAGATAAAAGTCTGAAATTGTCATTGTATAACTGAAAGTAAATCTAATTTTGGCAATGGTGATATGCCTTCCGCTCTGCCACTAACTTACCACATTATACCAATACAGCATGCTCTCTTCCCAGTTTTCTCCTCCACTCTAGGATAGTATGTCTAGGTTAAAAAACAGAAACGTGAGACTCTCCCAGAGTATTCTGCTCTTGCCACCAAATAGCTCTTGACTTTCAGATGCAATCTCAATTGCAGCGACATTCTTTTTCTGATGTTCCTAACTTTTTCCATTGGTATGGAGAGGCTTTTCCTCCTGCTGTTTGACTACTGTGAGAGCACATTTGGCCTTTGTTTATGTATTGAATAGCTAACGGGTACCATGCAGTCAGCTAGGACGTGTATATTCTCCTTTCTTCTAAAAACCCTCGTGGAGGAGGGAAATGGAACACTAAGATTATTGCAGATCCTACCTCCAGTGTCACCTCACCTCATCTGCTACAATATGAAGTAACACGTGTGGTGGTTATGGATTATATGAGAACATGCATGATTTAGGGCGTTCCCTTTTTCAGTAGTATTTCTTACTATGTAAGCATTTATGCTTCCAGGATACTGCGGATTGAGTTTCCCATTACCTCTGTTTTTTGAGCTTGCCCAGTAGAGATGACAGCCAAACTTCAGCCTTGATTTCAATTAATCTGGTGGGGTTTTATGCTCTGGAATTCAAAGGCAGGTCATTCTGAGACCAAAATCAGTATTTAGGTCAGCTCCCTCTGTTCGTTTTAGGGTATTTTGGAACTGGATGATAATAATAACATTTTTAAAGAAAAGAAAATGAGCCAGGACAAACAGAGGTTTGGTAATGAGCATTGAAGTAGCATGAAAGTGACTGGTATCTTACAAATGACCCCTGTTTAGCAGCTTTTTGGAGCTGTGTGCAACGGGAGATAGCTTGTAGAATTCCGGCTTTTAATGGGGGCTTTTTTTTCAGGTCAGGAATTCTTAATAATTCTGAGCTGGTGCTTCAGAGCCTTATGCTAGCAAACCCGACACTAGGGAGTAATATCATTGGCTTTCATGCGCCTATTTACTGTAATAAGGATTACGGACATAAGTAAAACTTGCAGGTTTGGGCCCATGAAATTAAAAGAAAAGCCTTTTCACACCCTGAAACTGCATCAAAATTCAATTTCACCAGGAAAAAAAAATCCTTCTGATCTAGTCCCTGGAATGTGACATTTTATGGGTGTAATAAGGTTACAAACAGATTATAAATTGAAACCCTATAAATCCTTATTGTACTGAACCAAAGCTTCTGCTTTGCATAATACTCTTATTCCTGACTGTTCTTTGTTTTACAAGCTCAAAACTGTTCATTTCCTCTCATAATAGAGACCAGGGAGCCAAAAACACCATGTAAAATCCAAAGGTAATTATCTGAGTCAAAGAACCTGAATGCCAGAGTTAACAAACTTCTGAACTTTTCTAAATGGTATTGTTTGCACAGTGAGACCCCCCTCTTCTTTAAACATGTCGCAAAAATTGCATTCTTTCTGCCAAATGGTAATGGTGAAAAATCCCAGTGTATATTTAGTTCCTGGATTGTATTTGTGTAGTTCTGCCTATATGTCCATAGGAGATGACTGACATCATAACTTGAGCAAGTGAGGGTGTTTGAATCTCGGATTACAAACACTGTGAATCTCCTTACCTGAGAGCACTGCTGGTGCTGATTTTATGTCTAGCAAGTTTCTTTCTCCAGACCAACCTTTCAGTATTTGGATATGTTTGTACGTCTGCTAAAATATCACCCCATTGCAAAAAGCAATTAAGCAGCTCACCTGTGAACCAAATAAATTACCCAGATTAGCAGATCACAGGCTCATTTCTCCCAGGCTTTCCCTAAAAGTGAGGATCCTCAGAGGGATTGAATGAGAATGGGTTGGATTTGCAGGTGAGCTCTCAGGGGCCACTTGGAGCATCAGAGCAATCAGGGAAAACAACACAAAGAGGGGTTTGATTGTAGGAAGAGGAGAGAATCTAGGAAAGGACTGATAGGATAAGAGAGCAGGGCAAATGTGCATGGAGGGCCACAGTTGTGAGAGACCAGAGGATGATCACACGATATTTGACAGGTAAGCCAGTGATGGAGAGAGGCAAATGATAAAGTCACCACTCTTGGCAAGCTTTGTCAGCTGCTGCAGTGAGCCTGGGCTGGGGAGGGAGTGAGGAAAGGACTTTTAGGCCCATGAGAAAGGTCAGTTTTAGCGGATGCTCCTGCTGTTAAAGGCTAGACGTCTGGAGCACAGGGAGCAAGCTCATTTGTGGGGACAAAGAGAAAAAACCATCCTATAGAGATTTTCTCTGAAAGAGCCTCCATGATGCCTGAGTGTCCACATGGGAAGAGGTAAAAGGAAGTGCTGTTGTGAAGTGAGTGATCCAGCCTTGAGGTTTTTGTATCAAATGGAAAGCCTGTGTCACACACTCAAGTTTCATCCTCTTCGTGGCTGTGTAGGTTTAACCACATAACGCAAAGTCTGTAAAGTTTACAGAGAGATTTGGCCATTAATTACTTGAATGCATTGAATTTTGTCCTGTTATTTCTTTCTCTTTCAAGAGCACACATTACCCTCATTGTACCCTTTTGATGCCATTTCACAGCACAGGGCATGTGTACGCTTCTGGCACAGGTGTGTGTATTACGAATGGCTACAGACCTGCACCAGAAACATAAACTCTTGCAGATTACAAGTCGTATGTTGCCCAGCACCTCTGCTCTGTTCATGCATCCTGTGCCCCATAACAACTTTTAAGAAATGGCAGTAAGGTTTCAGAAAATGAGCTATCATCTTTTATAGACAAGGGATGTCTGTTTCCCATGGTGATGGTGCATAATTTTGAACATACTTGATTTTATGTGGCTTTCTGTTTGAATTCAAGACTTTAGAAAAGACTGGGATTACCTTCTTTGTGTTCCAGTATGAACTACTGAGTTTCTGTACGGCTGGCATTTTCTGTGGGCCCATTCTGGAACAGATACAGATTTTTTCCCTGTGCTGTGATCAAATAAAAACTGGAAAGATTTTTTGGTGGTACTTTAGTGGGAATAATATCATTCGCTGTGTAATGCAGCCATCTAGTGGCACAATGACGGAAGTGTGGAATGGTTTCTCCAAGAGAGTCTGGGAGGATGAGTCAGGTAGCTCCTGTTGGAAAAAAACTTCTAAAGTCCATGTACAGTTTTCTTTTCTGTTGTTTTCTAAAGCTGTGAAAAAAAATTCAAACATTAAACCTTAAAAAAAAGCCCAACAATTTTGAGGCTGGCCCTGCTTCACCTGCCTATTTCCAATAAACACAGAGAATTAAATCCATTTTGAAATGCTTTTCTGAACTAGATCTTAGTGAAAGAAACAGAACAAGCTACTTTTGTGGAAGAGTACAAAGTACACAGCCCTGTCCTGCTTCTGGATACACTCACGTGGATGACACTGACCATAGCAAGACGTGCCTGCAAGTCAGCAGGGCTGGGGCAGCTGTCACTCCCACACACATTCAGACAGAGCCAGACTTGGCAGTGGCAAAAACTGGCTTGATGTATGCTCCAGTACTCAGAGTTTCCTTTCACAGTGTGTAGGGGTTTATTTTCCATGCCATGACCTGTACATTTACTGAACCAAATACATTTACTGAAAGAAAACATGGGTAATGAAGTGAGTTAAAATTTGGGATGGAAACTTGGTTTAGCAGTTCTGTTGATTTTTCAGGTCGGAGGATATGTTTCTAAAGGTCTGATTTTGTAAACCTTGTTTATGTTGAGCAGTACTTAACAACGCTTCCCTGCTCTGCAAAAGCAGTATCCAATGTGAATCACACAAGTGGAGCCGTGCATGAGATTATCCAGGATCCATTTATCAACTTGTATCCCTGAGGCTTGATCCAAAGCCTGTTGATCTCAGTAGAAACAAATTCATAGGCCTTAGTGGACTTCCAGTAAGATCTATAATTTGAACCCTGTGGTCACTCGGGAGTGCAGATGATCTTATTCTTTCAGTACCACAAGGAACTGGTTCACACCTGAATCTCTGGTGCTCTTCCAATGTGAAATTACAATAAGGCTGCAGCTGATGTTGTATTTCTGTTAATCTGCAATCTCTGTTCTACCTGAACAGCACATCAACAATGACCACATACACGGTGAGAAGAAAGAGTTCGTGTGCCGATGGCTGGACTGTTCCCGGGAGCAGAAACCTTTCAAAGCCCAATATATGCTGGTGGTCCACATGAGGAGACATACAGGGGAAAAGCCACACAAATGCACTGTGAGTAAAGGGGCCTGAGTTCCAGGCTTGCACAGGGAAGCTGGGGCTGTTCAGAGAACAGAGCAGGACAAGTGCTGCATTCACTGAGCTCTTGTCTGTCAGACGCTTGTGGAGAAGAGACTGCCATGTCTGCTTCGTTATACAGCACAACCAGATCACAAAGGCTTTAGGAGAGGGATTCCCTGGATGATTTGACCCACTTCCTCAAGTTAAAAGTACAAAGAAGCCCCAAAAGGCATTATTATACAGGACTCAGTTTGCTTAATTATTTAAAAGCACTTTCTCTTACAGAGCTGGATATTACTTCTGGCCACCAGCCTCCTGATGGCTTTGCAATGGATTTTGGTCTTAGTTGAAGGACACAAATACTGTGCTCTCCTGTAAGAGAAGATTTACATAATGCTGGAAGCATTTTAGCTTGAGCTGTGGTGGAGTTTGCCTGGGTAAAATTAAAACCCCCCAAATCAAAACTACATTGGACAAGGTTATGAAGGTTTTGAAAATTTCTAAGCTTTTATAAGTCCACTTTTACTGTTTCCTGCAAGTCCAAAGGGTAAAATTAAACCAGACTTATTTCTTTCCTGCAGTTTGAAGGTTGTACAAAGGCCTACTCCAGACTAGAAAACTTGAAAACGCACTTGAGATCTCACACTGGAGAGAAACCATACGTGTGCGAACACGAAGGCTGCAACAAAGCTTTCTCCAATGCATCTGACAGGGCCAAGCACCAAAACAGGACTCATTCCAATGAGGTAAGTAAGCACAGCTTCAAAAGATTAATATAATTCATTGTTGAACAGACTTACAGTGTGGTCATAGCAATGTATTACAGAGGACAGGCACAGCAACCCTCAGCAACCTGAAAGGAATGTAAGTTCTGGATGGCTCTTACCAGCACAGTATGTCATACAGACCTGGCATTTTATTACATGTAGAAGAGTTTTGAATGAGGGACTCTAATGGAAACACATGCTTTAACGAGGGACAGATCCTGTTTTCCCTGTAGAGCTGGGATCATTTTTCCCTCTGGAGTGGGAAGGGCTTGTTGAGTGCCTGGAGCCATCCCCATGCCTGTGTTGGCACCAGACATCTGCTGGGATGCAGCTTCCCCAGCATACTTTGGGGTGCGGCAGACAGCCACAGTCTGCACATTTGAAGTCAGAGGTTGCCTTTTAAGTTCTGAGTTATGCCTTTTTCTTCTTCTCTAGCCTCTTTCAGTCTTTCTTTCCATCCTGAACAGACTTCATGGACTAGGGATGCAGGAGAGGAAATACGACCTTTCTCAAGGAAACCAGCTGTGGCAGTCACAGCCGTTTCCCAAACTCTCAGTGTAACATCTCATTATTACTGTGTTTCCTGTTACTGCTGCCTCCTTTTTCAGGAATCACACCATCTTCTTGCATTGTCCATGTTTTATTGCCCCATTTCAAGTTGCACGGAGTCACATCACCTCAATCTCACATCTCAGAGTCCACTCTCTCCTCCTTGACATGTCGCTATACTCCTTCACCTCTAGCCTAAACCTGGAAGGGCGGGACATACCACAGCAGCTATATCCATTTCCACACAGCTTGTATCTTTCTCTGGCTGTCTGTCGGGTCTGTTGCAGGTACTCACTAGGGCTGGCAGATCTCCAGGGAGCATTTGTTTTCTTCCAGTCCCTGGTCACTGCAGCATCTCTTCAGTCACAAGGGGAACAGAGGGCATTGCACATCTCAGAGTTTTCCTCATCCCTGCTATGTGTGTTTTCAGCAGCCCAACTAATAATGGCACTGAAGCCCTGCAGTGATTTTGTGAATGGTCACCAAGGTAGAAGGAAGTTCACCAAGTCTTGCCAATAGCTGCCTGAGCTTTTTTTTTTTCCATTCACTATCTGAACCAATCTGTATGTTGCCTAGCTGATGAGTTAGACCTTCTCATACTTAATGATGTGACCTGCCCCTGTGTTAAAAATCAGAATTTTGTGTCTAACAGTAAGTCAACCAGAGAAATTTTATGCTGCACATCATTTCTGGTAGGTGCAGCCACAGGGGCAAATGAAACGTTTCCTTCACCATCACTTCACACCAAAACAAACTAATCTAGGGCAGGGTATACTGGTGGAGTGATGTGAATACCATGAAAAGCACAGACCAAATTCATCACTTGCTTGCAGTACCATTTTGGTTTTAAGTAGGTAACCTACAGAGAGCTTTAAAAGCAGCTGACATACCTTGATGAAGGTATGCCTTACTCATGCAGAAGAGAGCTAAGTGACTTGTACTTCCATAGCAACTTGCGAAAACCTGCCTCAGTAGCTCAACATCATGTTTAAATTGCTCATTTTTGCTCCTCTTCAAGTAAATGGGAGGGTTTTTTCCACTGATGTCAGTGAAAGCAGGCTCAGGCCTTAGACAGCTATGAAGAAGCTGTATTTGTCAAAGACTCTGCTCCACAGTGCCATGTGTAAGCAGACAGAGAACCCCTCTGAGAAACTCTGCATGAGGGTCTCTTTCTATTTTTTGAAGGCTAGTATAAAAAACCCCTTTAAAATAGTAGTTTCTTGGAAACAATTCAGTAATAAAAGTGAGTGAACAATACTTTGCTTCCTGAGGCAATTAAAGGATTTAGGAAGTGCTCAACTCTTCTTTCTAATCCCCTCATAATACAAGAACAAAGGCTTTGTTAAATTATAAGACAGTGAATTTACTTTATTCTACATGTCTTAGTGAACTATAGAAATTCACAGATAAAGTGGTTTCTAAAAAAATGAGTGATGAGTTATGCTAGTAGCAGTTAATAGTACTAGTGCATATATTGCTGCAACATGAAAATGCTCATGGCACTGTATCTTATGCTTTGACATCATACTGGTGATCTAAGTAGCCAGAAAAAAATGCTTCCTCAGTTAATTCTGGCTGAACAAGTGGCCCAGCATCTTTTGAAGGGGCTGTTTGCCTCTCAGTGTCAAGTAGTAGGTACTAGACATACTGGAAACACTATCAAACTGCTGAGGGCAAGGGACAGGATTGAAATTTAGACCAGTCTTCATAAACCGCCACAGCTGTGTTGACTCTTCTGCTGAGATAAGTGAAAGCTGTGCCAGTTGGTACCATGAGAGACTCTGCCCCCTCAGTCAACTATACAGCATTAATTGTTACCTTCTGAACCAAGGGGAACTAATGGGCTTCACTAGGTGTAGTTGCAGTTTGATAGGACAAGGGATAATGGCTTTAAACTGGAAGAGGGTAGATTTAGATTAGTTATAAGAAAGAAATTATTTACTGTGAGGATAGTGAGGCACAGACAGAGATTGCCCAGAAAAGCTGTGGATGCCCCATTCCTGGAAGTATTCAAGGCCAGGTGTGAATGTGGTTTTGAGCAACCTGGTCTGGTGGAAGGTGTCCCTGACTGTGGGGTATGCCCAGCCCCTGCCCTGGAGGGATGTCTGCTGAGCTTGCCTAATAGCCCAGCAGGACTCCCTGGGAAGGCAACCACTTCTTTGGTCACGGCAAGAAAAGACAGACCCACAATCCCTTAGGAGACCCTATGCAGATCCTTTGTAACCCATTGGCCTTTACCCATCCCCTGTATCCCTATAAAAGCTAGCCCTCTGCCCCTATGAGACAGAGCTCTCGTCCCTGGCTTTCCCCTTCACCGGAGTACGGACCCACAATAAAGCTACCTTCCGTGCGGAACCAGCCACACGAGCCTCTTGTCTCTCTCTGGTCTGGCTTGGCCTGGAGGCTGCCCTGCAGAGCTGAGCTGAAATCACGAGCTGATAATCACTAAAGATCTGACAGTCTCTGCAAGGGCCCTCCTGGCCAGCAGCTGAGGGAAGACACCGGGCTTCGGGAAGGCGATTCCTTTCAGGACCATCTCTCCAGACCGGTCACCTCTTCCTGGGTCAGAGCCGCTGACCGCTCACCAGCTGTAATACCTGACCATGTTGGGAGGGGAGTGGATAGTTAGATAATCTTTAAGGTCCCTTCCAACCCAAACCATTCTATGATTCAGTTGTTGTAGAAACCATAAATCAGGTAACAAATTCACTGTGAAAGGTATAACTGTGACACCAGCTCCAAGGAGTTCTTCAGGAGTCCCACATGGAGTTAAATCTAATTTAAGTGGTTTTTGTGTCTTGTCAGAAACCATATGTTTGCAAGATACCGGGCTGCACAAAGCGCTACACAGACCCCAGCTCTCTCCGGAAACACGTGAAGACCGTGCATGGCCCGGAGGCACATGTCACCAAGAAGCAGCGGGGAGATATCCACCCAAGGCCTCCACCACCAAGAGACCCAGGCAGCCACTCTCAGACCCGGTCACCAGGCCATCAGACTCAGGGTGCAATTGGTGAGCAGAAGGACCTCAGCAACACTACCTCAAAGCGTGAAGAATGCCTCCAAGTGAAAGCAGTCAAGTCAGAAAAACCAATGGTATGCAATACACCATGCCATTCCCTTTGTCCTTTTTCTTCTGGCAACCGATTAGTAATCCCTTTATGAAATGCTCAAGTCTGTAAACTCTAGCTCACAAGGTTTGGTTTTGTGAGGTTTTCTTCTATGTTTACATTGTAAAATGTTTCTAAAGCCTAAGAAATAGCAAATAAAAAGATTCCATCTAGTCTGTGCAATATGGAATAAGTGCAGGGCTGGCAACTGTCACAATAATTGTTTCTCTTATAAAGCTGCATCTTCTGGAATAAGCATAGTATAAGAAAATCAGAGTTTTCATTTAAAAAAAACCCACATTTTTTCCACACTCCTGTTTCCAGAAGAAAGATGGTGAATCTGAATCTTGCAGGCTGAAAGCCAGAACAAGAAAAAAACCTAACCAAACCACAACAAGTCCAAATGATTAAAATGATGATTTTGATGACGATCATTTTTGGAGAACCTAGGAAAGTAATCAGATTTTAGGGGCTTGAGGCTTTTGGGTCATGGATCAAACTGAAGCAGGATGAATTGACTTTCTTAAACAGCAGATGGACATCTTTTAATAACATATCATCTCTGTTGTGAGATGACCTCTTATGTTTATCTGATACTTACTCAAGTTTACCTAATCCAAGTTTAACTAAATCAAGTTGAGTTAAGAGTCTGCAGGTCTTTTCTTTGGTTTACCTTAACGTATTGCATTAAACTGTTGAAAGGACTGTATTCCATTTTTTGAGATGCTGTCTTAAATACACAAGTTCTTTATTTGCCTGAATTTCATGTGCCATCTGCCCTCTTCACAAGGGTTAAGTCAAAGGCAGTCACTCCATCCTCTTCCCCATCTGGGTCTATGATTCATCTGTATCCAGCCCTTGGGGACTACAAATATGAGCTCTCCAAATTCTGCTCATACTGTTAATCATGCTGCAATTCAAAGTGATTACTCACTGAAATACGAGTTACTACTATGTTGTGCCTAAGGCTTATGCTCAAACTGTTCAGTATTAATACTGAATTCAAAAACTTCCAAGGGCTCAGAGTAAACTC
>NW_008238330.1:1338630-1343445 GCF_000691975.1 Corvus brachyrhynchos | reverse complement strand
CCTGCTGAAGTCTAAAGGAGGTCCTCTGCCCCCTTTGGTGATAACTACCTTAGTTTGCATAGGAAGAAAACCTCTTTTGCTTTGCTAGGTAAATGTGTAGCATTATTAAGGCATGTTGAACAGAGTTTTAACATGAAAATTTGTGGAAGAAGGGTACTAATGCCTGTAGCTTACATAGTATTAAATATTTCTCACTGAAAATTATATTTTAAAAATAATTCTGTGTTTCTTGCTTTTCACTGCATGTATGAATGAAGATATATTTTCTGGTTTTCAACTAATCCAATGTCTTTTCTGTCTAATGCTCTTAAATGTCTTATTCTAACTTCCTAAGGACAGTGGGTAATAAGGTGAGGGCATTTTAACTTTTCTGCTGTTTTTCTTATTGCAACATTATTTGTGTTTTTATTTTAGTCTTCTGCCTGTTGTTCAGTCATTCCTTTATTTAGTAATGTGCAATCCATCCAGCGTATTCCCAGTTGTAATGTGTTGTGAGCATTTTGCAACACTTGACATGTGAAAAATCTGGCTTATATTGGTGAAGCATCTTCAGAAATGTCTTTGTACTTTCCCCTCTAGATGAGACATCCTTTTTTTTTTTTCTGTATTGCACATCTAGAAATATATGTTCTGTGTTCTGCATAATACAGTTCTTATTTCTGTACCCTACCTCACTGTGATCTTGACATGTGCTACAAGAACAGGCTTCTGATCACTATTACTCTTCTTCCATATGGCATAGAGCTATTGTCCAGAAGCACAAACTTTCTTCCGCATAATAACTGTTATTTCTATTCTTGTCACCAAATCTGCTCTGGCCAGGATTTGGAAATGACCTTGCTCAGTGTGGCCTCATAAATTCTAAGTATCATCATTCAACTTAGAAATAATAAAATAGTTATTGCATCTCAAATGGACTCCTTAGGGGCATATGAAACTACAGTATTGCCATGAATCTGTGTCTTCATTCATTGATGTTTAAAGTGAGAGTCATCCCTGCCACTTCAGAAATTCTAGACAGTATTTTTCGGTAAAATATACATAAAGATTACAGAGTGGCAGAAAAAAAACAAAACAAAAAACCAAAACCACATCAGAAACCCTAAAAGTTAAATACTTACATGAAACTGTTCTTGGGAGCAAAATGATACTGCATACCCCACTGATTTGTGATCACACTGATAGAACCTTACAGTGAGATTTTAAGTCCAGAGACTTCTGTCTGTCTTCCTCTGTTTTGTCAGTTTGTCAATTTTCCCATTCTTTTGCAAGCACTTTATAAAAAGTAAATCAAGCCTGTGTTTCCCCACAGCAAGAGTTCTGCTAGAGCAGCAGGGAACACTCTCTTTTAAGAAAGAAGATGCTCTTGTGGCATGTTTATATCCCTGCAGATTAGCAGCCTGTATTGTCTACTTAAATTCCTGCACTTAAAATCTTAAATTCAAATGAAACAAAGGATGTGATTTAGTAGATCATCACCTTCTTGATTCAGGGCAGAGGTGGTATAAGTTAGGTATAAGAGGAGGTGTAAGTTAGACCTGAATGATGCCAGGGTCATGGGATGCTGATAATATGATACAGTAGTTTTTGCACTGATGCTTTGTTCCTGTTTTATTACGTGCCAGCATTTCAGGCCAACCACTGCTTGTAACAATGAGCCTTAAGCCTGGAAAATGCTTACATTCTTTAGCCACAAGTCTAATTTAAAAACCCCAAATTCCAATGTTGTTGGAGTCTTGTTTGGTTGGTTGGTTGTTTGCAAGCCTAGCAGTGTAAACTAATACCTTGTAACATGACTGAATTCTGGTTTGGTTTTTCTGAGCTGCAGCTTCAGTTGGGAACAGCACATGAGCAAAGTAGGGTATCCATCCATACGTGCTCACAAATGGCTTGAAGTGATAGAAGTAACTATGGGAATAACTCGGATAAGTGTCTTATGGAGATATATTGTATACCATCAGCAAGATGTGAAAGGGGATTTTAGTCTTGTGGTTTACAATGCCAAATCAATATCCAGAAAGCCTCTTTATGAACGATCACTTTTCTGTACCTATATCTTTGGCTCCATTTAGACCTTCATTTAGCGCGAGTGCTCCGGTTAACATTGTTTGCTTAATCCTCACATTCTTTTGTCTCTTACTTCCCTCCAACAGACATCTCAGCCAAGCCCTGGTGGTCAGTCTACATGCAGCAGCGAACAGTCCCCCATCAGCAACTATTCCAACAATGGGATCGAGCTTACTCTGACCGGTGGTGGTAGTGTAGGAGACCTCAGTGTCATCGATGAAACCCCAATCATGGACTCTACCATTTCCACAGCCACCACAGCACTTGGCTTACAGGCCAGGAGGAATATAACAGGGACCAAATGGATGGAGCAAGTGAAATTAGAAAGGTTGAAACAAGTTAATGGAATGCTTCCAAGACTGAACCCCGTTCCACCTTCCAAAGCCCCGACCTTGCCGCCTCTCATAGGAAATGGTGAGATACACGTAACAGGAGTGATAACACTTTTTGTCCTTAATCTTGTTGCTTACTAGCTCAATTTTTCAACTCTTGCAGGAGTTGCACAGCTTAGGAAACTCAGCAGCTGTGAACTGATTTGTAAATTGATCACTTTCAGTTTATTCCCTCATTGCAAGTCCTACTACCCACCCTCTGAGAACTCTGATAGTTCTGTGTTTTATAGAACAGGGTCTAACAAGGGAGCTGTGAATCACAATTTAAATATTTCTTACAGTTAAAGGTTTTGACCCAAGATCATCATAATTCTGTCCCATTTTGAGGAAAAGCAGAAGAAAGAAATACCTGTGAGTTTATTGTATGGAAGTCTTTCTGTTGAGGCCTTTGCAAGGCACCCTTTGCAGAAATGCTTTGGGCTTCCCTTTAAATAACCTGTTCCCACACACAGAAGAAATCATATGTACAGATGCTACTGCTGCAAAGGCTGATATCCATGAACGGAAGCAACGCGAGGTAGAACTTTGAAGATCCCTGGTTGTTTTCCTCTAAAGAGCTGCTCATGACCAAAACAGATGTTGCTGCCACCCCTACTTTGCCTACAGCATGCCTGTAGGTTTCTGTGTTCCACCCAGCAGTGACAGGTTTTCTGAGACCCATTCAATCAAAAGAAACTATGTAAAATTAAGAAATTTATCCTGTTTACTTAAAACCAAAACAAAACAAGGAAACCAGCAAAGATGTTTTGCAGTTGTTAGGAGTTATTTCAAGAATATTTCAAGAAGTCTTAGAAATGACCTTGAATAGCCCCCAATTTGTATATTTTGCCATTCCATGCAAATGCCTGTTCAATTATATTTTGCCTATAAAAAGCTCCCTTACGAATGTGTCCTCCTGGCACATCAGCCAGCATAGCTGCACTGCAGGCTGGAGCACTGCACCACCTGATGACAGTTTGTGGCTATGGGCTATAAATTTTCTGCTGGGATTCACACTGAAATGTTACCCTTGAGTCCCTGAATTAGATTTTAACCTAAGGACACAGTTTTTATCCCCACTTCTTTCAAGAAAGAGCACTGCTATGATTGGCTGTGATGACGTTCTTCCTCTATACCCCACTTCTTTACTGTGTGTTTTCCACACCAGTTTCTGGATAATACCTATTTGTCTAACTGTGAATTTTACCTGCAGGTACCCAGTCGAACAGCAGCTGCAGTGTCGGAGGATCCATGACTATTCTGCCAAACAGGAATGAACTCTCAAGTACGGACATCACTGTGTTGAACATGCTGAACAGGAGGGACAGCAATACTAGCACAATCAGTTCAGCCTACCTGAGCAGCCGCAGGTCCTCTGGAATCTCTCCTTGCTTCTCCAGCCGGAGGTCCAGTGATGCCTCCCAGGCAGAGGGCAGACCACAGAACGTGAGCGTTGCAGACTCCTACGACCCCATCTCGACAGATGCTTCCCGGCGCTCCAGTGAAGCGAGCCAGTGTGATGACCTACCAAGCCTTCTCAGCCTCACCCCGGCCCAACAATACAGGCTGAAAGCTAAATATGCAGCAGCTACTGGTGGACCCCCACCAACTCCACTGCCTAACATGGAGAGGATGAGCCTCAAGACAAGGATGGCACTCTTGGGTGACTGCAGGGAGTCAGGAGTATCTCCACTGCCTCCAGTGAATGCCCCTCGAAGATGTAGTGATGGTGGGGCAAACGGTTACAGCAGGAGGCATTTTCTGTCTCATGAAACTTTAGGAAATGGGACGAGGAGAGCCAGTGATCCAGTCAGAATGGCCTCCGACAACCTCTCTGTTCCGAGAGTCCAGCGTTTCAACAGTCTTAATAGCTTTAACCCTCCTGCTTTGCCTCCATCCATGGAAAAGCGCAACCTTGTTCTTCAGAACTACACCCGTTCTGAGGGTGGCGTCTTCCGCGGCTTCAGCTCCCCCTGTCCTCCAAGCATCAGCGAGAACATTGCCCTGGAGGCTGCTACAATGGAAGCAGGTGGCAGTCTGAATGATGAGGATCTCCTGCCAGATGACGTGGTCCAGTATCTGAATTCCCAGAACCAGGGCATGTACGACCACTTGTTGAACAATGTCCTAGACAGCAACAAAATGCACCACAGCTCAGTTTCAGGAAACAACAACCCCAGCAACTTTGACCAAGCCCCTCCACCGAGCAGTCAGCAGGCAGGTCCCGAGGCAAATAAGAGCGACTTGCCTATTCAGTGGAATGAAGTAAGCTCTGGAAGTTCTGACTTATCTCCTTCAAAGCTGAAATGTAGTCAGCGGTCAGCAGTGCAGCAGGCTCGGGCCTTCAGACTGTATAACAATATGATGGTTCAAGAGC